>NW_027437201.1:23757500-23932500 GCF_033239565.1 Halichoeres trimaculatus | reverse complement strand
GTCTCCTCTTTCTAAAAGCTTTGTGCTCTTCACTTCCTGCTGCAGGCTCTTCACTCGCTCAGACTGGAACAGGTACAGGTGTAAGGGTCTGCTGTGATGTGGGCGAAGTGCTTCAGGTTTCAGAGAGACGGTGAAACATCCCAGCAGAGACAGAGAGCGGGGGTCAGCGGAGGTTTTTTTCAGGACGTTTATGAGATAATAGGAGAGCTGAGGCTGTGTTTGTGTGCAGATTTCCTCCATGGATTCACACAGACGCCTGATGCAGATCTGACTAAAGCTACAGCGTACATCACTGATTATTAACAAGCAGGAGAAGTTTGCAAAAACCTGATCTGGTGAAATTTTCAACATGTTGTAAACACATCTGCAGCCAGAGTTAGAGCAGAAGTCTGTCTTTGATTTCTGTTTTCATCCTGCACCACCTGGTGAACCATTTAGACTCGGACCTGTCCTGCAGTTTAATCTGGATCATTGATGTCTTCATGAAATGGTAGTAACATGTTTTGGTCCAAAAAGCCAATAAATCAAGCACAGCAGCATTGTTTCCAGGCTCTCATAGCCCCTCTGTTCAGAACGCTCTGATTTAGTGGGCGTGGCCTTCATATGTAAATGAGCCACCGCTGATACCGCCCCGCTCTTCCACGTCACTGAGAGCGGCGCCACGAGCTCCGAGTGCACAATGTTTAGAAAACAGAGAAGCTGGTTTACTGTAACATTACAGGCTAAAACAACAGGCTAACTGCAGCTAAAGTTAGCATCCTGAAGCTAACACAGAGACAGGGGGGACACTGAGGAAAAGCTCTTCCATCTGCTCCACAGCACACAGCATTTAAAATACTCACATTTCCAGGGTCCCAGGTTTGTTGGAGGATGGTTGGTAATGCGCCTGGATTCAGGACCAGTCTATTCGCTAGCCCTCTGTTGGACTGTCCAAAGTTGGAAAAGCAGTCGGCCGTGAAGTGACTAGCACACACATGCTCAGTTTTACTGAGTGTAGCTGGAACATTTCCTGATAAATGAACTCTAGACACTTAGTCTGTCTTCTTCTGAGATGGGAAGCTTGAGCATGGAGCTATGTGTCTGTTTACAGCCAAAAACAGAGCAGTGATGGCTCTTCAACTTTGGCATTCTCTCCCAAAGAGGGGAGTGGGCGGGGAGGGGGTTTCGGGGGTATCTGCTCTGGTGGACCAATCAGGTCAAACTTGCTCCTGATTGGTCAAAAAAGGGAATCGCTGACGTCAGCAAATCCCCAAAATCCAAACAGCTGGTTTTAGGTCAGGATTTTACATTAACAAGCTCTACTAAGAACAGGTTTGTCATTAAATATCACATTTTGTGGCTGGGAGGAAAGACAAAGACCCACACATTTCACTAAAAGACTTAATAAAGTAATTTTTGCAGAATATGGGACCCATTCCTTAGTAAAATGTCTGTACTGCATCCTAACTTCAGAGAGTCAGGATCTTTGTCTCAAAGGGAAACAGAAGAAAGTGTTTTTCTCTGACAGATTTAACCTTGGTCGTTGTCTGAAAAGGAAGTTTTGTTCTTTTGTTCACAGTGACAGTGAGGCGTTCACAGTCAGCAGAGCAGAGAGGAGTTAGATTAATCCAAGTTTGGTGGTTCCTGTGTTACTGAGAGCTCACCACCATTTTTACATCTTTAGATAAAAACGAACTGATTTTCCAACGGTTTGTTTTATTTTGAAAGTCTCTGGGTGTTTTTAGATGGTTTTTGGTCACAACTTCCTGTCCTACTTGGTCTTCCCTACCCTGAATTGACCCGTCACGGCTCCAGCATCCAGAAAAAATGGGATTGATAAATCCACAGATCGGCTTGAATGGAGAACTATCTGGAATGTGGTTTGTGTTTCATTCCCGACGTGCATTCTGGGAAATCAGCATCCTCATCCAGATATCATCAGTCATTATTCATCTTTCCTGATGAGTCATGGTTCTGTTGGAGCGCAGCGTGCTGACTCACACTCTTCAGGTCAGTTTGCGGTTTAATGACCCTCTGACGGACTCATTAACATGGGCAGGGACCAGGACCTGATAGCGGCCCTCAGACCTGCCTCCTCTGAGCCCATCGTCTGTCGATGTTTTTTCTTATTTCGACCTTCGATCTTCAGTCTCTCCCTGTCGGCAGTAACTCACTTTAAATCCTTGTTTGTGGTTTTTCTTTCATCAGACGAGCTCCGTGGACATGTGGTCAGTTAACCTCAGCAGGAGGACGTCTGAATGTGGTCTGACTCTGGGTCTGTTTTGGGGCTTCGCTGGCGTTTAAAAAGTGAAAATCAAGCAGAAACTTTCTGACCTGGTTTAATTAGTTTGAGTTATTTTCTTTTAAAGCAGGTTGGTCCCATGGAGGTCAGGATTCACACACACACACAGCGTCTCAGATAAAGACGGAGTGATGTAACCAGGTGAAAACCAGATGGTGAAGACTCTGCTTCAGCATTCAGTGACTCCAGCTCCTTTGAGTGATCCTGAATGAATCCAGGCCGAGGTCTCGGGAAGGTCTGGGTCTTAGAAATGAAGACATGTCAGTCCATCAGCCTCTGAAGTACAAAATGAGTCAGAGCTGTAAATGTATGCAAACCGCTCTGATGCACAGACGGACGTTAAAGCCTCTCTGTGGCTGTTTGTAGTCGAGCAGAGGTTAAAGTCAGCTTCATTCAGCCTCTTCACACGCCGTGAGCGACGGAGCTGAGACTGGAGCGTTTTCTGAAACATCAGAAGCTACGTTTGCGCTCACCGCCGCGCCATCACAGCGCCATCACAGCGCCATCACAGCGCCATCACAGCGCCATCACAGCGCCATCACAGCCAGGCAGAGGGCTGCTCCTCCATGATGGATGCAAGTCATTTCCTCCCTGTTACACACTCAGGCATACACACACACTCCCTAAAGTGCTGCTGGAAACTCCCACACACTCATAACCTCTGTGCAGCTCCCCACACACACACACACACACACACACACACACACACACACGTGTACACACACTGTATGGATCATTAGAGGCTGAATCGTGACTTGACGTGTGCAGGGTGACGAGCCATTACGAGAGCTGGGACAACAATAACGCTTCCAATCATCACACACACACACACACACACACACACACACACACACACACACACTCACAGTGTTAGAGGGTTAGATCTGCCTCACTTCACTGAAACGAGCCGTTGTTCTGCTCAGATTGTGACTTCATTTTAATAACCAGACGCCTGACGGAGACGCTTTACAGCCAGAAGAGGAAACAGAGCAGTAATAAACCTCTGAAACACCACAGGATGTAGAAAGTGTGCTGCTGTCTGTTTGTATTCTGAGTAGAGTCGACCAATCAGGTGTCATCAGGAACATTCAGACATCAAGGACAGGATTTTGTCCTTGATGTCTGATTTTTGTCCTTTTAAATCTTCACAGAGTAGGAGGAAAATGTTTGTTGTGGTTTTCCAGCTCTCTGTTCGCTGTAGGGAGTGAGCTTGTCTGTGTGTGTAAATGCAAGCACGTGTCTGTGTCTATGTGAATGCCAGAAGATTGCAACCTGATACTGTACAAATGACTTCCTGTCAAGTAAATTATATAAACAACAGCTAGTTAGTCTGCTAATCAAAAAAAAAAAAAAAACAAGGTATAGACCTGATTTATGAGAGAGGTAACACTGCTTTTTTAAAGGTAGGCAATGCAGGAATTTTCATTACTTTTTAGTAGTGCTGTTAGGTGATTAAAAAAATTAATCTAATCAATTACAGGATTTGTAATTAATTAATCTAATTAATCGCATTTTAATCTCATTTCTGCTCAAGGTCCCAAAATAAAGATTTTGGATTCCAGGACATTAAAATTGCTTCTGTCACATTTTTACTCACTGTGGACTCAATTTTCACTGCAATATGAACTTCTATACTTCTATGAGGTCAGGAGAACCAGGGCTAAAGGCTAAAAACTGTGAGGAACTATGTACAAAACACTTTTTTCAAGTCTTGGATCAAAGAAAAGTGAAGTATTCTCAGTTTAACATGCTCTGAACACACAAACTGTTGCTGATTGGTGCAGAGCAGCCCCAAGCTGAAACATGACACCAGGAAGATGGAAGCATATTTTCAAAGAATTCTTTAGATTTAAATACAGGACAAATATCGATCATTCAGGGCTTTTTTAAAGCAGTAAAGACTGTAAAATTATCTGTTTTTTACAGAATTGAGCAAACGGTTGATTTTCTGCAGATTTTCAAAAAAGGACGTGTGAATTAACAGGATGTGGACGGCAGTCTCACAAAAATCACTCTTTCCCCCCCGGTTTAAAGTATGTTGCTGACGTCACGTGTGATACATTCAGGGACCGTCAGAAATTAGAAAATCTGACGAGAACACCACTTTTTTGTACAGCTTTTGAACAGGACAGACGGTTTGTAAATGCCGGGCATTTAAAAGTATTTTGAACCTCCCGTGGGTTTGGGATCCAGATTAATCTGCGTTAATTTTGATAACATTTGCGGTGTAATTAATTAATCTAATTAACGCATTAAAATGACAACCCTAATTTTTAGTAAACATAACACTCAAACTGGGCTCTGGCTCAGTGCCAGCAGCAGCACACACCCACAGCCTCTGATCGTGACTAAGTGAACACACTCATTAACCCAGCAGCCACCTGTAGCATCAGGCTTCTAAGTGAGAGAGATTAAAAAGAGCCGTGCACCTGACTTAGCATGTTGGCACAAGCTAATCACAGGTATTTGACACATACCCGGTTAGCAGAAAGCTAACTTGCGCCACACCTCAACCTGAAAGTGAGTGAAAATTTGAGCCAAGTGCAAAGTCACATGCACAATGTGATTCGCTGAGGTACCTACGATTATTCTCCGCCCAGAAACGTCCCGACTCAACCAAAACATCAACATCCAGGCAGGGGGGGGGGGGGTTGGGGCAGACACAGACACTGACACAAATAATTAGAGGGCCGTGGGAGGTGATTTGGCAGGATTATTCCTGTAAAAGCTGACATTTAATTTTAGGATAATCTCACAGGCTCCACCTTTAAGTTGATTTCGAGAAAAAAAAAAATCATCAAGCTAAAATTTCCCTAGACGACAACAAAGACGGAAACTTGCAATATTCCTGAGCTAATATATTAAAGTTCTTGTTCAGAGGGGATCGCTGACGGGAGCACTGGGACTGTTTCTGTGTTTTAGATGTTTTAGATGTTTCAGATGTCGTGTTGTGTTTCCATGATGTTCCCAAACAACAACAGCTCACACAGAGAGGACTTCTACAATAGACAGCACGACTCACTATGTGCAGAGCACTAATGTAGTGACCTTTGACCTCTGGTAGACAACAGCTCCTCCTCCTCCTTCACTGAGAGCAAACAGAAGATCTGTAAGACCCTGACCCGCTAACAAAGCTCTGGGCTGTGACACATCCAACCTGTGGCCGACAGGACGACACTTTCCTGCAGAGCTGATTGAGTTAGAGTATCTTACATGATCGGGTTTATTTCCCAGCAGCCCCCTGGAGTCACAGTGCGCCGTACAGCCCCTCTGACCTTGATCTGCTTCCATTTTAAAGACTTGTGATGTGTTTAAGTCTCCTTTCTGCTGGAGCTGCAGTCGTGACTGCTCACACAAAGAGATGTGTGCTGATGTTTGGACACAGAGACATGTAAAACCTTCAGCTGAGCGTCTGAAGAGGCCCGGCGCCGTGTTTGCACACAAACATGGCCTCCTGTCACAGAGACGCTTTTCTGCTCCGTGTTTCTGTGGAGGAAATTGCTGGAGTGAAAAGATGAAACCGAAATGAGGAACCAGGAGGAGACAAAAGGCAGCGTGTGAAAGCTGAAAGTGCAGAAGCCGTTTATGGCGTCCCTCCCTCCTCAGCCGCCCGTCTTCACCTGTTGCTCTTCAATGGGAACCATGGAAACAAGGTTCCTGAGGCAGCTCAGAGCCAATGAGACGCAGCCACCGCCGCTGGCTCTGCAGAGGATGCTGGGATGCTGGCACATTAATTGTTTGGAGATGTTTGTGATGTGAAAACAGACGTTTGTTGGTGCTCTGTCACTCTGAGCCTCCTCTCCCTCGGTGCAGCTGTAGCTCCGCTCACAGCTGCCGACTGTCCCCGCGAGCCGTCTGCAGATATTCAGCGTGCACTCTGGTGTAAAATCTACCCTGGTGTTTCTGAAACAGCCGTCGCTCATGTCAGCACAGAGCTCAGAGATTAACAGCAGACTGTTTCCTCCTCCACTTTGTGTTCCCTGCTTCCAGATCAGAGACAGACGCTACAAGTTTTCGCTCTTTTTTTAAAGGAAATGAGGAAGACTGAGGGTGTATTGAAAGAACTCAGATGAACCTCCTCCACCAGGTGAGCTAAATGTCACCAAATCCCCAAAGGTGGTGGTTAGAGTTAATTTTAGCTGCTGGTGTTAAATTAAGAATCAACAAATATCCAGGGAGTCCCAACGATCTTCTGTCGGAGAAATTTGCAGAACACACAAACTCAAAAACACATGAAACACACTGCATGTGAAAACCAGCAGAACTCAGACCCACTCGTCCAAAAGACAGATTTATCTGTATGTAAAAGAGAAATTTGGGGACATGGCTCTGTTCTCGGAGCTTCCTGCCTTCCCATGTGCCTGTGTGGAAAACTAAATCCAGAGGCAGGCAGAGCATCAGCCAAATATTCAACCCTGCATACACAACTCACATTTTCTCACATGCTAATTTGGGTTTATCCACCTTAGCAAAAGATACATGCACATGCACATATGTCCCTTTTTTCTGTTTTTTTTACTTTTCTTTTTCATCATTTTTGCGTTTTGAGTCTGTCGTCACTTTTATGTCTCATTTGTGGGTCATGGACATCAAACTGGTTTTGTCTGCAGTGCTGTTTTTACTTTTTTTTTGTTCCTGTGTGTGTTTGGGGATCCTACATCTAACCATGGTTGCATTGTTTACATACAAAATCAGCTATTAGCAGCCTGTAGCATTCCAGTGCTAAGCGGTGCTAGGCCTGATGTTTCCCGTGAGCTAAGAGGAGGCAACATCGACCTGTCCTTCCAACCACCGTTAGAGGAATGTCAGATCTATCTTGAATGATGGATGAGCTAGCCGTGCTAGCCTAGCATCAGGGAATACCAGAGGGCCAAGTAGCATCATGGTATTCACAGATATGGCTAATGGAGCTAACACCGGACACCAACACCTCTGTTTCCAGATAGGATGAAGGAAGGCAAGATTGAAGGCCAGCTCAGTCTGGGCTGGACTCTGTGGACCCTGTAAACTGATCTTATTTTTAGACTTTCAGAGTCGTCTGTTGATCAGCTCAGCAGTGTTGTTGTACATTAAGTCTCTGCAGCGCTCGAGTCCAGCAGCTGCTCTGCTGTCTTTAAATGCTGCATCTTTTTAATTACAGTCTTTAAGCACACACTGTCAGCCTCAGCAGCCGCTCCACCATCATTTCTCCCAGCTGCCTTTGAATTCACACAGGGTCCCAAAAGCTGCAGAGAAATTTATTTAAAAGAGGAGAACAAAAAGCTGAACTCTGCAAGGTCAAACACTGTTCCTGTTTTGGAAGTGTTGATAAAAACTCAGGGTTTGAATCAGTTTGTTTTCCACCATGTTTTGCAACTTGAGAAGAAACAAAGGGTGTTTTTAGAAGGAAATGAACACAGCTGAAAGATCCTGCTGATTTTTTCAGTGGTCATGTCATCACCCTCAAGAGTTGCTGGTAAAGATTGTTTCTGTGTTTCTGTGAGCTCTACTTTCTGTAAAACAAACTTCAAACCTCTTTTAAATTACATTATTTATTTCTCAGTTTATGCTGAAGTCTGGGTTTGACCAATTACATTTTTTTCTCCTGGTTAGTTCAAGATCGACAAAGATATTAACTGTTTAATTTTGTCCACAGGGGGCGCCAGAATCAACCTTAACACCTTATTAAACCTCATCAAACAATCAAACAGAGCTTTGAGAGCAAACCCACAGTTTTCTGACAAACGTGAAAATCAAATGGAGCTCAGACACTGATTGAAGCTGGTAATCAGGGTCTGTTTACAGTGGTGAGCTTTGGAGTGGAGTGTGTGTGTGTGTGTCGGGGGGGTCAGTGGGTTGGTAGTTTTCCACGGTGGCAGCAGAGCGTGAAGTCGTTCTGAGATACCTGAGAATCCTGCAGTGATCTGGTATTTGTTTTGTGCTGATGCTGATGTAAGGCTGAGGGACTGTAAGGATAATCTGTGAAAAAAGTCTAAACAATAATCGTAATAAATAATGAAATAAATTATTAAAATATTATTATTTATAATGATATAATTCAAATTATCATTATTTTGTTATCTTTTTTATTGTTGTTATCATTCTTTTATTATCATTTTTATTATTATTATTATCCTCATCATTATTATTTTCATTATTTTTATTTTTATTATCATTATTTTTTATTATTATGCTTATCATAATTTCATTATTATTATTATTATTATCATTATTATCATTATTATTATCATTATTTTTATTATGATTATCATAACTTTATTATAATTTTTATTATTATTATTAACATTATGTTCATAATTTTTTTTATAATTATTATTATTATCAGTTTTTTTATTATTGTTTTCATTCTTTTATTATAATTTCTATTATTACTATCATCACTATTATTATTTTTATTATTAATATTATTACTATCAATTTTATTATTATTTTTATCATTATTATTGTTGCTATAATTATTATTATTATTAGTATTAGTATTGTTTTTATTTTCATTATCTTGTCTTTAGCAATGATTTGTCAGATGTTGTTAGCTCCTGGTTGTGATGTGTTATTACGGTCAGATGCTCTTTTCTCTGGTCTCAGTCTTTTCAAAGAGGCTGCAGCCCCTCCTCCACGTATGTGTGTGTATGTGTGTGTGTGTGTGAGTGTGTGTGTGTGTGTGTTAGTGCTCTGTAAGGTAAAATTGTGTCTCTTATATCACTAGACCCCCTCAATAAAGACACACACACACTTAACATCCCTCCCCCAACCACCCCACCACCACCCCCCCTCTCTCAACCACTCATTCAGCCTCACTCTCTATCTGTGCTGAGTGTGTGTGTGTGTGTGTGTGAGTGTGTGCCGGTGCGTTGCGATGCGCTCGCTGCGGAGCAGGTGTTGAATCAGAGCTGGAGCTCCACAGCGAGGAGCAGACGGACACCAGGCGCTCTGTCACTCTCACACCCAGGACCGAGCATCCTCTGCGGGGGGCTGCCGGCGTCTCTGCCCCCCTCACTGGAGATGCTCCAGGCAGCCGGAGGCGGCTCAGAGGGACCCGGAGGCTTCAGACAGAGAGATTAAACCCTCACGCGCTGGGAACGATCTGCTGCTGAACTGCCGGCTGACTCCCTGACTCCTCCGGTCCTCTGGTGGTGACAGAAATCTGAGGAATTATTCTGCAGATTGACGCCTACTTCAGCAGCTTTGGAGAAACTTTCTCCTCTCGTTAGGATCCAACAGGTGTCTCCTCCTCAGACTCAGGCTCTGAGATCCAGGTAGAGACAAACGGGGTCATAAGGAGCTGACTCCTCCGTCGTAAAGAAGACCTCTGACTGACTGAAAGCTTTACAAACCGTCTCTAAAACTCACGCTCTCACCGCCGTGTTGTCTCCGTTACGTGACAGTGGCGTGTTTCTGGTGACAGTTTGACGTGTCAGAGTGAGGATGAAAAGAAAAAACTGACTGCAGCTGTTTGATTTCTGAGGAGTGAGGACTTTCTCTGCATCCTGGTTTTCTTCTTTTGGGTCAGTCTTTGCAGGATCTGGTGAGACTCACCTGAAAAACCTGATCTGGACTTTGTTTGTAGCTCCTCTGATGGATTCTTCAGTCGTGGATTAATCATGCTGTGGTGCTCATCCATCCGTCTTTTCCTCTGTGTGTGTGTGTGCGTGTGTGTGTGTGTGTGTGTGTGTGTGTGTGTGTGTGTGCATCAGGTCGGACTTTAGGCTCTCCAGGTTGGCTCAGAGGTGGAACCAGAGGTCGGCAGGAGATGCTCTGATCAAAGACCTGAAGCCCCTGTTTTACACGGGAGTCCCACGATCCTCTCTGAGCCTGGACAGGTGAGACACACACACACACACACACACACACACACACACACACACACACACACACACACACACACACACACACACACTGAGAGTGTTTCTTACACAGATTTTTTGGCCGAACATTAAGTTGTGGTCCAGCTTAAATAACTGAAGTCCTACAAACTGCAGTTCCCTGAGTGTCCACTAGAGTCATACACAGCTTGAGTATCATGATGCTGATTGGCTGTTGCTGCCCCAAAGCTCATGTTTACAGATTTCCTGAATAAGCCAGCGCATCTAGTGAAGTGTTGACATGTTTTATTTTGCTTCACGCCTTTCCTGCTGCCTGACACCTTCTTCAAACCCACTCTGAAAGAAGTCCACCTTCTGAAGTGGGTCTCTGTAAAAACTCTGTTTTATTGTGTGGATGGTAAAAATGGAAGATTTGAGAAACGCTGCTGTTAACGTGTGTGTATGAGCTGGGATGGAAAGAGACCAGTTTGTTTACCTGTGCTCGGTGTGTCTCCTTTGCAGTGGCTCCTTGAAACTTTTAATTTTTTCTTATTAAGATAAAGAATTTTTGTTTTTTTTATTACAGAGGGTATTGATGATTACAGACATTGACATGAAACAAAATCATGCATTAACATTTTGTTGAACTAAATATGCATCACTTCTTGCAATACAGCTTCCAAATTTTACTTAGATTTTTGATTTTTTTTCAATTCTGCAAATTATTGCAAATTAAATTATTTTTATAAAATTTTTTCAATTTTTTAACATATTTCTAAAATTAAAAAAAGATGTAACACATTTTTTAAAATTGCAATTCAGTTATTTTTTGGCTAACATAAAATTTGGGCAAAATTTGGAATTCCAAATTTTTTGGAAAGTTTTGCTAATTTTTGCATAATTTAAAAAATGTCTTCTTTAATTTGCTCATTTTGATATTTTAACATTTTTGCAACTTATTAAAATTTCATAAATTTAGCAAATTTTATGACAATCCAAATATTTCTTTTTTTTAATGTATTAGAAATAAAAAACTATGACCTTAAAAGTACAATTTTATGAAAAAAAAAACTTGTTTTGATAATATTTACAAGATATCTTGTATGTTTAGAGTTTAATACATGTCTTTTTTCTGAAGATAAACTACATTTCGTGGCTCCTGAATGACTTTGATCCAGGTGAGCTGAGGAAAAATGGCTCTTATGCAAGTTAAGTAATAGACGTAGACTCCTTGACACCAACCATCTTTTCCTGAAGCAGTGATGAAGCCTTTTGTTGGATCGGGCGCCATATTGGACATAACGCAGGCTTTGCGCTGCATCAGTCACATGAGCTGAGCTGTGTCTCTGATTGGACAAACTCTTGATCTTAATATCTTCTTAACCGCTGAGAGCTGTGTGAGTCTTTTTTTTTGCTTGGTGTGTGAGAGGTTTTCAGTCTTTCTTCTTCCAGCCTGGAGAGGTTTCTCCATGAGCTGCAGCTTTTTGGTTCGCTTCATTTTTCTAAAGCTGTTGTTGCCCCTCGGTATGAAAACTTCACTGTCTGAAGTTTCTCTTCATCCACTCTCTGCTCAGATTGAAGAAAGCTGTTAACAGTTATCAGAAGTGCTAGAAGTTGCTCTTCGTGGCGAATCCTCTTGAAGCTGGAAGCAGACCGACCACAAACCAAGTACACACCAAGCCACAAAAAAGAAAGACGTAAACAGCATTAAAAACATATTTACAGCCTGGTGCAAAGACAGCTCAGGTCTGAAACAGTAATTTCTCTATCGGCATGCTCTGAACGAGGGGTGAAGGTTTTTCTTACTCAGTGGTTTAAAAGATAATAAAATCAGGAGTTTGTCCAATCAGAGACACAGCTCAGCTCACGTGACTGACACGCGCCCTATTGGTGTTAGAGAGGAAGCTCAAAGACCGCGTTATGTCAACGATGACAGCTGACCAAGAGAAGACTAAGGCTGTGTCTGAAATGTCATACTAACGTACTACTCATACTAAGTGTGACGTCAAAAATAGTATGTAGTGCGTTCACATTAAATAGTATGAAAAGATTGTGTGTGCGAGAAATACCTGGATGTATACTATATCGGTAAAAATTGTAAGTATGGGAGGTGGGCATACTAGTCGCACTGACAAGCCCCATAATGCATTGCGAGCCCCACATTTATAAACGTAAATAGTGAATGAGATGACAAGATGAGAAGCAACTAAAATGGACTTAGCTCTACAGGGAAACCTAAACGTAAGTACAAAGAAATAAAGTGCCTGAGGCGACGGACGGATCGTCTTCGGTGTCTGCGAGCAGTAAACATTTTTTAGTTTTTTGTAGAGAGAGATGAATTCGTCTTGAGACCGGTGTTAGCTAAAAATCATCCACTAGCGAACTTCCCGTTTTCAAAATAAAAGCACCCTTTATTATCTCCTTTAAGTTCTTTAACGCTTTTGTAAATTGGGCTCTTGTTTTGGAGCCAACCGGAAGTTTCTTCGATAGCATATTGGCGCTCTTAACAGAATGTCCAAAATGTCGAAATTAAATTTGTATCCGTGCGTTTTGTGGCCCAAATGACCACATTTTGGTTTTCTGCGTGATGACTTTCTCGCCTAAAATGTTCTTAAAACTTTCAAATGTGGCGAATCAACAGAGATATTTGATAGCCTGGTGTGCTTCCATAGACTTATGTGTGCTTCCAATTTTTGTCGTCGGAGGTTTTGAAATGCATCATGGGAAACTGAGTAGTATACTACAGTGTAAACGGTTGGCACTCTAATCATACTTATAGTATGTAGTATACAGTATATACACAACGACCATGTAGTATGTAGTATGTTAGTATGCCATTTCGGACACAGCCTAAATCTTTCTTTTTACCGTCAACGATCTCTGCGCTCTTTTGTGTTTGATGTGACGGACTGAACACTCGTTCTCGCCCCCTGCTGGCCTGAGATGCTGATGCAGCCTCCACAGTGAACACTACAGTAGATGGAGAGTTGCTCTTTTGTCACCAGCTGCTGGCTTGTATGTGGGACTATTTTAAGCAGTGGATGAATACACATTAAAATCCTTTATGGATCTTATTTCTGTCAAACCTGAGTTATTGTGTAAACCCTGAGAGCTAATCATTAGCTAACGTTTGGACTAATATGAAGCAGATTTAATCCCTGAGTCAGCTGTTAAATATTGAGTGGTTGTAAAGGGAAAATGAGTTTGTTGTTCGTCTTTATTAATATTTAGAGGAACACTCAGTCCTGAAGCCTCCTGTGGATTCACTGGGGAGCAGAATTATAAAAGCAATTTGTCCTTTTTTAATCATTTGAAGCCTGTCCGTGTCTCCGCTCAGTGAACACAGCGTGCAGGCGTTTGGGGTGGGGGTGGGGCGTCGTTAGGACCGTGGATTGGTATTTGGATCAATCTGTGAGCTGAGTCCAATTATCGCAAATTGAGGCAGAGATTCGCTGCTCTCAGGAGCTCGTTTCAGGGTGTTTGAGGAGCTACTGCTCATGCTCTGCA
This sequence comes from Halichoeres trimaculatus, assembly GCF_033239565.1. Lineage (NCBI taxonomy): Eukaryota > Metazoa > Chordata > Actinopteri > Labriformes > Labridae > Halichoeres > Halichoeres trimaculatus. Next base: position 23,918,910 of record NW_027437201.1, on the reverse strand, counting down.
CACCTGTCTGCAGGTACACATCACAAATCATGGGCGCTACATTTTCAATTATGACAACCTTTGTTTGCAACCTTTCAGATTAAAGTAGTATTTCATATAAAATGAAAAATCTGATGCACATGTTTGAAATTGAGGAGCGTGTTTGTGGCCATGGCAGAAACTCCCTGAGGAGACGTGAAATCGAAAATGAAAGCCTCAAACAGTCTGAGTATCATGTCTGATTGAGTCTGTGAGCAGAAGAAAAGCTGTGTTTGGGTGTAATGAGACTCCATTCACCGTCGGGCCGTGTTAGCGCTGCAGGAGAGAGAGCCCGCCATCCTCAGCGCGTGACTCTCGCTGATTCCTGAGCAGAGCGATCATCTGAAGCCGCAATCATCATCATCTGAGTGTGTAAATGACTGCAGCCTGCAGGTGTGATCTCTGCAGCTGCAGCAGGACGAGTGTGACGCGCCAAGAAACAAAGAATTAACATAATCAGTGTGTGTGTTAGAGTGCGAGTGTGTGTGTGTTAGAGCCTGTGACCAGAAATGACCTGTTTTTATTTCTCACAAAGAACAAAGACAGGATCCAGAATTCAAGTCCCTAAAACTGCAGCTCCCTGAACGTCCACTAGAGGCTGCCCCCAGGAGTGAGTCAGTCTCCATAGAGCTCCATGTTAACATAACTAATGCTGTGGTTGAAATATTTCCAAAAAATGCAAAGATGTGCAGTGCAGATGTGTTCAGTGATGGCGAACGTTTGAGAAATAAAGACAGGAAGTGGATCAGCTGGTCATTAGTGATGAGTACAAAGAGCGAGCTGGAGATTAAAGAAAGAAGATGCTTCATCGTTTTTCCCTCCATGAATCGTCTCTGCTCTCGCTCCGGTTGTCTGATCATAACAGATCACATCAACAGCTTCTCGCCATCAGAGCTCCCACTGTCCACTCTGTTCACAGTCTTGTCATTTCACTGATGAGCTGAAATTCTCCAAGCGTGATGTAGAGACCGAGCAGAGCGGGGGCGATGGCGAGGGTCAGCTGTGCCCCTCAGACAGAACGAAGCGATGGTTTGTGACAGAGACGAGTCATTAGCTCAGCCTGGTTTTTATTCCTCGCTCTGAGGGAGTCGATGGTTTGATGAAGCTCACAGAGACGGTGCTGAGGCTGAGTGCCGCACTGCACATCATCACAAGATGTTGTTAAAGGGGACATATCATGCTGATCCCTGATTTAATACTTACATATAATATAATACATTTGAAAACAAGACCTTTCACCCCCTGAATTTTCAAAAAAGGAGATATTGTATTTTTTCTGATGCCTCTGAAAATAGGTCATTGCCAGTTGGCCACGAGATTTCGACCTTCATGACGACACGAGGATCCTTTCTTTTTATTGGAGTAATCTGATAAAGCAGCTCCTCCTCTGTGATGTCAGTTAGTCACACAACCACCAACGAGGGATACACCCACCAAGAGCCGACTGACTGAGTGCTGGATGCAGGGACTCTGCTCTGCTGAGCAGCTCGGCTTTACATAGTGAATTAGCAGTTAAAACACTGTAGTTTTAGCAGACGTGGTAATACTTGTGAGACTGTGATATTTGCATGCTTGTTCTGACATGCACTGTGAACCTGGACCACAATAATGCGATCTTTAGACGACACTTTCAGCATGATGGATAAAACAGACAGAGAAAAGTGAAGGAGCAGGATGGAGCCCTGTTATAGAAATAGTTTATTGGTGAAGTCTGCCTATATTTCCACGTATAAACTATACATGTTACAGTACCGCTTTGACTCACCACACTGAAGCGTCCTGAGATGATCCGTGTCCAGGTGGATTTTCTTCCTCCTGAGCTGCAGAACCGTCCGGGTCTGACTCGGGGTCCAATACAAAAGGACGTATCCTACACTCTGACATTTTATTAGTGCTATCAATGCCTTACGCTGAAGTTTTGGCAAACAGCAAACTCGCTCAGTCTGCTCCATTCAATGTGGCGATTTTGTAAAGACTGCCATGCTGCAAAAACCGCCCCCTGGCTCTACCCCCTCCGCCCCTCTGATAGAACTGACCAATCAGAGCACAAAGGGCTGTGACGTTGCGAGGTTACTGGAGGTCATTCTCCAAACGGAGCGTTTCAACGAGATCTTCAGAATGGCCTAAAATGAGGATATTGAGAACACTATTGTGGGGCAATGAAGGAACTAAATGACTTGTACTGAGGGCAGAAATGCTTTACAGGCATCCTAGTCTGGCATAGTGAAAAGGAGGAACAAGCATGATATGTCCACTTTAACCCAGGCTTTCACCGCAGATATTCAAACTCAGAGATAAACAAACAGCGTCATTCCCCCTCCGCAGGTTTCCCTCCTTCCTCAGCTAACTCTTCTTCCTCGCCTCTTTCTCTTGCAGCAGACGCCTCCCGGTAGTCATGACCCAGCAGATGCAGAACCTGCAGTTGTCTCAGACCAGGAAGTGTCCCGGTGGCCCCGCCTCCCCGAGCGCCGCCAAGCGTCTCTACAGGAACCTGTCGGAGAAGCTGAGAGGGAGCACCTCCTCCTTCGAGGACACCTACTTCTTCAGCAAGACCGACCGGCTGCGGAAAGCCTCGGTGAGTCTGGTGATGCATGCACACAGTCTTCCTCTATCGCCACCTGCTGGCAGTCTGCTGTGAACATTTTGAACCTGTCCTTCATGATGTCGTGATGTGGACTCAGCGTGAACATGTCTGACTCAGAGGGATCAATGAAGATCTGGTTTGGTTCCTCTAATCCTGTTAACACCCGCGTCTCCAGACTCTGAACGCATCACTTCCTGTCGTCGTCACGTCTCTGATTCGATCTGAAAGCTGCTGCTTCCAGTTACATCGAGGAGTCAGACCGTCCTCGCTCTGCTGGTCCTAGACTCTGGTCCTGATGATCCATGATCAGCTGATGGCGTGATCGCTCTGAAGGATGAAGAGCATCGAGAGCTCGCACTCCTCACTGACATCGTCAGATTCATAACGACGGTGTTACAGGTCACAGTGTATGTATGTGTGTGTGTGTGTGTGTGTGTGTGTGTGTGTGTGACAGTCACAACAGAAGACATGAAGGAGAGAGGTAGAGGGATGAGGAAGAGGAGGATGAAAAGTGAGTGATGGACGGAGAGGAAGCACTTTTATTAAAACCATTTAGGGACTAAAGATCAGAAATACTTCCTCCAGATTTCAAAATAAGAGTCTGTTTTTGTGTTAGAATCATAGACTGTAAAAAAAATGGACGTCATCTTGCTCGGCTCGAAGTGAGGTCTCCACAAAAACTGCTCCCCCTGGTGGCTGGCTGCAGTATAGGTCAAAGAATCTATCTCCCCAGTCATTCCAGATGGGCTGTGGTCAAACTTTAACAAATTAATCCACCTGGTAGAAATGTTTCTCACGTCTGATTGTTGTGGTGATTTGAAGATATCATTTGGCTGTCTTGTATCCAAGTCCTCTTTTTTCAGAAGAGTTTTGTTTTCATTAGTTATACGAGGTTAAAAACGAGGTTTAACGTAACGTTTAACGATGATTGACAGCTGACGTTCTCATGTATTTTTTTCAGAGATTGTAAAATATGTCAGGAGGTAGAGTCAAGAAGTGATTAGACTCTCTAAAAAAAGATAAATATATTATTTTTGTCACCCAGCTCTACTCAGATTCTCCCAGAATCCCTCACTGTCTCTACTGCACAGACTCTCCAAACGTCACGGACTGCAGAGTTTACACGACAACAGTTTTAGGATGAAACGCAAAAGTTTTGTTGCCGCTCGTTTCCACAAAAACATTTTTGCCAAACCTAAAATGCAAACTTTTAAAAACGGACTTCAGAGTGGATTTTCCTGAAATGCTGAAGCTACCGTTGCCGTTTAAACAGTAAGTTGGCGTTTTCAGTTACGATGGTGGTGATCTCCCGTGTTGAGCTTGTTCTGCTCAATCTGCTGAATCTGTGACTGTCTTTAACTAAATGAGCATCTGTTGCTCCACTTCTGCTCTGAGCATTCACCAACACACCAGATGATCAACTCTACTTCAGAGGAGATCTACCAAAAGCTGCTTCTGGATTAGACAGTTATAGCTCCACCTACAGGCCTGGCATGCTCACTACAGTGTTTCTGTAGATTATTTTGCAGGAACGTTATCAGATCTGTGGATAGAGACATGAATCTTTAAGTGGTTGTAGAGGAGCAGATAACACACCTGACACCTGTGTGTGTGTGTGTGTGTGTGTGTGTGTGTGTGTGTGAGTGTGTGAGGGAGTCTTTGTAGTTGTGGACAGAGGTTACCTGGACGAGCACTCAGAGGTCACTGACTGATCACTGATCTATACTCGTCCCTTTCATGATATATGAGCAGAGCTTCAAACAGAGCTGCTGTCTTCACATGTCCAGGTGACCCCGCAGAGAGCTCCGACTTCTCCTCTCCACTGCTCCACCTGTGACAGGTGAACGGGTTTAACCTACGTTATATCATCTGTTCTGGGAGCTTCCTGTTGCTGTGCTCGGACCAGGAGGAAGATTCATGGACGAGTCCTGCAACGACTGATCGATTCAACGTTAGCTGACAAATGATGTCAGAGCCTGCTGACATTTCCCTAATTCAATTTTCGTCAGAGTCAGAGCGTCCTGCTGCGGTCTGTCTCACCGTCCTCCAGCTGTGACTTCACAGGAAGACGTCTCTGCTTCAGTTTCAGGAAGTCTCTGAGCTGAGTGTGTGTGTGTGTGTGTGTTTCTACGCAGACGATGCAGGGCAGTGACTGTATCTTCGAGGCGGTGGAGCAGCAGGACCTGGACACGGTGCAGATCCTCCTCTACCAGTTCTCGGCGGAGGAGCTTGACCTGAACACGCCCAACAGCCAGGGCCTGACGCCGCTGGACATCGCCATCATGACCAACAACACGCCCATCGCCAAGCTGCTGCTGAAGGCCGGCGCCAAGGAGAGTCCGCACTGTGAGTACGCCAGGGAGGCTGCTTTGTCTCCACTAACTCTGATGTTTGTCTGCGTTACTCAGGCTGGTACTCCTCTAAGCAGCGCCTCCTTCAGCTGGGGCCAAACTCCTCCTCAGCCGTGGGAGGAAAGTGTCACGGCGTGTTTTTGATGTCTGTGCCTGTGAGGAGAAACCTTCAGGGAAGGCGAGGGCGTCAGCTAACGCTAGCTGCTGCGCCTCCTCTCCTTCATGTCGAGCGTCACTCAGACTGTAACTCCAGGCGAAAGACGACAGCTTGATTTATTGTTCTTCAACACAAAGAGCTCACACACACACACACACTCTTTTTCCAGGTGTGTGTGTTTGTGTGAAGTGTTTATTGATCTCTCTGATGCCGTGAGGAGCGCACACAGAAGCAAACAGAGGTTTTCATCGTGTGGTCGCTGCATTCACTGACTTTAATGTATAAAGTGTCTCTTTAAAGAAAACGGGGCGTTTGAAAACATGAATCCTGAACTTTAAGAAGTTTACTTTATAACTTAGAGCTGGGAACAAGCAAACTGCTCCCTTTTCACTTCAGAGTCCAGGGTTTCCAAAAAGACTTCCTGATTCTGAGTTCCTGCTCAGTGACTCAGATGAAAACGTGATGTAGAAACAGCTTCAGTGTGTGCGATGCTGTGGATCAGACTGGGTCTTTGTTTGTGTCTGGGTCTGTGCTACCAAGACCTAAATGAGCCCCCCTTCCTTCTCAGACCCCTGCCCACACACACACACACACACACACACACACACACACACAAACACACAGAAACGTTCCCCTCCATCAGTCTCCATGTTGTCCTCCATAAACCCTCCAAAGACAGGTGGTTCTTACCTTACTGAGCTGCTGTCAGCCTCTCCATCTGTGTGTGTGTGTGTGTGTGTGTGTGTGTGTGTGTGTGTGTGTGTGTGTGTGTGTGTGTGTGAGAGTGTGTGTGTGTGGGTGGGGGGTTTGAACAGTGGCTACCTTACAGCTCGGGGCCTCCTCTGTGCGTCTCCTCTAACAGCGTTTGTCGTTTAATGGTTTAACTTTTCCAATGAAGCGTGTAACGCTGCAGCAATTACAGCTAAGTGATTTATTGTGGGGGGAGGGTGGTGGGGGGGGGGGGGGGGGGGCTAGGGCTCTCCTCTCTGTGGCGTAGACTCTGGACTCATACCAGCGGTACAATCCCACGGCTGTAAACAAACAGAGAGTAAACAGAGGGGCCGTTCTCCGTCAGGGGCCACAGCTCTCTGTTTATGTCATTCCTCAAGAGCCAAGTAAATCAGTCAGCCTGACACGTGTGTGTGTGTGTGAGTGTGTGTGTTTTATGTTTATACCCTGCTTACTTTCCATTTCAGAGAGACAGTGTGTGAATTTTGTACACTCTAACGTTGAGCCCTCTTATTTTAATCTGAGGTCAGAGTGTGTCTGCTCAGAAATCACTGAATTTAATCTAATTTATCCAACATCATTAACACTGAAATAAAAAAAAAATAAAAACTAGAGTGAGAAGAGATTTTTTTTTACGTAAAGTAAAATTAAACTAAAAATATTGAGAACAATTATTTATTAAAACAAAAAATGGAAAAAAAAAATAGAAAAACAACAATAATATTCAATTATAAAGATAACAATTTTCAAATAAATATTGTAAAAAAAAAAAGGAATTGGGAACACAAGAAAAGAAAATTAATAGTACATTTTTTTAATAAAAAGTCTTTCTAATTTATCTAACATTATAAACACTGAAATTAAAGAAAAAATAAAAACTGGAATAAGAAAGGATTTTTTTTGTTAAGTAATAAAATTAATTGAAGGACAAAAATAATTAAAAAATATTGAGAACAATTATTTATTAAAACATAAAATAGAAAAAAAAGTGAAAGAATGACAAAAATATTTGATTATAAAGATAAATTTTTTTCAAATAAATTTTGTAAAAAAAAATGATTGAGAACACAAGAATAAAAAATTGTAATTATTATTTTTTTTATAAAAAGTCTGTCTAATTTGTCTTACCTTATAAACACTGAATGAGAAGAAAACATAAAAACTAGAATGAGAAAGAATTTTTTTTATTAAGTTATTAAATTGATGGAAGGACAAAATTAATTTAAAAATATTGAGATTAAATATTTATTAAAACAGAAAATAGAAAATTAAAAAAAAGACAATAATATTTAATTATAAAGATTAAAAAATTCCAATAAATATTGTAAAGAAAAAAAAGGAATTGAGAACACAAGAAAAGAAAATTAAATTTATATTAAATTTTACATGAAAAAAAAGTCTGTCTAATTAATCAACCTTATAAACACTGAATGAGAAGAAAATGTAAAAACTAGAATAAGAAATATTTGTTTTAAGTTATAAAATTGATGAAAGGACAAAATTAATTTAAAAAAAATATTGAATACGATTATTTATTGAAACAGAAAATAGAAAAAAATGACAATTATATTTAATTAGAAAGATAAAAATGTTCAAATAAATATTGTAAAAGAAAGAAAGGAATTGAGAACACAAGAAAAGAACATTTATATTAAATTTCATTTTATAAAAAGTCTTTCTCATTCCATAAAAATACTGGAGTTATTTTTTTAAAAGTTAATAAAAGTTTTTAAGTTCATAAAAAAATGACGCCAAGTTTCAGGAATCCTCAAAAAACAAATGATCTACTCAGCAAAATCCTAAAGTGTGTGTGTCTGTGTCTAACCCAGACTCATTGAATGTGTGTGTGTTGGTGTCTACACACACACACACTCACACACTCAACCTGTGTTGTGTGTGTGTTAATTTATGAGGCCCCGGGGCCCCTGCAGGAGTGTGGGTTTATATTTAGCCCTCTCACTCCTGTGCCCTGGCTTAGACAGTGTGTTCCTGTGTGAGCGTCTCCTACACACACACACACACACACACACACTCACACATGTTCAGCCGGCTAATTTATTGCCTGTCTAATTAGCCTCGTTAGCTGCTGACTGCTCGCTAACACGCCAAGATGAACACTCAGTGACACCTCGGCTACAAACGGCGGAGAGAGGGATGGCGAGTAACAGAAAGAGCTTAAGAAGAAAACACTGTTGTAGTACTCTCCCTGACCACCAGGGGCCAAAGATTGAGGCTCTCTAATTTAATTATTTAATAAAACTTCAGAAATATCAAATTGATTCTTCAGAAGTCTTTTTTTGTCCTGGGACGACAGATGAACATTAGTTTTTAAAGGTGGAGGTCGATCTAACTGTGGTGTTTCTGTGGATTGCAGAGATTTACATGACGTGTTTCTTCCTCCACACACTCCTCCTCCTCCTCTCTCCTGACCTCCTGATCCTTTCATGGTCTCAGAAGTGGTTCCCGTGTTTTCTGTGGCCTTGCTCTTTTAGTTGTGTTCTCACGTGGACTGCAGCGTCTCTCTTTGTCTGCTGTGAAACACGTCCGACCCTCACCTTTCCCAGCTCTGTCAGAGCTGAACCTGCTGCTCACACTCCTCCACACACTCCTGTTATTCGTTTAGAGGACACACAATGCTCTGGGTCCAGTTTGCAGCCGGAGAAATGAGATTACTGCCCGTGAATAGTGGGTGATAAGGAGCAGGGACGTGATGAACGGCTCCTCGTGCAGATAAAGCGTTTCTCAGCCTCCCCCTCAGACCTGATCTGTATACATCAGTCCTCTGGTCTCTGAACAGTCCTCTCTGTCCTCTCTGTCCTCTCTGTCCTCTCTGTCTCCTCTTTTATGTTTCAGTCGTGAGTGTGGAGAGTCGGGAGGCTCACCTGAGCTCTCTGGTGGTGGAGGCAGAGCGGCGAGCGGCCGACCTGGCGGCTCAGGCGCAGAGAGACGGTCTATCTCTGGAGGCGTGTCAGAAAGACAAACAGCTGAGAGCCTGGGAGTGGAGGAGCAAACTGTACAAACGCATGAGGACGGGATTCCAGCACGCCCGTCAGTACACACACATTATACCCACTAACGTGTGTGTGTGTGTGTGTGTGTGATGAAACTCAAGAAAGTAGTCCAAGGCAGAGTGGAAAGAAAAAAGACATATGGTAGATGTAAAGTAGATATAAAGTTAAAAAAAGGTTGTGCTAAATGAACAGAGGTCGTAAAAGTTGTGTATGGTTGATGTAAAATTAATGTAAAGTTTACATAAAGCATATGTAAATTTATCAAAATGTTCTTGTTAAGTTAATCTGAGGTGTAAAGTTGACATAAAGTTTATGTGAAGTTGACGTAAAGTTTGTCTAAAGTTGACATAAAGTCAATGTTGGAGGGTGTAAATCAGATGTAAAGTTGACGTAGTGTTGATCTAAATGTAAAGCAGGTATAAAGTTGATGTTCAGTCGATTAAAGTAGACTATCAAGTTGATTAAAAATTAATGTAAAGGTTAAGAAAAGTTTATGTTCAGTTTGCGTAAAGTAGACGTAAAGGAGATGCAGTGCAGATGTATCTTACTTTAATGCTGGTATAAAGTTGTAAAGTTGGCAGAAAGTTAATTTAAAATAGATGTAAAGTTGATATAAAGTTAATTCTTATGATGCAGAGTTGACATTAGTTTGACCTAGTGTTAAAATGAAGAAAGGTTGATATAAAGTTTTCGTAAAGTTGATGTTTATGTTAAGTTCACATGAAAAAGCTGTGAGCAAGTGTCATGTAAACCTTACATTGACATCTTGCCAATTTTTTTGTAAAGTTGATGGAAAATTAACATAAAGAAAACGCAAATTATATAAAAAAGGTGGTGTTACGCTAACCTTAATGTAAAGCAGACATGAAGTTGATGTAAAGTTCACATAACATTCAAGTAAAGTTTACATAATGTTCATTTAAAGTGTGCGCAAAAAAAGCTGGTAAGGATTCTTAACCCAGAAGTAAAGTTGAGTTATGGTTGATCAGAATGTAAAGTAAGTGTAAAGTTGATGTAAAGTACACTTAAAGTTGGCATTAAGATGATGTTAAGCTGAAGTAAAGTTGACATAATGTTGATGTAAAGTTTACAGAGTATTAAATAAGGATTCATCATGCAGATGTTAAGTTGAGTTATGGTTGATCTGAATGTAAAGCAGGTGTAAAGTTTATTAAAGTACACTTAAAGTTGACATAAAGGTGATGTTAAGCTGAAGTAAAGTTTCGGCAATTTTTTAGTAAAGTAGACATAGGGGAAACGTAAAGTGGATGTAAAGTAAGTATAATGTAGACCCAAAGTTGAAGTAAAACAGACGTAAAGTTGTTAAGTTGATGTTAAAAATCCAGACATACATTTGTCTGATGACGTTCTTCGCCCCTGCTCAGGTGCCCCAGAGGCCCCGTCTATGGTTCGTCTGAGCGTTAGCAGCAGCACCACGCTAACCGTCACCTTCCAGGAGCCGCAGTGTCTCAACTCTACGGTGGTGACCAAATACAGAGGTACAAACACTCATCTGTCTTTGAATATATTTAACTTAAGGACTTTAACCTTTTATCACTTCAAGACATTTCTGTTTTTTTTAATCATTTCAAAAAGAGAAAGGGAGAAACTATGTCAACTATGTGGTTTCCATGGTAACAGAGAAACTCTTTTCATCGTCTGTCTGTGAAGGAGGTCTGGACTACTTGATTTTTTAAATGTCTCCTCTAAGAATAAAGTGGAGGATTCAGCTCAGACTCTATTTAAAGTCCTGTTTGTTCTGAGGACTGAAGGACCCTGAACCCGTCGTTAGCTTCAGCTGAGTCTGTTAACACACTTACAGCATCACCTGAGTCTACCTGGACCAGGACACATCCAGAAAAACTTCCGAGGGTTCAGGGGGAAGATGTTTGCAGAAACAGAGCGAGGTAAAGAGGGATAAAGAGAGAGAGACAGAAGAGGAGGAGACGTATAAAGACGCCCTGAGGACCAGGGCTCAGAAGGTTAACGATGATTTCCTGCTCCCAGGAGGAACTATTGATTCTTTAATGAAAGACCAAACTAACGTTATATGTGTGTGTGTGTGTGTGTGTGTGTGTGTGTGTGTGTAACAGTGGAGTGGAGCTGCCTGAAGGATTTCTCTCTGCTCGCCGGAGACACGGTGTTGGATAATCTGCAGAGCCTGAAGTGCATCATCAACGGCCTCACCACGGTAACAGCAGCATCCCTCCTCCTCCTGCTCTGTGTCCTCACACACACACACACACACACACACACACACACACACACACACACATTAGTGCCTTCAGTTTCTGTCCCAGACGTTCTCTCAACAGGAGATTGAACAGCTCCAGCGTGTCAGACAGGCTGAGATCAGATTGAAGCTGTTTTTTTTCACCGCAGGAACTTTCCCCCAGGAACCTTTTGAGGAACCAGGGTCTACATTTGGTTCCTGCAGTGAAAATGCACCTTTAGTATAAATGAGTGTTGTTTTAGTCTGTCTGATGTGTGTTTCCTCTCTCAGGGTCGGCTCTACTACGTCAGAGTGTCGGCGTATAACATGAGGGGCTGGGGTCCTCCTGCCTCCTCCCTCCCTCCATCTGCTGCTCCATCCAGTAAGACCTTCAAACCCTTCCTTTTACTGTCCAGATATGTGTGTGTGTGTGAGTGTGTGTGTGTGTGTGTGTGGGCTGGAGTGTTTCCTGAATATTCTATTTTCTCACTCTGCTCGAGGTCCTTGGGTTGGAACATCAGATTCATGCGTCCGTCACGACTCTCTTTCTCTGGGCACATTCAAGCACCGCAGCCTTGAGCTGAGTGTGTTAAAATGTGTGTGTGTGTGTGTGTGTGTGTGTGTGTGTGTGTGTGTGTGTGTGTGTGTGTGTGTGTGTGTGTGTGTGTGTGTGTGTGTGTGCAGATGTCATAATCAGAGGACTGAGTGTGTGTGTGTGGGTGTTTAAAGAGGAAAGAGAGTGAAAGCATGAGTACAGCTCTGAAACCCTTGAACCCTATTGTGTGTCCTGTGACTGTGGAGGAAAACACACCGCTGTGAGCCTCATGGTGGCGCTAGAGGAGGAGTCAGGGGTAAAACCTGTTTCTCTCTCCTCAGACTGGAGGGAGAGCGACGGTCGGGAGCCGAGGAGGCGGGGCCACATCGAGGCCATGGAGCGTCTGCTGCAGCAGGTCCGAGCGACGCACACACACTACTGCTGCGGAGGTGAGCCTCAGAAACGACAGGATTATGACCAGGCAGCTTTATTTGAATCAGGTTTCTGGTGGGTCAGTGAGCTTTTTACCACCACCAGGGGGCAGTGTCAGAGACAACGTGTAGGGTCTGTGTCAGCAGCAACAATAATCACCATGAAACTTTATTTTCTTTTTATTAAGTTGGAAAAATATTAACATTTCTGTGGTCCCTGTTCACGAGGCGAACATGTCGAATGGTCATGTTTGTCTACGGCAGATTTCATAACGTGGTTTTCAACCCAAGCCTGGTCGCTGGTCCAGAAATCAACCTGAAAGTGAGGTGGAGAAGAAGACTGAGGTTTACGTTGTTGAACAAGAAGGAGAAGAAGAGAAAGTATTTTATTTTTGTTTGCGGGAAAATAAATGGCATTGAGAGTAGGGATGCACTGACAGGAAAATTTTGGCCAACACTGATATCCAGTATTAATATTGCTGTTATGGCTAATAACCGATATTTACCAATATCAATGTTGGTGAAAAAAAAAAGGTTGTTTTGTCTGTTTTTTGGATCAAAAACAGGACGAGAGACATAAAAGAAGAGAGTCCACTCTTCTTAGGTAGGTTTGTTGTTTCCATAGTCAGTGAAAATAAGATTATTTGGGTCTTGAGATCGCTCAAGATGCTCTGAAAATGTCCGGCAGCTAATGAGTAAATATCGACCGATACCGTTTAAATAACAAGCGGCAACCTCCGGTCTAAGAACATGAGATAATGCTGAAGTGCTAAAATCTGCTGTTTCTCCAGCGTCCACTTGAGGCTGGCTCTGGAAGTACAGGAAGTCACAAACACACCAAGTTTTCAAATCAGAAATTAACCTATTTACAGCCTGGTTCAAAAAACATCTCCTGTCTGAGTCACTAGTTTTACAATCTCTTTCTGTATTGGCCGTTTAGAGGATATTAAGATCACGAGCTTGCCCAATCAGAGGCACAGCTCTAGGTCACGTGACCGACAGGCGCCCTGTAGCTGTTGTCACAACCTGGCTCAGGGCCATGAAAAATTTGGGAGGAACACGTTGTTTTTGCAGTAAATAATGGGATTTATTGACAAACCAAATGGAACAACCAAGGGTATTGAACAGCAAATATGTTATCAAAGTATGAGGTTTTAAGAACAGACAAACAAGATGCTGATCCGACGGCAGAGGTGACTCCAGGTAGGATGAGAGAGAGCGAGCGCAGCAAATGGCTTTAGCTTTTATACCCAGCAGGCACCAGGCGATCCAATCACTGCTGCTCACTCAGGTAACTGGGAAAAACAAGGCAAATCTTCAGCCAGAGAGCACTTTATATTTTATATTGTGCATTAATTTTGCCATATCTGTCATACTGCCTAGAGGTATGGGGAAACACATACAAAAGTAATCTCCAAACACTGATTAAAATGCAGAAAAGAGCCATCAGATTCATCAATAAAGCAGGATTTAGAGACCACACAAACAGATTTTTCCTAGAATTACAAACTCTAAAACTTCAAGATATGATTCAGCTTAAAACTGCACAAATAATATTCAAAGCAAGAAACAATTTACTTCCAGACAACATAAGAAAACTGTTTACAGAAAGAGAAGGAGGTTATAGTTTAAGAGGGGAGCTGAATTTTAAAATACACCATGCTAGGACAACATTAAAAAGCATGTGTTTGTCAATATCAGGGGTTAAATTATGGAACAGTTTGAGAGATGAATTAAAGAAAAGTAAAACTATAGGCATATTTAAGAGAATATTTAAAACACACCTTATGACTAAATATCAGGATGAAGAACAGCAGTTTGACCCAGGGCAGTAATGACAGAGCCAATTGAAAATTAAACAAACAAATAAAACATATACAGAAATTAAGTATCATATAAGGGAAATGTTATGTGACTGTGTATGAAAAGTATAAATATGTAAAAGTTAAAATATCACCGTAGGAGGTGTGGATAATAGGGGTAGGATTAAATAAGTTTAACTTCTTCCTACTCCTTTTCAAGCATGTAGATATGTAACACATGCAGGTTGTTGCTGCAGTCTTCATTTTTCTTTTAAGTTTAGTATGCATGTGTTTGTTTATGGTGACGACCTATTTCTGTTTTTTTTCTTTTTTTTTGCATGTTCGAAATAAATTCATTCATTCATTCATTCAGAGAGGAGATATTAGTCTGAGGAGCTAAGGCAGAGACCGTCACACCCCTCCTCTTAAAGTCAGTGTCCCAAGGGGACCACCGGCATCCAAAACACCCAATCAGCCCTCCAAAATGCAAAAAATGTATCTTAAACACCAAAAATGTATCTCACACCAAAAGCCCTTGCCACTACCAATATGGCCGCGATAGCCGATCTGCTTCGTTTTCCGTTTCAGAAACAGACGAGTGACGTCAGGGAGACTACGTCCATGTTTTATACAATTTATGTAAACAAATGACTGACATCAGCTAATACCAATATTGATACCGATATATTGTCGTCCCTAATTGAGAGTATTTTCTGATGGAGAATCACAAACATGCAACACATGAGTGTAAATCATTTCATTTTGGTCCAAAAAGATCAAATGAAGAGACACCAGGACAGACAACGACTAAAAAGTAAGAGTAAGAATAAACATGGGTGTCAGTCATTTTCACTGAGGGCACATCAGCATCATGGTTTCCCTTAAAGGGCCAGATGTCACTGTGAGATAGTATAAAATGTAGCTTAATGTAACTAAATGTCAAAAAGTTACTTTGCAGCGTGGGCAGTTTCTTTAGCCACATGAAGCTAGCTTCCTCTGCCGCGTTGTTTTTGGTCGTGGCTTTCTTGAACTCATCCTGCTGCGATCGCAGTTTGCTTTTTAAATCTGTTGTTTTTCTTGAAGGCTCATTTTGGCGTACTTAGCTCTGTGTTTGCTGACAGACCAGTTTTTCTCCTTGAAGCAGAAACATGTATCGGCCTTCCCATCTTTCCTAAAACAGCTTCATCTGCATCAACTTTTCTCTTCCTGGACATTTTGGGATCATTGTTTTATTTCTTGATTCCACCAGTTTGGGAATTTGGCTCTGATGTGAAAACACTGCCATCTAGTGGAGGGATGCTGTCACTTCACGGCCTTGAGTTTGACGCATGTGGTGTAGCGTTTCAGAGCTGGGAGTCATCAGTGAAGAAGTTGGGTCTGAAGGTTGACAAAAGGAGCAAAATGTTTGGGAACGTTTCCATAGCAACGATGGGTTGTAGAATTCATTGTTTGTTGTTTGTGGCTGTCGTGGAGCTTTCTGCCTGTAGTTTTTCTAGCTGTGAGACATGTCCCCCAGCATGAACACCATGAACATGATGTTTAGAATAGATGGCGCCATCTTCAGGATCCTGTCTGAACTGCAGAGGCTGAGAGTCACTGAGTGATGTTTTAGGATCAGATCTGAAATCTGAACCCTCTCATTTCTACATACTGCTCCTTTAATACAGCACGAAATTACAGCGAGATCAATAAAACTGATTCTTCTCAGAGTGAAATCAACACCGCTCAGAGGAACTTTTCTCTCCTCTTTGTGATAAATCGATGTCTCTGCTCTCGTCTTTTGTCTGGATCCGTTCCTCCTCTCAAAGATCCGAGGCTGAAAACTGAGCCACAACTCCCAACAGCTCCAGAAATCAATGTGAGCGCCTCTCACACACACACACACACACACACACACACACACACACACACACACACACACACACACACACACACACAGCCTGCTCTTTGTTTGTTCCCTGAGAGTCATTTCACCAAACCTGTGACGGTACAAAAGAGCATCAGGCCGACGCTCACACACTCTCACACACTCTCACACACACGCTCCATCAGGTTTCACTGCGTCTGAGACCAGCAGCACCAACAACCTCTCAGCAGGTCTGAGGGTCCACACCAGCCCCAGAGACAAACGCCTGAGAAAGACGATCGTGTGATTGGATTAATGTAAAGTGAGCATTCTGAATTAATCAGTGTGTGTGTGTGTGTGTGTGTGTGTGTGTGTGTGTGTGTGTGTGTGTGTGTGTGTGTGTGTGTGTGTTTATACAATTAATCCTAAGTGCCAAAAATGAATGTGAGAAATGAATCAGAGTGGAACAAAGCCAGCTCTATTGAGAGCTCCATTAGCGCTGGATCTCTTAATTTATGACGTGTGCACACAACACACACACACACACACACACACAGCTCCCTGTGTGTGCATAGTCCCACTCAGAGGCATCGTGTGTGTGTGAGTGTTTTCTCTGCTCCTCCACATAATGAAGCTGTCAGGAGTCAGTAATGAATGAATGATCTGATTTACTTCATCAGATCAGATTTTTCTGATTAGAGCAACGTGTTGTGTTACACACCACCTCCTCTGTGTGTGTGTGTGTGTGTGTGTGTGTGTGTGTGTGTGTGTGTGTGTGTGTGTGTGTGTGTGTGTGTGTGTGTGGCTTGTCGCTGTGTTCAGTGAGCATGAAATAACAGAAAACTTTTTGAGCGTCACGGCTCTGCAGCGTTAAAACATGGTGACGAGGATCTTTGAGAATATCATCAGACTTACTTTACTCATCCTCCTGGAAAACCTGGAAAACCTGGAAAATGAGAAACAAAAAAGTCAAATGTCCTGGAAACTGTAAAGTTACCCTGGAAAATGCCTTGCGCGCCTGTCATCTTTGTTTTGGTGTTTTTCCACCTCTGCATTTATCTGCACACAGTCCTCAGGCAACTTTCAGGCAGCCAATCAGCACGCAGCTCATTAACATATCATCCCCGCCCACTCAGGTGACTGCATAGATAATGAGTTTAGAAACTGGGAGCCTGGAAATCCTCCTTCTGCTAATAAATGTGATGCTTTACTCAAAAAAAAAAAAACATTGAAGACATGTTTTTTTAAAACATCGTCATGGTAACTAAACTACTGCCCTCTAGAGGACAAAGTGCTTAAAAAGTTGTTTTTTAGAAGTGGAGTTATTTAAGGTGAGATGTTACAGAGAGATAAACTCTAGAGGTGGGTCAGTAGAAAAGCTGCGCCACCTCAGACTTATATCTACTTCCTGTTGGAGTGTAAACTGTAACAACGACGTCAGGAGGAAGACGAGCCGCTCAGACTGAAACCAAACTCCTGCTCCCTCAGCTCATTACGCTCCCCCAACGTCTCCACACAAAACTAATTTCTTCATTAATGCAGAGCGACGTTCTGCTGCTGACAGATTATCCTCCTGTCAGAGTGTGTTAGCCTGAAACACACACTCACTCACACACACGTTTGCAATCAGAGCTGATTTACAGCCGCACAGAGCCAGAGCAGCCTAACTCTCTCTGTTTTGTAGATTGTGGTTACATGGTGTTCAGATGCTAAAGGTCGTCTGATGACATTCAGCTCGCCCCGCATCGTCCATCTCTGCAGCAGTTTCACTCTGACGATGATTTTTGGGATAAAAGTGTCGCAGACTTGGCCAGTAATCACCTCTCTCAAGCAGAAAGCAACAATTTCAGGTCGATACAAGCTGAAAGCTGCAGATTTGAAGAGGATTGAAGAGGCATCTTCGGCCCCTCACAGACAGAAATGATCCTCTCTCCTCTGATTGTTGCTGCTGGCTGGTTCATGAAAATATAACGCACTGATTTTAGAAAACAGAGACAGTATCTGAGAAATAAACATCTCTATGTCACTGTGATGTTAGGAAAACATTTACAGTGAAACTGAGACTCACTACAATAAAACAGGTAAAAACTCCCTCAGTGAATTATCCAAAGAGCTTGTTTATTTACATTTTTACGGTGAAGCTGAGACTCTACAAATACAGATGAATAGCAAACAAGAGTAAAGTCTCATACGAACTATTTACAACGAAACTGAGACTCAATATAAATGGATGAACTGTTGGACTGAGGGGACTGTTCAAACAGTTAACAGTAAAACTGAGACTCCTCAAAAGCAAATAAACAGGCAACCCAGAGTGAAAAATCTGTTCAGTTACTTTTTACAGTGAATCTAAGACTCTTCGTAGAACAGATACATGGTAAACCAGCACTTGGCCTCTGTATATCTGACTATTCACACTAAAACTGAGACTTACCAAACAATATGTAAGCAGTAATTCAAAGTGAGGCCAGTTTTAAGTTACTCTTTACAGTGAAACTGAGACTCTTGTCAAAACTGATGAATGGATAGCAAGAGTAAAGCCTCTCCAGAACATACTATTTACAACCAAAGTGAGACTCAGTGTAAATAGATGAACTGTTAGACAGAGGAAACTGTTCTAACAGTTAACAGTAAAACTGAGACTTCTTCAAAAAATATAAAGCTACCCAGAGTAAAGCATTTGTATCACTGATATTTTACTGTGAAACTGAGACTGAACTAGAACAGATTAACCAGCATGAAGCCTCTGTATAGCTGACTATTCACAATAAAACTAAGACTCACCTTTCAATAAATGAGGAGTTATCCAAACAAAGCCTCAGTTTAAGTTACTCTTTACAGTGAAACTGGGACTTTATAGTTACAGATTAACAATATCCTGGAGAGAAACCTCTGCTTGAGTTTGTTACAATAAAACTTCAAAACAAATAAACAGAAACCAAAAGAAAGAATCTGTTAGAGTCACTCTTCACAGTGAAACTAAGACTCTTCAAAGAACAGATTGATTATAAACCAGCGTTAAGCCTCCATGTAACCTACTATTTATAGTGATACTAAGACTCTGCTGGAGCAGATCATGGTAAACCAGCACTGGGCTTCTTTATAGCTGACTATTTACAATAAAACTGAGACTTACCTGTCATTTAATAAGCAGTTCACTAAAATGAAGCCCCATTTAAGTGAAACTGAGACTTTCTATAAACAGATTAACAATATCCTGGAGAGAAACCTCTGCTTGAGTTTGTTACAGTAAAACTAAGACTCCTTTAAAACAAAAAGTGAGGCATCTGTTACTCTTCACAGTAAAACTGGGATTTTTCATAGACCAGATTGATTGTAAACCAGCATTAAGCCTCCGTATAACTTAGCATATACAGTGAAGCTGAGACTCTCCAGTGGACGATGAGGGATAAACTGTAGAGGAATCTGCTGAAGTCTTTAAAAGTGAAGCTGAGACTTAGTAGAGAGAGTGAATGGGGAGTCAGGGTCATCCTCTGTATATCGACGACAGGACTCTAACACGGTTTCTTCTGAAGTTTCCAACTGAAGAAATGTTTCCGTCCGTGGTCGCCGCAGACGTCTGATATCTGCTCACAGGACGCTCATTATGTGACGCTTAATTAGCCGGAGTAAACGGGCGCTGTGGGCTGCAGATTGGCATCACAGCCCGCCGTCCACACGGGGGGAGATAAGACAGATCTGTAACACGGGAGAGTGACTCGACCCTGCTGACCTTGTGAACACTCAGACAGGAGCGATCAGGAAGAAAAACAGGGAACATTTGGACAGTTTTTGTTTGATTCTCCTGAAAATGAGCATTTCTCCTTTCGTGTCCTCAGACACGTCGAAGCTGCAGAACCCGAGCAGGAAGCAGTCGGTCTCCAGGAGTCTGAAACACCTCTTCAACTCCTCCAACAAGTTTGTGAAAACACTGAAAAGGTTTGTGTCACCTCACACTCAGGTTTCATCTTTTTTTTTTCTTTTAACGTGAGAATAAACTCCTAAAGGTGTCAGCAGAGTACACCTGGACTCTCAGATCTGTAAATGATCTCTTCCTGGTTTCAGGGGGATCTACCTGGCCGCCGTGTTCTACCACAGAGACAGTTTACTGGTGACGGCGGAGGAGCAGATCCCCATCGTGGAGGTGGACGACTCGTACAGCAGCTCCCTCATGCAGGACTTCCTGTGGTTCACGAAGGTACGAGACCACGACACAGAAACCAGATCTTTATTCAGACCAGATATGTGCGTGTGTGTGTGTGTGTGTGTGAGCAGCTTTCATCTTAAATTTCTCCTGATGAACGCAGCACACGATGTGAATCCAGCTCTGGATGATCCTGAGGTGTGTTTTCACACGTCCCGCGAGCTGTGAAGTGTTCCTCCCTCCAAATGTTGGACTCTCTGTCGGCTTCACCTCGAGCTGCGTCTCGTGTGTCTGAGTGAAGCAGGTGTGAAGTGTTGGCTGCGTCTCAGACGTGTTTTCAAACCAGAGATCTGCAGACTTCAGACTGCTGCCGCCCCCGAACGCTCGCTTTATGAGCTCCTAAACTTTAACGGCTGTCTGTGTGTGTGTGTGTGTGTGTGTGTGTGTGTGTGTGTGCAGCTCTCCTGCATGTGGGAGGACGTGCGGTGGCTCAGACAGAGCATGTCAGTGTCCATGTCGTCGTCCTCCACCCTCCAGGCTCGACACAAGATGCTCACCGCCGCCGGACAGCTTCAGGTCAGCACGCCAAACGCCGCGACACACGGCGCCGGTTTCATGAATCAGAATAAACTGAGTGGAGAGGATTTCTCTCCCTCTGCGGATGTTTTCACACCTGTCTCTAACACGTCTCTGCAGAGCCTCCTGGGGACCCACAACCTGGGCCGCGTCCACTACGAGCCCATCAAAGACCGCCACGGGAACGTGCTGCTGGTGACGATCCGAGACACGGAGAGCCAGCACTCGCTGTTCAGCGGGAAGTGGATGCAGGTGACGAAGCTGCAGAGCCAGAGGAAGAGCCTGTCCACGCCGGAGGAGCCGTACGCGCTCGACATCCTCATCATCACCATCCAGGTAACCGCCGCTCCACGGGGAGGGGCTTCCTCTGAGGGGCGCTGTGCAGACGCTGCAGCGTGAAGTCTTCCTGATGTGTCCCTGTGTGCCCGCCCTGCAGGACATGTTGGCGTACCAGCGGCGCAGCATGAACCGGCTGGCCCCGGGTCTGTACCTGGGCTACCTGAAGCTCAGCAGCTCCGTGGACCAGATCAGAGTCCTGGTCTCCCAGAGGACCCCCAACATGCTGTGTCACACCCGCATCCGGGACAACGCCAACGTGTCCAGGTCCAAACACGCACACACACACACACACACAAAAACACACACACGTGTCTCTCTTCACGCTGTAATCTCTGCAGAGCTGCTCAGCATCAGGAAATTCCAACGATGGAGCCAAATATTCTACCTGCAGCTCTCAGCCAATCAGATTGGAGATACACACACTCTCTCTCTCATACACTGACACCAAACACACACACAAAGATGAGTGTGTGTGTTCTGTTAACATTCTGTGGTTCTGCTCAGGGAGGAGTGGGACTGGATCCAGACGTTGTCGGCTGCAGGAGAAAAGGATGGCGAGGAGGCGGGGCCAAGCCCAGAGAGCCACGCCCCTCTCCTGTTCTACGAGCTTCAGACGGCGATCAAGTCTCTGCTGAAACACATCAACCTACCTCTGCACCAGGTACACACACACTCACACACACACATGTGAAGGTGTGTCCTCGTTGAGGTGACGGCGTGATTCTGACCCGTGGCGTGTTGTCGTGCAGGCCCGTCACTTCCGTCTCTACAGTCAGGAGGTGGTCGAGCTCGGTCATGGCGTCTCCTTCCTGCTGCTGCTGCCTGCCGCCGACAACGTTTGCTCCGCCCCCGGACAGTCCAACCCCTACACACACCTGTCAGGCTTCCTGCACCTGCCTCTGCAGATGTTTGAGCTGGGTAACACACACACACACACACACACACACACACACACACACACACACACACTCACACACAGCTCTCTGAAGGAGTGTGTTGGACTGACTCTGATCCTCTCCCCCTGAGCTGGTGTCTTGGTGCAGCAGGAGGACTGGGCTCACAGCTCAGAGTGAGATGTTCTCCTGGCTCTGAGTCCAGAACCAGAACGTGTGAACGAGCTGCAGATCCTTCGCCAAGAGTTTCTGAACCACCGAGTTACAGAGACCGACTCTGATTAATGCACTGAACATGTCATTCTGCTGTCACAGCATCTCTCAGGGCTCAGGCTGTCTATGACCTTAATCTGTCTCTGACCTTAATCTGTCTCTGACCTTAATCTTTCTTTGACCTTAATTTATCTCTGACCTTAGAGTGTCTAAATGTGATAGTGAACCTTTTGGTGTCTCTGATCTCAGTATTTCTTTGACCTTAATTTAACCTTTGACCTCGGGGTATCTCTGACTTCAGGGTGTCTTTAACCTTAATGTTTTTCTGACGTCAGAGTGTCAGACCTAATTTATGTGTGATATTAGGGTGTCTTTGACCTTGATTTGTCTCTGACCTTAATCTGTCTCTGACCTGAACATGTCTATGACCTTAGGGTGCCACTGATCTTAAGGTGTCTTTGACCACAGCATTTTTTTACCTTTATTTGTCCGACCTCAGGGTGTTTCTGACCTCAATGTGACTCTGACCTTTATTGTGTCTCTGACCTTAATCTGTCTCTGACCTTACAGCGTCTCTGACCTGAACTTGTCTTTGACCTTAATTTATCTCCAACCTTAGGGTGTCTTTAAACTCAGCATTTCTTTGACCTAAATTTAACCATTGACTTCAGGGTATATCTGACCTTAGGGTGTCTTTAACCTTAATGTGTCTGACCCACTTAATTGCTGACCTCAGGGTGTCTCTGACCTCAGCATGTCTTTGACCTCAGCATTTTTTTACCTTTATTTGTCCGACCTCAGGGTGTTTGTGACCTCAACGTGTCTCTAACCTTAGGGTGTCTCAGACCTTAATCTGTCCCTGACCTTTATTGTGTCTTTGACCTTAATTTATCTGATCTTACAGTGTCTCCGATCTGCACATGTCTTTGACCCTAATTTATCTCTGACATTAGAGTGTCTTTGACCTCGATGTGCCACTGAACCTGAGGGTGTCTCAGACCTCAACATTTCTTTGACCTAAATTTGACCTTTGACTTCAGGGTATCTCTGACCTCAGGGTGTCTTTGACCTTAATGAATCTTTGACCCCAATGTGTCTCTGATCTTATTGTGTCTCTGACCTCAGGATGTTTCCTACATCAATGTCTCTCTCTGACCTCAGTATGTGTCTCTGACCTTAATTTTGTCTTAAAGCTCAGTGGGTTTTTTTTTTTTACCTTAGTGTCTCTCTGACCTCATTGTGTCCCTCTCTGACCTCATTGTGTCCCTCTCTGACCTCATTTTGTCCCTCTCTGACCTCATTGTGTCCCTCTCTGACCTCAGTATGTCTCTCTGACCTCATTGTGTCCCTCTCTGACCTAAATATGTCCCTCTCTGACCTCATTGTGTCTCTCTGACCTCATTGTGTCCCTCTCTGACCTCAGTCCACTTCTGCACCTACAAAGAGAAGTTCATCAGTCTGTACTGCCGCCTGTCGTCTGTCCTCGACCTGGACGCGCTCATTACCCAGCAGGCACTGCGGGAAGCCATCACTGACAGCGAGGTGACCACGGCCAAGCAGAGACACCAGCTCATACTGGACTACATCCAGGTAAGAAACACACTCCTACCACCTTTCTTACCCAGCATGCATCTCTGAATCAGCCGACATGACGCTCGGTGGAGGTCGATTTCTCTGCAGCACAAAACAAAACAACGAAACTCTGAGCTGTTTAAACGTCATTTCACCCTGTGTGTGTGTGTGTGTGTGTGTGTGTGTGTGTGTGTGTGTGTGTGTGTGTGTGTGTGTGTGTGTGTGTGTGTGTGTGTGTGTGTGTGTGTGTGTGTGTGTGTGTGTGATCCACTCTGAGATGTTTATTGACGCTGTAAAGTCGGGAAGGAGCTGTTAAACTTTTTGTTTTTCTGGAGTTAAAGAGTCTCAAATCCACAAGAACCAGAGCCAGCGTCTGTGAAGAGCCACCGCCACCGCCAGCGCCGTTAATGGAGACGCACCACAAAACCACACTGCCACACACTGCCAGACCTGTGTGTGTGTCCATGTGTCTGTGTGTGTGTGTGAAACCATCTGTCTGACGGTTTAAAGCTCGGAAAAAAGTGTCCCCCTGACCACAAACTGCTGAGAGGAGGGAGGGAAAAAATAATACCAATCAGAGCACGTGGAGGTGTAAGTGAGTGTGTGTGTGTGTGAACATGTGTGTGTGTGTGTGTGTGTGATAAAGGACAGTTAAACACAGATGTGGAGCACAGAGTAGGAAAAGAGTCTGGTCTCTCAGCTCAGACTCCTGTTCCTGAGGAAAACTCCAGAGACAAACTGTCCTGAAGCGTCCTGTACCAAACTGTGACAAACAGAAAGGTCTGAGGACTCAGGACGTCTCTTCTTTATGAAACATCCTCCAGACACGTTCAGTCTTTATCCAGGTTCTGATGGAACCACAACGTCCTGAAACCACCAAAAGGTCTCAGCACTGAAACCAGTCCAGGTGGTCTGAGAGGGTCTGAGGAAAGCTCTGAAATCCTCTCTGCAGTTTATCGACGACCTTTAAGCTGATTTCTGTTAAACATCTTTAAGTTTCTTTAAATGTCCTTAAAGATGGAAAACACACACACACACACACACACACACACACACACACACACAGCTTCAGGACCTCCCAGATCAGACGAGATATGTGTGTGTGTGTGTGTGTGTGTGTAGTGGGGGTGACGTGGTGCCCTCTGATTGGTCGGTTTGTTTGGACTGACCACATGTTGATGGAGGAACGTCTGAGCTCACAGCGAGCTGGAGGATCCTCTGCACACGTGTGGCCTCTCCTCCTCTCCTCCTCTCCTCCTCTCTCCTCCTCCTCTCTCCTCCTCTATCTCCACTGCTCCTCTTCCCCTATTTCCTCCTCTCCTACTCATCTTTTCCAAATCCCATTCTCTCCTAGCCTCCTCCTCTTCAACTTCGACCTCCTCTTCTCCCCTTCTCTCCGTTTTTTCTCTGTTTCCTCTTCATCTCCTCCTCCTCCTCCTCCTCTCATCCTCTATCACCAATGCTCCTCTACCCCCTTTCCTCCTCTTCTCCTTCTTCTCTCCTCCCCCCTTCCTCCTCCTCCTCCTCCTCTTCATCTCCTTCTCCTCTTCTCATCCTCTATCTCCACTGCTCCTCTTCACCCCATTCTCTCCTCTTCATCATCCTCTTCTCATCTCCTTTTCTCTCTATTTCCTCTTCATCTCCTCCCCCCTTCTTATCCTCTATCTCCACTGCTCCTCTCTTACGTTTCCTCATCTCCTCATCTCCTCCTCCCTTCTCCATGTCCTACTCTTCTTCTTCTCCTCTTTTTCCTCTACTCCTCCCCTCCTCTTCATCTCCTCCTCCTCCTCTTATCTCCTCTTCCCCCATTCTCTCTGTTTCCTCTTCATCTCCTTCTCCTCTTCTCATCCTCTCTCTCCACTGCTCCTCTTCCCCCCTCTCCTCCTCTCCTTCTCTTCCCTCCTCCACATCCCATTCTCTCCCAGCCTCCTCCTCCTCTACCTCTCCTTCTCTCCTTCTCCTTATCCTTCTTCTTTTTTTCCTCCCCTTTCTCCTCCTGTCTTGCTGCTTTCTTCTGCTCCTTCCCTCCTCCTCCTCTTCATCTCATCCTCCTTCTCTTCTCTCCTTCTCTCCCTTTCTCCTCTTCTCCCATTCTGTCTGTTTCCTCTTCATCTCCTCCTCTTCTCATCCTCTATCTCCACTGCTCCTCTCCTTCCTTTCCTCCTCCTCTTCTCCTCCTCCCTTCCTTCTCCATGTCCTACTCCTCCTCTCCTTCTCTTCCCTCCTCCACCTCCCATTCTCTCCTAGCCACCTCCTCCTCCTCCTCCACTTCTTTTCCCCTTCTCCTCTTCTTTCCTTTCTCCACCCTCCTCCTTCATCCTCCTCCTTCATCCTCCTCCTTCTCCTCCTCCTTTCCTCTCTTGTACTGTAATTCATTTGGAGTGAAGGAGTGTGTGTGTGTGTGTGTGTGTGTGTGTGTGTGTGTGTGTGTGTGTGTGTGTGTGTGTGTGTGTGTGTGTGTGTGTGTGTGTGTGTGTGTGTATGTGTGTGTGTGTGTGTGTGTGTGTGTGTGTGTGTGTGTGTGTGTGTGTGTGTCAGTAGATGAAGTGTCAGCGACAGTTTCAGTCTGTCCCTGATCTGGAGGATTTCGTCTTCACGCTGTCGTCACAGAGTGAACTCTGACAGGAACTGATGCACACGCTGTAAAACACACTGACACTCTCACACACACACTCTCACACACACACTCTCACACACACACTCTCACACACACACACGGTGGGGTTTGTTAGAGGAGGTGCTTAGCAGGAGGATCCGTTGGAGCAGCAGGTCGTCCTTGGAAACCTCCGTCTGTGCGTCTGACTCTGACCTGGATCCTGGAGCTGCTGTCAGACTCTGATCAGCTGCAGCTGTGTCCCCGCTCCGGAAAGTTCTTCATGACAGACTCAGAGTCTGACAGAGGCCGTGGATTTTCCTTTAAGAGCGGGACGCCGGCCTTGATCCCGCTCTGTGGAAGAACCTGACGTCTGAGACGAGGAACGTCTCTCCTCCGTCGGAGAGTTGACTCTGAAAAAACACAAAAAACACCTTCAGTCTGCGTGACGATCCCTCCTGATCCAGCTCTGATCCTGATCCAGCTCTGATCCTGATCACTCTCTGATCCTGCTCACTCTCTGATCCTGATGCAGCTTCTGATCCAGCTCTTTCCTATTCAATCAGTAGAATCAGCGCTGCACTACCTCTGATAACCACAGGGGGGCGCCTGTAAAATACAAAGTGCAGGAAGAAGAATACTGCACAGGCATCATCTCACAGCCTGACCACAGTAAACATGGCCGACAGTAAACATGGCCGACAGTAAACATGGCATCTGGACAGCATGACCCATAGTAAAAACACACACACATTGCTGTCAGTGTCCGGCTGTGTGTGTGTGTGTGTGTGTGTGTGTGTGTGTGTGTGTGTGTGTGTGTGTGTGTGTGTGTGTGTGTGTGTGTGTGTGTGTGTGTGTGTGTGAGGGTCGATGGTTATCAAAGATGTCTTCTCTCCTCCTCGTCCTCTCACAGCAGCTGGACGAGATGCGTCGTGACCTCCGCTGGATCACAGACGCCCTGCAGTACGCTCGCTACAAACAGCCCCGCGGCGGCGTCCCCATCACCTGCCTCGTGGACGCCAACGCTCCAGACAGCGACCCGGGTCAGCCCAAAACCGACTCCACCTCCTCCAACATGGACTACCTGCCCACGCCTTCGCCGTCTCCCGAGCTGCGGCGGAGGAAAGCCATCAGCGGTGAGTCGTGTCACAGAGGCTAGCGTTGACATTAGCATGCTAAGCTAACAGGTTTAATGAAGGACCTCCTCCTCCTCCTCCTCAGACTCCCTGCTGGGCTCAGATGAAGACGGCTCCTCTGAGGTGTTCCTGCCGACCGACAGCGACTATGACTCCAGCGACGCTCTGAGCCCCCGCGAGCTCGACCTGCTCTACTCGCCGCCGCAGGATTTCTCCCAGCAGGCCGTGCACTCGCTGGGCGGGAGCGCCCCGGACGTGCTGCAGATCCACGAGCTCAGGTAAGGATCCTGTCAGACCGGAACCAGGGTGGACCTCGTCACTGTCCTGTCCTCCAGGGGGCGGGGCCATGAGTGTGTGATGTCATGTGTTAACTCTGAACGAGGAGCTGCACAGGAAGTGACATCATACCTGATCCTGTTTCTGTCCCCTCTCCCAGGTACAGCGTCTGCCCCCCCTCAGACCCCCCCCTCACCCCCGCCCTGAAGGATCCAAGACCCAGAGAGCCTCCCCTCTCCTCCCCCCTCCTCCCACGCTCCCCCTCCCTGTCCAAACACTTCCCTTTCTCCCCCCCCTCCCCCCTGCCCCTCTCCCCCTCCCTCCCCCTGTCCCCCAGGTTATCCAAAGACCTCCCCCTGACCCTCCCCCTGTCCCCCGCGCTGTCCGACACCACCAAGACTCTGCAGGGCCTCTCCCTCTCCAAGAGCCACCACGAGGGCTTCGCCCCCCTCAGGGCGCTCGCCAACCCCCCCGCCAAACGCAAACTGCTCTCACGGAGCCACCGGGGCCAGTACTTCAGCGGGCCCCAGCGCTGGCTCAAGGGCCACAGCGGGGAGAGTCTCACGGGGTCTCTTTCTGAGGGGGTCTACACCAAACAGCTGGACCAGGATCTGCCTCTGCCGGGGGACGCCCCCTCGCCCACGTACGTCAGCCACGCCTCCTGCGTCCTGGAGAGCAGGAAAGGCCGACAGCGGGAGCCGCGGCCCCATGTACGGAGGATCTTTGTGGAGCCGTGTAAAGACCTGTCCCCTGGCCACGAGAGGAGGGGCTGGGAGGAGGAGGAGCAGGGGGGAGGGAGGACGCCACAGGTGACGGCGGCAGGTGTGTCTGTGGTCGTGGCTCAGGTGGAGTCTGGAGAGGAGGGGGAGGAGCCAGAGGGAGGCATGGCACAGGAAGTCGACTCAGACGACCAGACGAACGCGCAGGTGTCAGAAATCCTGAGCAGCACGCTGTAGGTGAGCGGATTGGCTGATGACCTGCAGATTATTAGTCCCAGATTATTGATAACAGATTATTATTCCCAGATTATTGATCCCATATTATTGATCATTATTAAACCCAGACTATTAATCCCAGATTATAAATCAGAGATTATTAATCCCAGACTATTAATCATGATTAATCCCATATTATTGATCCCATATTATTAATCGCAGGTTATTAATCATTATTAATCCCAGACTATAAATCAGAGATTATTGATCCCAGATAATTATTCAATATTAATCCCAAATAATTGATCCCAGATTATTTATCCCAGACTATTACTCATTATTAATCCCAGGTTATTGATCCCAAATTATAAATCTGAGATTATTGATCCCAGATTATTAATCCCAGATTATAAATCATTGTTAATCCCAGATTATTTATCCCAGATTATTAATCCCAGATTATAATTCTCAGATTATTAATCATAATTGAGCTCAGATTAGCGGAAGAAAATGGATGGATGGATGGATGATCTCAGATTTTTAATCCGAGATTATTCATTATTATTAATCCCAGATGATTGATCCCATATTATTAATACCAGATTATTAATCATGATTAATCCCAGATTATAAATCATTATTAATCCCAGATTATTATTCCCAGATTATTAATCATAATAGATCCCAGATTTTTGATCCGAGATTATTAATCATTATTAATCCCAGATTATTGATCCCAGATTATTATTCCCAGATTATTAAACCCAGCATCACTTCCTGGATTAAAGAAGTGTTTGAGTGACATAGACAGGAAGTGAAGGGAGCCTGCTCACCTCTCCTTGTCTTTCTTCTACACAGGGAGTCTGCGGCCTCTCCTCCTCTACAGATTATAATCTAAAGTTGCTGGTTCAACTCCCCCAAGCCTCAGAACCCATGGCATCGACTGTTACAAAGAAAATAATCAATGCAACGACAAACCAAGCACTGCTTCTCCGAACAGGAACTTTGCACACTTTGACCAAAAACAGGAAGCCGTGATGGACTGCGGCTCCTTCAGAGACCTGAGACCTGACCCCCTAAAGTTCAGCCCTGGACTCTTGACTTCAGATTTGTTCGGAGCATGAATTCCCTCCTCGAAGTGAATGTACGGTCTGTGGTCTCCTGTGGTGGTTGAGCCGCTCCCTCAGGTCTAAATGCGGTCGTATGGAGCGTGCTCAGATTGTACCCAACCTGTGATTCCCTGAACGTCCCTACAGGGGGCACTCAGAGTATTTTTGTAGTCCTGTTGGGGGGGTGCTGTGTCAGATCTGTGTTGGCATGAGCTCGTCTGTATCTGGAGCTGGAACTGAAGCTTCGTGTCCTCTCTGTTCAGCATGGCGGTCATGGCCAGGGTCAGGGTTTCTGCTCCTCTGGACTCGTGTTTCGGTGTTTGTTGTGCTGTTGTGTTGACTTTTTGTTCAGCTTCTTCTGTTTCCGTCGCGCTCCCTGCTGCTCTTTGACACAAAACTTTAATTTGTGAGGACGTGAAACTTTGGGTCAGTCGGCGTGGGCAGATCCTCGGCCTGTATGCACTTCTGTTAGCCTCACGTCCTGAAGTATGGAAGTCTTGTTTTTAAGCTCGCTGCCTTCAGGTATTCTTCATCATGTGAAAGAGAAGCTGGCGACAAAAATAATCCCAAAGCTGCAGCCAGAGCCCAGAGGGGATTAGCCTAGCTTTGCACATAGAATGGAAGCAAAGGGAAACTGCTAGCCATGGCTGGCTATGGTTTTGTTAGCATGCTATATTTTTCAATTTAACTTTAAAGAAACTTTAGCTTCTCTGACAGGACGTCACGGAGCCATGCTAGCTGTTTCCCCTTGCTTGGTGTCTTAATGCTAAAGCTAAGCTAAAGCCCTGTTTCCACCAATCAGTTCAGTTCACCTCGTCTCATTTTGTGGCGTTTCTTTCGAATAAACCAGGTCAGGTACCCAGATTACCCGTACCGTCCCACTTTTTGGCTCACTGCAGTCCGTTGATTGGTGGAAAGAATCGTCACTTCCTGTGCGACAGTATCAGCCTGAAACTCTGTATTTTTTCTTCTTCGTTTGTTTTCTTAGCGGGGTACAGTGTCGCGCTGCTATGCCGTCACGCTATCACGTAGCTGACGGGACTACCAGCATCCAGCTTACACGCCACCTACCAAGAAAGACACGGTACACTGTGGAAACACAACCCGACCCGTACCAAACTGTACTGATCCGTATCGAACCACTTGGTGGAAACGGGGCTTAAGCTAACCTCCATGAAGTGGCTAAATAACAAACGACATGAGCGTGCTATCAGTCTGAACATGTCACTGAACATTAAAGTGTTATAAACCCCTTTTCGTTTTATTTTGAAAGGGTTTCTGAGGTTTTATTTTGAAGCTTCAGTTTGAAACTGGTTTTAAAGTCTGAGGTCGTCTGTTTGTGTGAAGAAGGCTTTTATTCTGAAAGGAAGCTTGGTCCTCTCTCTCTCTTGTCTTGAGACGCTCCGTTTGTATATTTTTGTGTTTTTATCTCCTGGACGACACGACGGACTCAGTTTGACTCTGGACTTTTATTTATTTGCCGCTAACGGAGGATTTAAAGGGACAGGCCCCGGTGCGTCCTCTGCCCTCACATGGTTGGATGTATTTTAAAGCAGAAATAAACTTTGTCTCCTGTGATGTTGTGCACTCTGACCTGAGTCTGTGTCTGTGATCCTTTCTGTGTTTTTGTCTTTGATAAAGTCTGAGCAGGATCAGAGCGCCGCAGCAGAGAGCAACACGTGTCAACACCATGTCCTCCTCCAGATCTGAGGCATTCTGGGTATGTGAGTCAAGCTCTGCCAATCAGAGGTCATGTGACACCGGCAGACAGGTGAAGTCACCTGTGAGCAGCAGATTATTAAACCTGTCAGAGAGGTTTTAATCCACTCAGACTGAAGAGGTCTCTGAAGGTCTGAGACTTCCTGTGTGGAGCTGGATCCTCTGAAGAGAAGCTGGGGGTGTCTGAGGAATCCACTGCTGCCCTGAGTCCAGACTGACAGGCTGAGGCCGCCGTGTGGGAGGGTGTGAACCAACTGGAATCTCACACCACGGCTGGCAGCGAGTTTTCCCGCTGGAGCGTTCAGGAGCGCCGGGCCAAACCACAGGATCGCTGCCGAGCGACTGGAGTCCGTTCACTGAGCTCAGACTGAGATCTGTCTGAGTCATGTGACCCTCAGGAGTCAGATGAGCCGTTTGTTTTTAAACTCAGTCTGTTCACAAATATAAGAAACTAACACAGTGAAATCTAACAAACAAACTTTATATTATAAGTGATCCTGAAAAAGTCTCCTCTAGATATCTGCCTAATCCACACTTTAAAATCAGATTAATCTGATCATCAGTGTAAATTATTCCTAAATGCTGTTTTTGAGTTTCCTGATCAGGTCAGGCAGGAGAGGATTGATTTACAGCTCGTCTAAGTCTCTATGACATCACCACGCCGGCTGATGAAGTTTATCAGAGAGAAGAGAGACCTGTGTTTTTCTCTGCTGAAAATGATTTCTGTGATTAATGTTGTAGTGATGGTGGACACTGGAGCCTAACTGTCAGACAGAAAAAGGACAGAAGAGCAGAAGAAAGAGAAACAGGAGAGAGATAGAGCACAAGCTAAAGGCTAACCGCAGGCTGGAGACACAAACACTGGCTAAACACTTTAACATGGGCTAAAGGCTAAAACACAGGATAAAGACCAAAACACAAGCTAAAGGCTTAAACGTTGGCTGAACACTTTAGCATGGGCTAAAGGCTAAAACACAAGCTAAAGGCTAAAACAAAACACAAGCTACAGGCTAAAAACATTGGCTAAAGACTGTCGCTTGGGCTTAGGGCTAAAACACAAGTTTAAGGCTAAAACATTAACCAAAGACCAAAACATGCGCTGAAGGCTTAAACATGTGCTAAAGGCTAAAACACAAGCTGTAGACAAAAACACAAGCTACAGGCAAAAAGTTGGCTAAACGCTTTAGCATAGGCTAAAGGCTAAAATACAAGTTTAGGGCTAAAACATTAGCCAAAGACCCAAACACGCGCTAAAGGCTAAAACACAAGCGAAACACCAAAACAGGAGCTAAAGGCTTAAACATGTGCTAAAGGCTAAAACACTGGCAAAATGCATTAACATTAGCCAAAGACCAAAACACAAGCTAAAGGCTAAAACACTAGCTATACACTTTTACATGGGCTAAAGGTTTAAACACAAGCTAAAGGCTAATACAAGCTAAAAGCTAAAACACAAGCTAAAGGCTGAAACGTTGGCTTAACACTTTTACATGGGCTAATGGCTAAAACACAAGTTTCCTGTAACAATATGAGCTAAAGACTAAAACACGAGCTCTCTGGTGGTGTTGACCTGTATAATATAAAACCTGCTCATTAAACTGCAGGGACATTTCAAACTGTTAACAAACCTGAGGTTAAAAAATGAAGATATTATTTTCATTCCCTCAAAGTTTAAGTTGTGACATTTCCTTCAGCATTTCATGTGGATTTCTGTGAATCTGTTGGACGTTTCAGGACGATGTTGAGGAAAATTTATTCAGAGGGTAAAAAGCATCTGTTCAAACATCTGACAGAGAGAGGACTTCATGTGTTCGTGTGTTTGAAATGATAATTCTGCTGCTGAGACGAGCTGACATGAGCCTCCTTATACATGCTGCTTCAAGCCTTACTGTGAGTGTGTGTGTGAGTGTGTGTGTCAGAGAGTGTGTTGACCCGTCTCTGCCACCTTGAAGCCCTCTCCTCCAAATGGAGCGTCCAAATTGCCCGGGTTGTCTCTCCATCAAAGCTTTTATTGTGGAGGAGAATTACAGGAACAACAAACAGCCGAGTGTTTTTATCTGAGCGGGTCACCGTCGGAGCAGCTCGTCTGTGTGTGTGTGTGTGTGTGTGTGTGTGTGTGTGTGTGTGTGTGTGTGTGTGTGTGTGTGTGTGTGTGTGTGTGTGCTTCATCCTGGGAGGCCCGTCTGATTCACTATTAAGATTAAGAGGGAATCACACACACGCTGCAGTAGACGAGTCACTGATCCACTGCGCTGGGCCGTATCACCGCCGCGCTCTGGAAAATCAAAGGAAAATGTGATTCAAAACATGTGCATTAGTGTGTGTGTGTGTGTGTGTGTGTGTGTGTGTGTGTTTGTGCGTGTGTGTGTGTGTGTGTGAGTGTGTGAAGAGGAGTGGAAAACACACACTCTGTCCTCCAGAAGAAACACTGGGATCTGTGGAAAACGTTAACGGCAGCTCGAGTCTTTGATGATAAGTGGACGTGATGGTGACGTCATGTTTTTCACCTCGACACGGGGACCAGACTCCAAACCCCGACCCGGGTTCCTGAAGGTTCAGCGAGTGACATCTAAACCCTCAGAGTCACGTTTACGTCAGATTTCACCCAAAATATCTGAATATGATGGAAAACCAGCGTCTGATTGGAGTTTTCTTCCTCCATGCTACGTCCGCTATCGTATTAGCTTCTTCTACTCGCTAATCAACACACAAAGTCACTTAGGCACTGGGCGCGCTGTGATTGGCTGGTGTAATCAAGTTTACTTTCCGCCCTTAAACGTCCTGGAACAACCAAAACATCTGACACTCATGTATAGAGGCCAAGAGGAGACAATCTAGCAGGATTATTTCTGTAAAAGTTGATATTTTATATTTTGAAGAAAATCCTGCAGACTATATTTAAAGATGGCCGCCATGTTTATTATTTCAATAGTTTAAACGGTGATGCAAGAATAAAATTTGAATTTCCAGATGTATCAAGGAATAAACAACCCAAATATTCCAATAGAGTTTCCCTCAGAGAGCATTTGTGCCAGTTTTCATGCTTGCGTTTCCATGTGAAAGATTTTTCTGCTACCTGCTGCACCAACCGGACTCATCCTGGATTCCTAAGGACCTTTTCCCTCCTCACATCAGCAGGCCGTTTCCCCCTGACCCCCTCCCTCCTCGCCGTCTGCCATTTGAGGGTAATTTTCTGGACGGCTGATGCGACAGTGTGACGGGCGCCGTTAAACTGTCATATCTCTGTGCAGAGGAAGTCGCGGCTCAGATAAGACTTCCTGTCTCTTTGTAAACCTTTCATCCTTCACTTCCACATCAGGGTCACAGAGGACGAACCCCTGGGACCCGTATTCACGCTGCGATGGATTTGGAGGCCTTGAGGACCTTCTGGGTTCCAGGAAAAGCCACCAGACGTGTGCAGAGTCTGTAAAGGTCTTTGTTACATCCAACATCGTCTGTTTAAAGCCGCCGTGACCCTCAGACAGACTCAGACGCCAGCTTCACTCAGGGATCAGACACAGTCGACTCCTCTGAGGACGAGACCAGAAAACGTTCACAGACGGTGTGTGACAGTCAGAGGTGAGTCTCAGTTTCACTGTGAACACTGGTCTGAATGTTGAACATCATTACATGGGTCTGTTCCAGAGAGACCTCACTTATGGTGGCGTACAACACTTTGCTAAAACACGGGCTAAGGGCTAAAACACGGACAAAGGCTTAAACACGGGCTAAAGACCAAAACATGGGCTAAAGGCTAAAACATGGGCTAAAGACTAAAACATGGGCTAAAGGCTAAAACACGGGCTAAAGGCTAAAACACGAGCTAAAACATGGGCTAAAGGCTAAAACATGGGCTAAAGGCTAAAACATGAGCTAAAGGCTAAAACATGGGCTGAAAAACTAAAACATGAGCTCAAGATTAAAACATGGGCTAAAGGCTAAAACATGAGCTAAAGGCTAAAACACGGGCTAAAGGCTAAAACATGGGGTAAAACATGGGCTCAAGACTAAAACATGGGCTAAAGGCTAAATCATTTGCTACAGACTAAAATATGGGCTAAAGGCTAATACATGGGCTGAAGGCTAAAACACTAGCTAAAGGCTAAAACATGGGCTAAAGGCTAAAACATGAGCTTAAGACTAAAACGTGGGCTAAAGGCTAAAACACTGGCTAAAGGCTAAAACACTAGCTAAAGGCTAAAACATGGGCTAAAGGATGAAACGTGGGCTAAAGGCTAAAACACTGGCTAAAGGCTAAATCATTTGCTACAGACTAAAATATGGGCTAAAGGCTAAAACATGGGCTAAAGGGTAAAACATGAGCTAAAGGCTAAAACATGAGCTTAAGACTAAAACATGGGCTAAAGGCTAAAACATGAGCTTAAGACTAAAACATGAGCTAAAGGCCAAAACTTAAACTAAAGGCTAAAACACAGGCTAAAGGCTAAAACACAAGCTAAAGGCTAAAACACAGGCTAAAGGCTAACACATGGGCTGAAAACTAAAACATGGGCTGAAGACTAAAACATTTGCTGAAAACTAAAACACAGGCCTAAGGCTGAAACATATGTTTTGATTTAGCCCTCATATTTATATATCAGTTTTCACAGCATGAAAGATTTTTTCAGACGATGAGTGACTCAGTTTCCTGTCTTTGTCACTTCCTCCTGCAGGTAAAACCCAGACTGGGTCACGCTCATGGTCCAGCAGGAGCTGGATGCTGCAGCCTCTGAGAGGAACTCTGATCTGGATCAGTCTGAGCTCAGTGAGAGCATCTACCTGAGAGAGAAGGTGGACTAAACCCCAGTCTGGTACCACAGGGCCTCAGGGTCTGCAGGGTCTCAGTGCTGCCCCCACAGAAACATGCACCACACACACACACACACACACACACACACACACACACACACACACACACACACACACACACACACACACACACACACACACAGTTTCCCTGCCTCTTTTTGCTCTCCATACCAGCAGTTTTCATGCAACCAGGAAAAGCTGCA
Source organism: Halichoeres trimaculatus (assembly GCF_033239565.1). NCBI lineage: Eukaryota > Metazoa > Chordata > Actinopteri > Labriformes > Labridae > Halichoeres > Halichoeres trimaculatus. Next base: position 23,882,717 of record NW_027437201.1, on the reverse strand, counting down.
AAAACTTGAACTGTGGGGCTGGTCCCAATGATTGTTCTGCTCATATCAAACTTTATCTTCACTCTGTCATCTCCTCCTCCTCCTCCTCCTCCTCCCCCTCCTCCTCCTCCTCCTCACCATCATGCCCCGATGTGTGCCTGGTGTGTGTGTGCGCGCGCTTGTGCGTAAACGGTGTTTTCGCGGGATGGGGGGAGTTTTCATGCTGACATCACCGCCCTGTTGGATATTCGGGAGCAGCCAGAGGCGCCTTCAGTTTGGCTGCAGCAGGAGGAGCAGCAGGAGCAGCAGCATGCAGTCTGAGCGCAGCGACCTGAGGGGCGCGGGGCCGTCTCACCGGGACCTGATGACTCGGGGCTGAGAGCGGAGTCCGGCAGAGTCCCGGGTCATGGACTGTGAGGAAACCCCTTCCTGAGCCTGCAGCTGTCTGACACCCGCGGAAAGTTTCGGAGCGCGCCGCGCCGCGTCTGCGCTGCGTCTGCGCGCTCTCTGCTCACACTCTGACCTCTTCCCTCAGCCCGGCGCGGAGGGAAAGCCTGGACCCTGATTCTGTTTCTGTTGGAGGATTATCTGTGGACCTGTTTCAGCTGGAGCTGGAGGAGATGGATACGTCCTCTCACCTCCTGGCTGTGTTTATGCTCGTTCTCTCTGTGGGCTTCAGGATCGAGGAGGGCATGTGCCAACACTACTTACTCCTTCGGCCCATCCCAAGTGACACTCTCCCTATAGTGGACCTAAAGGAGGACCCGGACCCGGTCCTGGACCCCAGGGAGAAGGACCTGAATGAGACTGAGCTCAGGAGCGCCATGGGCAGCCACTTCGACCCGAACTTCATGTCCGTGTCCGCGCCGGAGGAGAAACCCGCGGGGACCGAGGAGCTGAGCGAGGCGGACCTGCGCCAGAGGCTCTCCGGGACCATGCCCAAAGAGATCCGGGCCATGGAGTTCGAGGTGCAGCACGGGAAGAAGCAGAAGCCGAGCAGGAAGCTGCGCAGGAGGCTGCAGCTGTGGCTGTGGTCCTACGCGCTGTGCCCGGTTGTTTACGCCTGGAACGACCTGGGCAGCCGGTTCTGGCCGCGCTACGTGAAGGTGGGGAGCTGCTACAATAAGCGGTCTTGTTCGGTCCCTGAAGGAATGGTCTGCAAACCTGCCAAATCCACTCACTTTACGATCCTGCGATGGCGCTGCCTGCAGAGAAAGGGGGGTCTGAAGTGCGGCTGGATCCCTGTTCAGTACCCCATTATATCAGAGTGCAAGTGCTCCTGCCCGAACTGAGAGCCCCCCCTCCCTGCTGCTGCGTTCAGGGACCAGTCTGAGGACGCCTTCACGGGTCTGTACAAAATAACCAAACTTTAGGAGCAGAAACAAACCAGAAAGTTTATTTTTTCAGCCTGAGGAGACTTTAAAGACTAAATCTCTCAGAGGATCAGCTTTAAAAGTCTGACTGAAGTGGACTGAAGTGGACTGAAGTGGACTTGTTAAAGGGGCATTTTTGCAGCACACTGTCAGAATGTAAATTTGATGTACATGTTTTTTTTAATCTTATTGTATTTTATGACAGATCTTTGTATAAATGGGTCAGTATCATCAGGTCTACTGTGTTTCTATCTGGATTTTCTCTCTTTTATTTATAATGAAGGATCTAAATGTTCATCCTGACGACGCTCGTCATCAAAACCGGACCAGTGTTTGGATCTAAAGCTGGGGTTAACCTGGGCTGGAGTCTTCAGATGGGGTCAAATTAAAACAAAAAGGTCTGAAACGTGTGAGCCTGTCGCTTTATTCAGATTAAACCTTTCAATCATCAGAAGCAGGAAGTGTGTACGGAAGCCCAGAGCGGACAAACATGCGTATGTTTTATTTATTGTAAATAAAAGTTCATGTTCAGATCCCATCGTGTCTCCAGCCTTAAAATCTGAAAACATCCTCCAGATCTGAGAAATGTGATTTATTGTATTGCAGAGGTTTGAGCCTTCAGGGCCTCCGTACCTTCAGGTAAAGGCTCAGATCAGTCAGGTATCTGTAGGGGGTCTGGGGTTTTAATGAGGTTCAGAGAGCTCCGCAGCTTTCATGTGTCAGTGATGTGGATCCTCCTTCAGGAGACTCTGGAGACAGACACCAGATCCAACAGGTTTTAGATCCGTACTAATGAAGACCGGATCCTGTTCTGATCCAAGGAGACGTTGTGTAGTCCAAACCGGTCTGCCAAAACCAGGATCAGCTCTGAGGAGGTTCAAACAGACTCTTATCAACGCAGGATGGGCAGGTATTCAGGCCGAGGTCGAGCTCACTTTGATCTGTGTGTGTGTGTGTGTGTGTGTGTGTGTGTGTGTGTGTGTGTGTGTGTGTGTGTGTGTGTGTGTGTGTGTGTGTGTGTAAGTGTGTGTGGCACCTGGTTGAACCTCTCCTCAGACTCTGATATTCACTTCATGCTCCTCTCTCTGTCCCCGTCCATCACTCAGAGCAACACCTGAATCACACACACACACACACACACACACACACACACACACACACACACACTCAGTGGTGCTGTGGAAACACACTCAGGTTCACACAGGTGAGCTGAGTGGGAGAAGGCGGATGTCACACTGAGATGTTTCAGCGTTTCCACTGAGGTGTGAGGAGACAGCCGGCATCGACAGCCACTCACCGCCAGGCCTGCCGCCGCCAGGGTCCACCTACACACACACACACACACACACACACACACACACACAGAAGTACACAGCCAAACTGAAAGTTATAAATAACAGAAGTTCAGACAGAAACAACCAAAAACTTCACAATAAACATATAAATAATTTAAACATAAAGTTTAAATAGTAATAAAAGCTAAAATCATAAGTTTTTTTTCCTTTTTTTGAAAACTTGACTGTAGTGGTGATGACACTAACGTCATGTGACCAGTGAGCTTCAATCCAAAGATGAAAAATGAAAATGGATACCTTTGCTGAACAGCAGGGGGCGCTGTCTGCCTCTGACCTCTGACGTGGAGGCAGCAGATACTTAAAGTCTCAACACACCAACTGTGTCATCATTTATAGGTGATAAACCCAGGGGATTCTGGGAAATGTTGTTCTATCCTGTTGTTCCAGAGCTGAAGGTGAGATGATTGACGGAGAGGTGTGGGCGTGGCTTATCACTCTGCTGGTACTGACAAGGTCAACAGTCTGCAGAGTGTGTGTGTGTGTGTGTGTGTGTGTGTGTATTCATGTGACATGCAGTCTGTTAATCATGTGTGTGTCTGCCATGTGACCACTAGAGGGCAGAGTTGTGTCTGTGTCTGCTGTTCCAGTGCAACCTGCTTCCTGAGAGCAGGTACGGTGTGTCAGATAGTCTCAGGTGTGTTTGATAGTCTCAGGTGTGTTTGATGGTCTCAGGTGTGTGTGATAGTCTCAGGTGTGTCAGATGGTCTCAGGTGTGTGTGATAGTCTCAGGTGTTTGATGGTCTCAGGTGTGTGAGATGGTCTCAGGTGTGTTTGATGGTCTCAGGTGTTTGATGGTCTCAGGTGTGTTAGATGGTCTCAGGTGTGTTTGATGGTCTCAGGTGTGTTACATGGTCTCAGGTGTGTTATATGGTCTCAGGTGTGTTTGTTAGTCTCAGGTGTGTTATATGGTCTCAGGTGTGTTTGTTAGTCTCAGGTGTGTTATATGGTCTCAGGTGTGTTTGTTAGTCTCAGGTTTGTTTAATGTCTCAGGTCTGTTATATGGTGTCAGGTGTGTTTGATAGTCTCAGGTGTGTTACATGGTCTCAGGTGTGTTATATGGTCTCAGGTGTGTTAGATGGTCTCAGGTGTGTTTGATGGTCTCAGGTGTGTTGGATAGTCTCAGTGTGTCAGATGGTCTCAGGTGTGTCAGATGGTCTCAGGTGTGTCAGATGGTCTCAGGTGTGTTTGATGGTCTCAGGTGTGTTATATGGTCTCAGGTGTGTTAGATGGTCTCAGGTGTGTTAGATGGTCTCAGGTGTGTTTGATGGTCTCAGGTGTGTTTGATGGTCTCAGGTGTGTGATGGTCTCAGGTGTGTGATGGTCTCAGGTGTGTGTAATGGTCTCAGGTGTGTGATGGTCTCAGGTGTGTCAGATGGTCTCAGGTGTGTGATGGTCTCAGGTGTGTCAGATGGTCTCAGGTGTGTCAGATGGTCTCAGGTGTGTCAGATGGTCTCAGGTGTGTGATGGTCTTAGGTTGATCTGATTTCTTCAGAAACTTTAATTTCTGGATAAAAACTCTGGAGTTTCAGTGCAAACACTGTAAACCGTATACCCAGCATGCATAGGTGTTTTCTCCTCTGTGTGTGTGTGTGTGAGTGTGTGTGTGTGAGTGTGTGTGTGTGTGCAGTGTGGGCGGGGCCTCTGACACTGCCTCACACTGTTCAGTCTGTTTATCCGCGCGGCGCTGCTGTGAGGCCTCTCTGTCGCTGCTGTTTACTCAAACTTATTTTGGGAAAATTCCTCCTCAGCCGCCATAAATCACTGAATCTGCAGCTCTGTGGATGATAGCTGCTGTCACTCTCATACACACACACACACACACACACACACTGCCTGCCATGGTGTGTGTGTGTGTGTGATAAACTGTTTGTTTTGTAACTCAAGTCTGAAATATTGTTTTTAATCCTCCAAACTGTAACGAAGGTCGAGTCATGTCACAAATATAAACCTGACCTCAACATTTTTACATCTTCTGTTTTTGTTTTTATCATAAAGTGTTTAAATATTTTAACTTTATTTATATTTAATGAACAGTCTAAGTCTTTAACTCCCACATCAATCTCTATGCCTATGTTTCAACAGTAGCCCTAAAAGGTCAGGATTAAATACACTTTTTCTCTCCAGAGTAGTTTTCCCATAATCAAGAAAAAAAAGAAAATTAAATAAAAAAAAAAAAAGAAAATTAAATTTTAAGAAAACACAAAGAATAAAATATTTTGAATTATGGCCTTTAAGAAAATAAATCTTTGATAAGATTAAAATGTAACATTAAGAGCTACATCAGCTGACAGGATTAATTAGAGGTGAGCTGTGTCAAACACTGCCCCCTGCAGGCGGAGCTGTGAACAGCAGCAGATCATTAAAAACAAAGCCTGAAGGGATATTTATTCTGGTTTATTTGAAATACCTTGAAAATGTGAGATAGGCACACAGGCTGCACAGATCTGAAGCTAGTTAGCCGAACATGAGCACCAGATAGATATCGCATGAAAAAAACATATTTACAAATATAAATTAACACATATTCGAGCTCCAAAGACACTGAGACACGTATTAAAGTGTTATAAAAGTGGAGAGAACGCGTGATGAAGGAATGTCTCTGAGAGCGCGGGGTCAGCTTACATTTTGACTGAGTGTAGTGCAAGAATACTGTCAGAAAGAAACCCGGGTCAGCACATTCAAACACCTTTGGTCCAACGAGAACTGAAGAGACGCTGTGATGAGTTCACACACTTCACCGTGACGCTCTGTGGGAACGCGCCCACCGGCTGAGAGACACGCCGAGTCACGAAAACAGGTCCGACGAGCGCCAAACGTCCGACTCAAACTGACCGCCACGAGCAGCGAGATCGAAGTCTCTGATGAACCTGAGGCACTGGAGGAGTCCTACATCCGTCCCAGGTTTAGACCCCGTTCACGCCCTGTGATGCAGCACCGCAGCTGCAGACTGAAGGAAAACCTCATCAGACCCTGGACCCAAAACCCCGCCCACTCTGATCCTGCAGGTCGTCTCTCTGCTTCCTGCTTCGGTCTGCAGACTGGACCTCGCCGTCTGGGGTGAACAGGATCTAAACCTCAGGGTTCCTACGCTGCTGACCGTCAGAGAGACGTCTGCCGTGGTTGAGCAGCTCCGAGCGTTGTGCATGGTTGTGGAGCGCTGAGAGGAGTAGGAACCCTGAGAGCTGTAGAAGAAGAGTTGTGAGCGTCTGATTGGTCGGCTGGTCGGCGTCCCTCAGTGATTCCTGGAGTTGAAGAACCCCACGCTGGTCGGCGACTCTTTCACGGTGACTGTGATGAAGTTGGCGGTGACGTCCGTGACGAAGACGTGCTCCAGGAGGCTCCTGGTCGGCCTCCAGTCCGTCTCCGTGTCGGACTCTGTGGCGTCGTCTCCCAGGCTGGGCCGGCTGTTGTTTGGAAACAGAGCGGCGCCGTGCTCTGATTCGCTGCTGCTCGTTTCGTCAGAGTCTCCGGTGCTGAGCTCGTTCAGACTGCGTGTCTGAGCGCCGAGGTGTTTCCTGTCCTCGTGCCGGCTTCCTGTCAGCTTCTTGCTCTCCGCTGACGTCTCCTTCCTGTCGTCTCTCAGTCTGCCGGGCTCTGCGGCGCCGCCTGCGGACACAACGGAGCGCTGCCCTCCGGAGGACGTTCGAGTGTCTTTCACTCCTCCAGCTTTGACCACCATGCCTCCGCTGCGGAGACTCGCCCTGGACGCTGCTGCGGCGCCGGCGTTGCTGGAGGCGGGCATCTTGCTGACGCTCTGCAGGTTGAGCGCCCTCAGACTGAGCGCCTGGCTCGCTCGGTCGCGAGGCGTTGGCGAGGACGAGGGTCTGGACAGGCTGGAGTTCTGATGCTTGTGTTGAGCCGACCCCGCCTGACCTCCTCCGCCCTCCTGCCTCCTCTGGCTCAGGGAGGAGCGCTGGATGCTCTGTCCGCCCCCGAAGCCGCCGTGCAGCCCCATCACGCCGCCGCCCTGTTTCAGAGACGACACCTTGAAGCCGTCTCTGCCGCCGGACGTCTCTGAGAGCGAGCGCTTCAGCTCGGACAGAGAGTTCTTACTGTGAGAGGACGGACTGGCCTTGTAGGAAGAGGAGGACGGGGACATGGAGCGGCTGGTCCAGATGCAGCTCAGGGATCCAGACTTGGAGGAGGAGGACTGGGAGAAGGAGCTGGAGGAGGTCTGGGAGGCGGCGGCGGCGTCCTCTCTGGAGCTGCGGCTCAGACCCGTGTAGGTGAAGCTGGCGGGCTGCAGAGGCTTCTTCACGCCGGAACGAGGCTCCTCCCTGGGCGGTCTCAGGGCCTGGCGTAGAGGAGGAGGAGGAGGGAGAGGAAGAGGAGGAGGAGACGGTCTGCTCTTGGCTTGTCTTAACGCCCTCAGGTCCGGATGGAGCGGCTTCCTCCCTCGCTTCTTCTTACGTGGAGGCGCGGGTTTGGCCAGCATGATCTGAGGCCTCTTCTGGGGGCCCGGATGAGTCCGAGGACTGGACTTGGCCTTCTTTGAGTGATCTTCATCCTCATCCTCGGAGGAGGAGGAGGCAGACGACGTGAGGCCGGAGGAGGAGGAGGACGAGGAGCGGCTGTCTTTGGTGACAGCTGGAGCAGGAGGCTGAGGAGACGGAGGAGGTGATGAGCGAAAGGTCGGTTTGTGATTCTGTAAATTTAAAAACTGAAGCAGAGAAAAGTTACCAGAATCTTCCGCGGTCGTCCTCGAGGTCTTTTCCCTTTCTTCTGGAACAGCAGCTCCCGTTCCTGCTCTCTGAAACACATCAACATAACACGACACTGAAACATGAGGTCATCATTCTGAGACGCATAAAGTCTGCAAAGGTCAAAGGTCAGACTGAGATAGTTCCCAAAGCTGCGCCAAAACTCAGACACACGTCAACCAGGGGATTCTGCAATTAATTTCACTAATGTTGATTAATGTTGACCATTAATTAGCTACACACACAGGATGACACACCTCTTGTGAAAAGCAGCCAGCAGCCTCGGGTCCAGAATGTTCTCCTCTGGCTCCCAGCTGTTGTGCCTGAAACACCAGAAAACAAGTGTAACGTGACGAAAACAGAAAATAAATACAGTTTAATTAAATAAAATAAGCTTAAGTAGCCTTTAATTTTAACATATAGAATAATAAATCTGTTTAAAGTCATACTCTTCTTCTGATGATGTGTTATAGATAATGTAAACACAGCTGGTTGGTGTTACTACTCGTCAATAACTGTAGGGTTAATGTTTGTATTTCATTTAATTACGGTTTATAAATGAAAATAATGAGTAATCAGAGTGTTTTAGAAAGTTTGGGGGTGATTTAAAGGGTTTCTGGATCAGGTTTGGTGTTTTGAGGCCAGCAGTGGAGCCTGCAGCTTGTGTTGATCTGACTCTGGACCTAGCATCAGCTGCTCGGAGCTAAAAACGGAGCAGAAACCATGAAAAAAAGAGCAGAAACGGCTTCTTTAGCTCAGTGTGTGTTTTAATATCATAATCAGTTAATGTGTGTAGTAAAACATGCTGTAACTCAAAGGTCTGAGGGGGATAAACCCCGCAGCTACAGCGTAAACAGGCGGAGGAGCAGGCATTGTCTGCTGCCATTTTTCAGCCTGGATGTGTCGTTAGCAGCAGCGGCTAACAGGAGGCTAACTACTTACTTGGAGGACCATCCTCTCCACTTCACCAGATACTCAAACTTCCCCTGAAAAACACACACACACGGTCACACACACATCAGCAACACCGTCCGATTACAACAGGAGGCTCACAGGAGCGATCGGCGTGGGTTTCTTACCTTTCTCGGCCGTTTGCTGAGGATGCATTCCGCATCAAATACCTGTCCGACTGTGACCCCCTCCATGACTACAGCAGCCCCTCACGACGAGCCGAGAGTGCGTTTCTGACCCCGCGCGGACACCGTAGGTCCTGATCCATAATACATATACAATTTTAACCTCATAATTACACGTATTTACTCTTTAATTACCGCGATAACCTTTTTATTTTGTATTGTAAAGTCAATTACGATAACACAGAGACGTCTAATATTATATTTTATTACATACATTACATTGTTATTCTTCTTAAATGTAAATTCCAGTTCATATTAAGTCATATAATAAGATAAAGGGTACAGATAAGTTAAATGTTTTTCCTTTTTTTTTTTTTTTTAGTATTGCACCTTTAAGGACACTGGTTAACAAAGTGCTGAACAACAGAAGTCCTAGAACAAAGTTTAAATAAAATATATGTATGTTAAAAAAAAAAAACGCAGTTAATAATGTACAAAAGTAAAACCCGTGTAATATTATACTTTATTACATACATTACATTGTTATTCTTCTTAAATGTAAATTCCAGTTCATATTAAGTCATATATTAAGATAAAGGGTATAGATAAATTAAATAAATGGTTTTTTTTTTGTTTGTTTGTTTGTTTGTTTGTTTGTTTGATATTTTTAGTATTGCAACTTTAAAGACACTGGTTTACAAAGTGCTGAACAACAAAAGTCCGAGAACAAAATTAAAAAATAAATGTAAATCAAAAATAATAATAAAAGCAGTTAAAATTGTACAAAGTAAAACTTTCCAAGGAATGCAACCTCAAAATATAGGCAAATTTATAATACATAACCACTATATGTTTTTTAAGAGATATATTTCGTTCAATTTTTTTTTAAACTTATTTTTCAATTTTTTTTTTTCTGTATCTAAAGATTCAGTCAGTGGTGTAACTGATACTCTGACAATTTTCTGATGTGTTTTAAAAAATATTTTTCTATCTGCTTTAGTTAAACAGAGATACATATAGAACAATTTATGGAACACTGTTCATTTTTATTGCTACTTTAATCATGATTTTCATCATCGTTTATTTTACGTTTTCATTTATCATATGTATTTATTTAACATTTCTCTAAAAGAAATAAATGGAGGACATGAGAGGGTGACAGTAAGGAACTGAATAAAGGAGAAACTCCAACGAAGAAGAAAAACGTCTGCTGCTCTGCGGAACCTTTGCGCTGTGTCTACAGGGGAACTATTTGATCGTTGCACAGTTGTTACGTGTGTTGCAGTGAAACATGTAAATGTATCCGGCGGTGGATGACTGTAAAACTCGACTTTGACGGTAAATATAACATTTGAAATATTTAATGTCTAACGGTAATCCGAGTTTATACGAGTTTGACGTCATGCTAGCTTGCTAAGCTAATGTTAGCGGTTCGGAGCGATGTTGGAGGTCAGAGTGGAGTCAGTTACATATCAGTCACTGTTATTTAATACATTTATGAGTTTAAGTAATTAAATCAAACTCAACACGGCTAGTTAATTTCACTGAAACCAACTTTTTATTTCCTCTAACAAAAATCAAACTGTTTATTTTGTCTTGCGTGCTTAATTACGAAGGGGAAACCCGTACAAAAAAAGTAGAATTTATGACTTTTCTGTGTTTAATTTCATTAAAACATGCTGAAATTGAGATTAAGGATATTTGTGAGAATTTATAATCGTTTCTGAACAATTCGGCTCATGTTTAATCCTCTGAGAAGACATAACCTCGTTACTGCGTTTGTTTTTTGAAGTAGCACTAGCTGCCTTCCTCTGGCTTCCGCGCTCCCTAGTGATAACAACAATCCTTCATTTCCAGCTTCATGTTTGTTATAAGATCAACTGCTATGAGGTTGAATATATGCCGAAGTCAAGAGTGCTTTTATTTAAGTATGACAAAAAAATATTTCATCACTTTAAGTATTATATATAAAGAAGTGAGCAAAGAAACATAAAATCAACACATTTTGTGGTGAGGTTTGGTGTTGGCTCAGGGAGGAGTGGATGTTTTGGCCAAACTGTTTAAAACATAAAGGATAGGTCTTCAATGTAGAGCTTTTATGGTAAAAAGATAATTCAGGAGTCAAAGATCTGAGTGTTATAGATCATCATAATATTTCCTCCAATAAAACCAGCCATAACTTGTATTTTTATGTTTGTCAAATGGTTCATAGATCCAAAACATAGATTTTAAGGTAATGACTTGCAGCCTTATAAGGTGTTTTATCTCTGTTATGAGTAAAAAGCATATCTTGAAGCTGACTGCCTGTGCTCCTCTTCAGTCCAGGAGAGTTTCCCTGCTGATCCAGGTCCAGTGTGGACTAACTGTAGTCCCAGTCATGCTGCTTCCCCTGCTGCACCACTCTGTCCGATGCACCCAGGTGTTTTTAACACGATGCATCCGGTGTGATGCTCAGAGGACGCTTCACTCTCAGGCTGAGCACTTTCTGCAAAGGAGGCTCCCTCTGCGCTCCCACACTCAGAGCCGAGGGACAAAGAGCCGGAGCAGAAAAAAGAGCCAGGAGGAGGAGTGGAAAACCAGGAACAAGACGGTGCTGACGTACATCGCTGCTGCAGGCGTGGGGATGATCGGCCTGTCCTACGCTGCAGTGCCGCTCTACAGACTCTACTGCCAGGTGAGAGGAGAAACACGCTTCCTGTTGGTGTCCTCAAGCCTGCAGAGTAATGTAACCTGTGTGTTTGTGTGACAGGCGTCAGGGCTTGGCGGCACGGCAGTCGCTGGTCACGATGCGGAGCAAGTAGAGACGATGAAGCCGGTGAAGGAGCGCATCATCAAAGTCACGTTCAACGCAGACCGTCACGCCAGCATGCAGTGGAACTTCAAACCGCAGCAGACGGAGATTTATGTAAGGCTGGGCCATCTTTCAGATGTTCTGTTACCCACGTCAGGAGAAAGTCAGACACACGTCACGATGCTTCACCAGTGTCAGTCGATAAAACAACAGTTTTTATGTCTGGTTTTCAGGTGGTTCCAGGTGAGACAGCGCTGGCTTTCTACAAAGCAAAGAACCCGACAGACAAACCAATCATCGGCATCTCCACCTACAACGTGGTTCCCTTTGACGCGGGGCAGTACTTCAACAAAATCCAGGTACTCGTTCAGAGGCTTATAGTCTGAGCCAACTCTGTTTACTCATCTGAAATCATATTTTACACAGACTACACCTTTATCAGGTTGTCACGAAGGCTTTTGGGTCAAAGGAATCCTCAGTGATGGATTAATTGCATCTCGTGCACTCTCTCCTCAGTGTTTCTGCTTCGAGGAGCAGCGTCTGAACCCTCACGAGGAGGTGGACATGCCCGTCTTCTTCTACATCGACCCCGAGTTTGACGAGGATCCCCGCATGGCCCGCGTGGACACCATCACCCTGTCCTACACCTTCTTCGAGGCCAAGGAGGGCCAGAAACTGCCTCTGCCCGGGTACAGCTACAACTGATCTGAGAGGATGCTCAAATGTTTCCCCAGGGACCTGATCTGGCTGTTGGTCCTGTTTTCACTGATGTGACGAGCCAGGAGGAGAAACGTCACACAGAAACTGTCAGGACTTAAGAGGCGGAGCTGATTTGTGTCTTTCGGAGAGACGTCTGGACTCGAGGTGACGATCAGCTGCTCAGAGACTTCAGAGTGTGTCTGAGAGACTCGATATGTCAGTCATAAAAGAATAAATTGATCTGTGTCTTCTTATACAGTCGTTCCACAGGGTGTTGCTGGAAAAAATGAAGATAAGTGAATAAATTATGTTTTAAATGAATCTGGAGGTTGATGATGTGTGAGTGAACCTCGGTCAGGTACAACATTTGGCAAATCTAAACAAAAAAACACCAAAACGATGGACTGTTTGGGCCATGGTAAGAAAATAAAAACTTTGATTTTCTTTTATCAACACAAAGATTTACTGATTTGATATTTTTCAAATTTTTTCATTCTGTCTTAAATTAGGGGTTTGCCCCTTCCTTTCTTTTTGAAAAGATGTCTGCTCAGCATTTTTTTAGTCGTCTTTTTACGAAATGACACAGCCTGTGTCCTGCTCTGTTTGAACAGCAGGTGGCAGCAGAGGACAATAAGTGTTTAGAATAAACATTGATGAGGTGGAAATTGTTTCACACTAATCTGCAGCGCCATTCTCCTGCTCTCACATGTTTTTAAAGACTATTTGACAGGAAGTAGAAATAGAAAATATTCAGGAACTGAAGGTTTATCTTGTCTTGGCTTTAAAATATTCAATAATTACAAAAAAAAAATCTAAATTAGAATGTTTTCAGTCGTAACCCGGACTTTTATTTTGTAGGCTGAGACAGGAAGTAGTATGCTCATCCTGTCCTCCGTAACTTGACGTCACGCAGGCAGCAAATGAACGTCCCGAGCGTCAGGTCCGGATCCAGGTTGGCCTGGCAACTCGTAGGATGGACCAATCAGGCGCGCGCAGGGTTAGACTCCCACCTCCCCTCCTCCTCCTCCTCCATCCCAGCTCCAGACACCACCTCCTCGGAGCAGGGAGGCGGAGGGTGGGAGAGTAAAGATCCGTCAGTTCTTCCTCAGTTCGGGAGCAGGATTGAACACTTTGCGGAGGATTCCGGACTTTGTGCGTAAAAGCGCAGCGCCTCCTGCGCGCTTTGGCACAGAAACCCGTTCTCTGAGAGCTGCCTGTGTTCACTGATCACTCCGGTCTCTCACGGCTCTACAGGACTCAATCTGAGCCAGGTAAACAAACTGTCAGTTGCATGAAAACAAACGCGGACTCGCCTGGATCCTGCTGGGACTAAAACTGACGCAGCTGTTGTGCAGCGGACTTCTGTGATCCGGACCGGACTCCTGGGGCGGAGAGGAGCTGTCGGAGGGGTTGGAGGGTTTTTCGGTGCCGGGTCTCATCCCATGATGGGACACGGCAGCTGTCATCTGGCGCGAGGATGAGCCACAGAAGCAGCCCAGCGCGGGCGTACGACTTCCTGCTCAAGTTCCTGCTGGTGGGAGACAGCGACGTGGGGAAGGGAGAGATCCTGGCGAGCCTGCAGGACGGAGCCAGCGAGTCCCCGTACGGGTACAACATGGGTGAGTGAGGCTGTGTGTGTATCTGTGTGTGTGTGTGTGTGTGTGTGTGTGGTTCCTCTCTTATCTCCAGCACACCTGTGTGTGGGGTTATTTTGGGGTCTAACGCGCGCACGTCCTGTTTTTACGCACAGTTTACGCAGCGAGGCTTCATCTGTGAGCTGAACAGCTGATCAAACCCAGAGACAGAAAGAGCTCTGGATAAAAACAAACACACCAAATCTGATCCCAACTGGTCTGTTCCTGCCCGAGGGAACACGAGACTCTTTGGAGAGGATCCCAGTTTGAATAAACCACTTCAAACTGGAAGCTCTCCCAGTAACGAGCAGTGAGACTTCAAACAGGGAGAAAATACCTTCAGAGGACTGACTTCTCTCCACCTACACTCCTTCAGTCAGACATGATATCACTCTTTCTACTGCACTACGTTTACCTGACTGCTTCAGTGACCCTTCAAAATAAAACTTTAGAATAAAACTTCAAAATAAAACCAGATCATCAGATTATGACTTCAAACTCTTCACAAAATTAAAGTTATTCAAACTTTCCATCTATAAGATTTTTCAGCTGTAATCTCCTCACAGGAGCCTGATCACAGGGTGCGATGGAGGCTCCTTTACTTTTGATCACAGCCTCAAGTGGACACTAGAGGAACTGCAGTTTGTGTCTGAGCTGGATTCAGTTTCTATCTCTGGAGGTTTTGGGTTTGTTGGGAGCTCAGGTCTGTGTGTTTACCTGCGATGTCTGATTTCTTCCTGCACGCTCTCAGGTTGAGTGTTTCCGACGTTTCTCTGCTCGTCTCAGCAGCTCTGGGAAAAGTCTCTCTCCGATCAGTCGGCGAAACTTCACCTTCAGCAGCAGAAGACGAGCTGCAGAGTCATTCACTCTGAAATCATTTCACTGAGGAGAAAAACAAGCTGACACCAACTGAAAATGAGGCCACGCTAAAGAAAAAAAAAGTTTATTTACAAAATGAATCTAATAAAATAATGAATTTATTTTTAAAAGGTTATTCTTGTAATGTTAAGACATGATTTTCATGAATTTATGGTATTATTTTTTAGTAATTTATGAGATAAATTTAGTGAATTAATGACTTCAGTTCTTAAACTTTTGACTTTATTCTAATAAATTTATAAGATTTATCTTGATTGCTATAATTAAAGAAATTATCATGAATTTATGAGATAAATCCAATTAATTAATTAGTATTTCAACCTTAATAATTTATGATTAAATTCTCATAAATTTTTGAGATTATTCTCTTAAATTAAATACTTTATTTTCATAAATTCATGAGATTGTTCTTGTAAATTCATGAATTAACTGTTGTAAATTTGAGAGAACAATTTTGTGAATTTATGAGAAAAAACTTTTCCTTTTTTTTTAGATTAATCTTATAAATGTAAATAAATGACTTTATTCTCATAAATCTAAAAGATTCATCTTATACATTTATGACTTTATTATCTTGAATAAAGTCATAAATATATTACAGTAATCTCATTAAATTTTGACTTTATTATCATAAATTTATGAGACTACATTTGTAAATGAACTTCCCAGAGTTTCCCGGCTGAGCTGCACTAATGGACAAATCTTTCAGCCCTGACTTTCTCTTTTAAACCAGAAAAAAAAACCAGACAGATCGAGGCGAGAGCTTCAGATAATCCAGATTAAAGTTTAGTTTAGACTCAGTTTGAAATCTTCATCAGCATCAAGAAAAAACTCACTTCTGGGGTTTACCTTCATCCTCTTCTTGTTATTGTAACCCTGTGTGTGTGTGTGTGTGTGTGTGTGTGTGTGTGTGTGTGTGTGTGTGTGTGTGTGTGTGTGTGTGTGTGTGTGTGTCATATTAATAAACCCTTGCTGGCAGGCAGATGCTCATGACTCACACTCACTCAGCAGGAGGGCGTCCGGGACGAGTCGCTGCTCCCAGCTCCTCACACAGATTACTGATGATGATGTAACACACACACACACACACTCACACACATACACACTCACACTCACACACACACACATGCTAGCGGTCATGTTGGATGTCTGCAGCTAGAAGCTGTCAGTGACTTTGTTCTGCGGTGTGTTCAGGTTGATCCAAACGTGTTGCTGCGTCTCTCAGTGACCAATGAGATGACTCGATCCTCACTGGACGATGATCGTCCCCGCGCAGCGTTAATATTCAGACGTTTATCTGACATCAGAGCAGCTTAGAGTCAGCCTCAGGCTGCAGAGGAGAGGTCAAAGGTCAGGGTGACACAGGACGCCTGGTGTGTGGCTCCTGCTGTGCTCTGATCCATGTGGCCGTGCTGGATTTTTCTGGCGGAAATCAAACCAAAAGTGGCGTGGCGTATACGAAACAGTGTGGTACGAATGTCTGTACTTATTTCCCATAATCCCTCACTGCTGTACAGTAATGTGTTGCACCTTAGCAGGGCATACTGTAATATGGTGCTGTACTCTAAGGTGATGTACTGTAATGGGACGTACTGTCAGGTGGTGTATCAAAAGGTGATGTACCATAAGGTGACACACCATGGGTGACGTACCATTAGGGGACGTACCGTAAAATAACATACCAGAAGGTGACTTACCATATGTTGACGTACCCCAATGGGACTGACTGTAATGGGACGTACTGTAGGGGTGGCACACCAAAAGGTGATGTACCGTATGTTGACGTACTGCAAGGTGTCGTACCGTAATTGATGTACTGCAAGGTGTCGTACCGTAATTGATGTACTGCAAGGTGTCGTTCCGTAAGGTGACGTACTGCAAGTTGTCGTACTGTAACTGATGTACTGCAAGGTGTCGTACTGTTAAAGATGTACTGCAGGATGTTGTACCATAAGGTGATTTCCTGGAAGGTGTCGTACCCTAAGGTGATGTGCTGCAAGGTGTCGTATTGTATGGTTATGTACTGTAAGGTGTTGTATCGTATGGTGATGAACTGCAAGGTGTCGTACCGTTATTGATGTCCTGCAAGGTGTCGTACCGTTATTGATGTCCTGCAAGGTGTCGTACCCTAAGGTGATGTCCTGCAAGGTGTCGTCCCGTAAGGTGATTTCCTGCAATATCTCATACCGTAAGGTGATGTACTGCAAGGTGTCGTACCATAAGGTGATGTCCTGCAAGGTGTCGTACCGTTATAGATGTACTGCAAGGTGTCGTACCGTAATTGATGTACTGCAAGGTGTCGTACTGTTATAGATGTACTGCAAGGTGTCGTACTTTAAGGTGACATACTACAAGGTGTCATACCATATGTTGACATACCCCAATGGGACGTACCGTAATGTGACAAACTGTAAGGTGGTATACCAAAAGGTGATGTACCGTATGTTGACTTACTGCAAGGTGTCGTAATTGATGCCATAATTGATGTACTGTAAGGTGTCGTACTGTAAGGTGATGTACTGCATGGTGTGGTACCGCAATTGATGTACTGCAAGGTGTCGTACCCTAAAGTGACATACCACAAGGTGATGTACCGTAATTGATGTACTGCAAGGTGTCGTACCATATGTTGACGTACCGCAAGGTGTTGTACCACAAGGTGACATACAGTTACATGGCATGTCATAATGTGATGTACATTTCATAGTGCACTGTAATGTGATGTACCAAAATATGATGTACCGTAGTGTAGGGTGCCGTAACCTGAAATGCAGTACCATGACACTCAGAAATGTGATGTACCGTAACGTGACGTACAGTGACATGATGCACTTCAAAGTGATATACAATAACTTAACAGGTCGTAAAGCGATGTTCAGTGACGTGATGTGACTTGCCACGAGCACCATTCCTCAGTCTGGTCTGGTCCTGGTTCATCTGGGATCCACCTCACTGCTTCTGTCTGGATGGAAGTCCTCTCTCAGCCGGTGACGACAGCGTTTCCTCCCATCAGGCTGTTTGGCTGCTCCGGAGCAGTGCAGCCTTGATGTCTGCTCTTTCTGGGTCATCTCCTCTAATGGAGGGTTGACGGCAGCCGGAGACATAGCTGTGGTTGGCCGCCTGCCTGTCAGGGAGCTCTGCGCTGAAGCGCCGCATGAATTCAGGCTCCACTGGAGCAGGATCAACACTGAGGAGGCCACAGGCGTCTGACCTGGAGAGGGCTTCGCTCTTTAGCCAAGACACAGGACAGAGACGCAGGCAGAGCGCCTCCCGGTGGAGGGTTTTATGAGCCGTTTCTAATCACTCTGAATGAGACGCTCATCAGCAGCTGTTTGGTAACATCTTTACGGGGTTGTGTAACTTCACAACACTTCCACACTTCCAGCCGGCCTCAGGGAGCCTCGATGGACGTGTGTGTGTGTGAGTGTGAGAGTGTGTGTGTGTGCTCAGCTCAGTGGGGGATAATGATGGAGAAAGTGAGATGCTGATGGTGTTGCCAGGAGAGGCTGACTCACTCCTGCAGATGGCTGACCCCGGCGAGCACGTGATTCCTTTGATTTCATCTGAAACATTTCAGTTTTTATGTCTGTGACACCAAACTCCGTCCTCTTCAAACACAAACTGAGACCAGGACAGGATGTTCAATGTTTTACGAGCTGCTGGATCAAAACCCATCATGTGAGATCCTGGACTGGGCGGCTGGTGACGTTTGCAAACCCCTGGTGTTAAAGTAACGAGAGACAGAAGGTCACATCCAAGTTTAAAAAAAAAAAAAAAAAAAAAACCCACGCTCTTATTTTGGCGGGTCAGGTTGATGAAGACTGAGATGAAACGTCCTGATGATAGAGAAAAACACCAGCATGCTCCTTTATTTCTCCTACTGTAAGCATCACTGGCCTCCTCTGCTGCATCCCCCACCATCACACACACACACACACACACATAAACATACTGTACACACACACACACACACACACACACACAGAGCCAGCAGCCTGCTCCAGTCTGCTCTGCTTCATGCTTTTGACGTGTGTCTACAAACCTCAGCGCTCCAGCCTCTCTCTTATGTAACACCACTTTCCCAAGATGCCTCATGTATCATGCATACCACAGAGAAAGTGTGTGTGTGTGTGTGTGTGTGTGTGTGTGTGTGTGTGTGGTAACTGTACCATATGTGTGTAGGTTGGACTGGTGTGTTGTTCTCCTCCCAGAATAACTCCTGGATTACATCACATCGTGTTCCTCCTCCTCTCCTCGCTCTGTTACTCTCCGAGTCGCTGTCTCTTCCTGTCAGCTTGTGTTTCTTCTTCTTCTCTCTGGATTTATGGTAGCGTGCGTGTGTGTGTGTGTGTGAGATGCAGTGATGGATTTTTTGAATCTGTTTTTCTCAGAAATGGTGATGGTGATTTGGTTTCAGCGTCTGGAGCGTGAACCAGTTTGGCTCCTTAAGCTGAACTGGTTTTGCTGGTTTGAGGAGACTCGGAGTCTCTGAGCTTTTCTCTGCACCACAAACAAAGAAAGAGCAGTCAAGAGCTTTACATAACATATGTATTAATGTGTGTGTGTGTGTGTGTGTGTGTGTGTGTGTGTGTGTGTGTGTGTGTGTGTGTGTGTGTGTGTGTGTGTGTGTGTGTGTGGAGTCGCTCCTCGCAGAGAGCTCCTGATAATTACTGTAATAAAAAGACGAGCCGCTCGCTGCTTTTGTTCCCAAAGGAGCCTCGGTGACAGCAGCCTGATATTAACAGCTAATCATGAGCTGTGTGTGTGTGTGTGTGTGTGTGTGTGTGTGTGTGTGTATGTGTGTGTAAAGCCGGCGGGTGCTGGTACCAATCTCTGATATTTTGAAGTGAGTCTGAGTTTGGAGCCTGTTGTGGTGGATTTTCTTAATCTACTGTCAGAGGAAACGCAGGGATGGAGGCTCAGAGAGGTTGTTGGTTCTAATCCCTTTGAAACCTCTTTAAAGAGACTCTTTTACCCTCTCAGTGACGGTCTCTGGATCAGGATGTGTTTCACGTTTTCTTTTAAATACGGCCTGGAGAGTCTGAAAGTGAAGAATAGTCAGATTTTAAGGCCTGATTGAATTTATGAAGCACAGAAAACGTTGTTATCCTCCGACGTATTAGATCGAGTTGCATCATGAACAGATTGTTTCAATAACTTGCTGTGACACGTTGATTATAGATTGGTATGGGATAGTTCCTTATTGTACGAAAAACAATGAGCTGTGGTTTCATCATGACAGGAGAGTGTGTGAAAGCTTTGGAGATCACCATCAAGGCCTGCTGCCTCTCCCTGGTAATCCACCTCCACTGGCCCTGCCTGGCTGTTCCCTGAGACCTCATCCTCCACCCCCGACCCATGTTCCCGGAGGTCTCCCTGGGGAAAATGAAGGGGTGGAGGAAAGAGAGGAGCACAGAGAACCTCCATCTTTTCTCTGCCCCTGCCCCGCTCCTCCCTCCTCTCTATCAGGCTCAAAACTCCACTGAGGAAAACACAGTCGGACTCAGTGATGACCCGTGCAGCAAATCCAGCTGGAAACAAATATTTACAGAACTTACCTTCAAAACCTGTCTCCTCAGAGACTTTTTTTCTGGTCTCTGTAGAGTACACATGTCGTATCCTATAACTCTGGATGATGACACACCGCACAGATTGTTTTCTCCTCCATCTTCCAGCGGGTTGGAGTCAGAGCAGGTGGCGGTTTCCCTCCAATGTCATCAAATCAGTGGCGTCGTGGGGGAATGTCATCGCTGATTGGCTGCCGCGGCACAGCCTTCACGCAAATTCGTGTCGAAAGTTCAATATTTTCAACTCGAGCGAATTCGCATCCTGGCCGTCCTGATCTCATCGTGCCGGACTCAGACCAGAGCTGAAGATACCATGAAACATGGTAACAGCACAGATGATGCTCAGCGTATCGTGACTATAAGAAAATGCTTTTCTCCTAAATCTTCTCCTAAACGCTGCTGCTCGAGTCCTCACAAAGACCAAGAAAGTGGATCACATCAGACCAGTTCTGAGGTCTTTACACTGGCTTCCTGTTTGTCAGAGGATAGACTTTAAAACACTCCTGTTGGTTTACAAAGCTCTGAATGGACTAGGGCCAAAATACATCAATGATCTTCTGATCCCGTATGATCCACCAAGACCACTTAGGTCTTCTGGATCAGGTCTGCTTTCAGTCCCCAGAGTCAGAACTAAACATGGAGAGGCAGCATTCAGCTTCTATGCTCCAAATATCTGGAACAAGCTGCCAGAAAATATCAGGTCTGCTGAAACTCTGAGCTCATTTAAATCCAGGTTGAAGACCCACCTTTTTACAGCTGCCTTTATTAGAGCATTTTAACAATTTATTTTAATATAATTTTAATATCTTGTCTTTAATTTTGCACTGCAAATTTTATCTTAAAATCTGTTTTTATCTTAAAATCTGTTTTTCAAATCTTTTTTAAAATCTGTTTTAAAATCGATTTTAATCTTTTGTTTGTTTGTTTGTTTTGTTTTATTGTATCTTTTTGAATTAATCTCTTTTTTAATTGAATTTTAATTGTTTTCTATAATTTGTTCTGCCTGTAAAGCACTTTGAATTGCCTTGCTGAAATGTGCTATAGAAATAAACTTGCCTTGCCTTATGTCAGGGGTGGCCAACCTGTGGCTCACGAGCCGTGTGTGGCTCTTCAATCCATTCATAAAAATAAATATAAAGCTATAAGTAGCGGTGTGCTGATCAATCTAAAATATTGATAAACTGATACTAATGTTGGGTTCAGTATTGATCAATGTTTGGGTGAACAGGTTGATACTTAAGTTTCAGTTTCTCTTCTCTGGTGCGAAATTTAAACAACAAACACAATAAATCTCGTTTTGAAAATTGGAAATGTTTTGATTTTCCTTTTATGTCATTACGTTTACGTGTGAGAGGAAGTGCGTTTGTAAGACCGCGGGTGTGATGTGGCTCTTTGTAGTACCACGGTCATTTTAGTGGCAGATATTTTTTTATTACAAGCAATTCAGATCTCATTTTTGTCTTTAAATAACTTGAGACAAGACATTTTTCTGGCCTGGTCAGGTGAATGTGGCTCACATTAAGTTTAAAAAGACATTTTCTACTGGAAATAAGACAAAAACACTTGATAAGATTTCTGATTTTTTCTAACACAACGTTTTGTAGCATGATGTTTCCTGACACAACTTTTGCTAAAAGATAAAACATGTTTGGATTTTCTCTGATTCTGCTGTTTTTTCTCTTTGAATCATCTTTTTGTTGAACTGGGTCATAAAAATGAAACCAGCCTTGTCTTTTTGTTGTTTCTCAGAGCGTGTTGTGTTTCAGTGTTTATCACCTCAGGATCCTGACGCCTCTCTCTCTGTCTTCTTCTTGTTGCAGGGATCGACTATAAGACGACCACCATCCTCCTGGACGGGAGGAGGGTCAAGCTGCAGCTCTGGTAAACTTCACACTTTTTCTTTTCTTTCTCACTCCTTCGCTCGCTGTCCTGTTTTCCTCTTGCTCTGCGTCATGTGATCATCAGCAGAGCGGCGGCCTGCGTGGAGGAGACGCTGGGAGCAGAAACAAACAGGAAGCATGTGAGGCTGTTTGAGGGGATAAAGAGCTGGTTCAGGTGACGCAGCCCCAGGCAGACATGAGGGGTTTAACTCTCACTTATTCCCTCAGATTATCTCCACTCTCATTTAATCTGTCAGCGTTTTAAGGTGACACAGCGAGAGTCAGATTCTTCACCGTGCGGCTCGTTTGGTAGAGGAGGAGAAACTCGTGAATCACTGTTTTTAAAAACAGGAAGTAACTGTTTTCTGCAGCTCCGTTGGTCTCTGTGCAGATTTCATCAGGAAGAAACTAAAGACAAAGAAACGACAAAATCTGATGATGCACAAATAACACCTTCATCATCATCATCATCATCATCATCATCATCAGAAAGATGAAAATATGAATGTTTGTGTCACTTCTAAACCTCCATGCTGCAAAACTCCACCAAAGAGGGCGATGTGGGAGGGATTATAGTGCACTTAAAACACACACACACACACACACACACACACACACACACACACACACACACACACACACCCACACACAGCTAAAGCGTCTCATCCGCTTAAACATCAAACAAAGTTTCAGATTAATAATTTAATATTGACGCAGCTAAGAGCAAAAGAGCTCTAAAAATACCTCAGAGGGCCCAGTGTGTGTGTGTGTGTGTGTGTGTGTGTGTGTGTGTGTGTGTGTGTGTGTGTGTGTGTGTGTGTGTGTGTGTGTGTGTGTGTGTGTATGCTCACACACTCTCTACACACACACTCACTGAGCTCCTGTCTGGGATCGTCACTCTCTCTGACGAGTGTTTGGTCCGGCTGCTGGCTCCAGATGGACTCTCTCAGGATCAGGTCTTCATCCCAGATCTGATCCGGTCGGGCTGGACCACCTGACGCTCAGGCTGGCAGCTGGCCCGGGTCAGAGGCAGCAGGCCGGCAGCCAGCGAGCGTCTGCACGAGCCAATCAAAACACAGCTCTGGTATTCAGCTCTTGTTTTTCTGTGTGGACTCAGACTCTGGGGTCAGGGTTTCTCTGCTGGACCTGCTGAGTCCTTCTGCAGACCTGCTCCCTCTGAGGCTGGAGCAGAGCTAAACTCTGGGCAGACGTTTAAACCTTAAACTCACACAGAAATGAGCATCAGACGGTCGATGTTTCACCAGATACAAAAAACACAGGGTCACTGTAAACCATCAGATCAGGTCTGAGTCAAGGTCCCAGTCCAGGCCCTGAATCGAGGTCTTAACGTCAGCTTCTGGCTTCTTAAGGCGACTGACCAGCTTCACCTTCAGCTCGTCGCTCGGCGCCTGTTTCTCTGAATCTGACCCTCTGTGTTTCAGGGACACGTCGGGTCAGGGACGGTTCTGCACCATCTTCAGATCTTACTCCCGAGGAGCACAGGTACGTTCACCTCACCTCACACACTCACAGAGGCTCAGTCTTAAAGCTGCCGTCACAGCCGTCTGCTTTAGGACAGAGCCTCAAGTGGACACATGAGGAACTGCAGTTATTGTATGTCTGCATTGGAGCTTACAGGTTGTCATAGCCTGTTAGCTGTTAGCATTAGGAGCTAATGCTAGACTGCTTGTAGCGAATTGAGACTAGTTAGCATCACATTGGTATTCTGAGCTCTTATAATGCTAAGCTAGCTTTCTATTGGAATGAAGGATTGGTTTACTGATAGCATAATCGTATTTGTGCTATGTTAGCGTTACCTCAGCTAATGTCTGGTGAATTTGAGACAGCTCTTTAAACGTACAGTTTAGCTTAGCTTTGAGGCCTGTTAGTATATTTTAGCCTCTAACCTTGTGTGATGCTAGCTAAAACTAGGACGCCGGATTGGCGACTGTTGTTGTTATATTTGTTGTTGTGATGGTGTTGCTGTTGCTATTGTTGATGATGTTTTATTGACGTTATTTCTGTTGTTGATGTTGTTGTTTGGTGGTGTTGTTGTTGCTAATGTCTTTGTTGATGCTGATGTTGTTGAGTTTTTGTTGCTATTGTTGATGTTGTTGTTGTTCGATGTTATTTTTGCTGTTTTTGTTGTAAAGTTTGTTATTGTTGTTGTTGCTGTTGGCGATGTTGATGTTGCTGTTGTTGTAACTCATAATGCCGTGTTTGTTGCTGATATTGTTGACATCAGTGTTGGTTTTGATGTTGCTGATGTTTTTAGACTTGTTCTTAATGTTGCTGATGATGCTGTTGTTATTATTGTTGATGTTACTGTTGTTGTTGTCGTACTTATTGTTGTCGTTAATGTTTTTGTTGCTGATGATGCTGTTGTCGTCCTTGTTGCTATCGTTGCAGTTTATTTTGTTGTTGTTGCTATCCTTGATGTTCTTGTTTATTTTGTTGTTGCCCTTGCTTTTGTTGCCATTGCTGCTGTTGTTGTTGTTTTTGCTGTTGTTGCTTCAAACCCTTGTTGCTGTTGTTTATTTTGTTGCTGTTGTTGCCGTTGCCCTTGCTGTTGTTGCTGGGTTGTTATATTTGTTGTTGTCCTTGTTGTTATCGTTGACATGGTTGATTTCTTTTGTTGTTGTTACCCTTGTTGCTGTTGTTATTGTTGTCCTTGCTGTTGCTGCCATCTTTGTTGTAGTTGTTGCCCTTGCTTTTGTTGCTGGGTTGTTATCTTTGTTGTTGATATCTTTGTTGTTGTTGTTGCCCTGGCTTTTGTTTTTATCCTTGTTGTTGTTGTTGTTGCCCTTGTGGCTGTTGTTTATCTTGTTATTGTTGCCCTGGCTTTTGTTGTTATCCTCGTTGCTGTTGTTGTTGCCCTTGCTGTAGTTGTTATCCTTGTTGTTGTTGTTGTTGTTGTTGTTGTTGTCCTTGTTGTTGCTGTAGTTGTTGTTACTGTTCTCTATGTTGCTTTTGTTGTTGTTGCCCTTGTTGCTGTTGTTTATTTTGTTATTGTTGCCCTCGCTGTTGTTGTTGCTGTTATCCTTGTTGTTGTAGTTAATTTTGTTGTTGATGTTGCCCTTGTTGTTGTTGCTGTTGTTGTTGCTGTTATCCTTGCTGTAGTTGTTATCCTTGCTGTTGTTGTTGTCCTTGTTTTTGCTGCCATCTTTGTTGTTGTTGTTGCCCTGGCTTTTTTTTGTTATCCTCGTTGCTGTTGTTATTGTTGCCCTGGCTTTTGTTGTTATCCTCGTTGCTGTTGTTGTTGTTATGTATGTTGTTGTTGTTGTCCTTGTTGTTGTTGTTGTCCTTGTTGTTGTTATGTATGTTGTTGTTGTTGCCCTTGCTGTAGTTGTTATCCTTGTTGTTGTTGTTATCCTTGTTGTTGTTGTCCTTGTTGTTGCTGTAGTTGTTGTTGCTCTGTCCTCTGTCCCCCTGAGCAGCGAGCGAACGCGTGAAGAGAAACTCTCCTCACATCAAACGGCCACAGAGGGCTCTTGTTTTGTTCCTGGCGGAGAAGAAAGAAAGCACTTTTCACTGAATGAAGTTGTGTTGTTGACGGCGCTCGTCGGGCTTTTAGCGAGTACAGAGGAGATATCACCATGGCAACAGTGACACCACCGACACAGCGAGGCTCAGAGCTGATCACGAATCTATACGGCCTGAGATAGTGTGACATGATCACAGCTGAGGGAGTCACACGAGATAAAAAAGAGACGCTTGATGAACTCTAACAGCTCTTTACACCACGCTGCTTTGTTTTATTACAGTTATGTTTTAGTTCATTCACTCTCTGACATCTCCTCAATAAAAGCTGCCAAACATCCACCTCTGGGAACTTTGCTCCTGATGAAGTTTTTACCTCCACTCTCATGATTTATTTTTGACTTGAAGTGAATCATTTCCAGTTTTATTTGCAGTTTATTTTGACATTTATTTAATGTGTTAATCATCCTCTCCACCTTTCCTTTCAGGGAGTTATTCTGGTGTACGACATCACAAACCGCTGGTCCTTCGATGGCATCGATCGATGGATCAAAGAGATCGACGAGGTCAGTCTTTAGATCTCTGACTGTGGTTGTTTCTGTTCGTTCGTTCCATCTGTAGTGATTTTTTACTCCAGTCAGCACGTTGTTATTTAACAGACAATCTGGACTCCTCTCTGAATGAGTCAGCTACGTTCACAACAACAACCCACACACCGCTGCAGACAAAGCTGCTCTGAAACAGGCCGGACGCTGACCGCACACAGATCAGAGTGTGCACGGCTCCCACCAACAGTCCTAAAGATGTGCTCTTTCTCCTCTGTGAGACTTTTTAGGGAACATGCAGCGTTATTTTTCTGTTTTAAAAATGTCTTTATTAGGAACACAGGACGATGTTTCATCTGCTTCAGCCTCATTTTACTTTAAACAACCCTTTGAACTTTTAAATACACACCTGCACTCCTTCCACAGTTTATTTCCTGTTGATAAACTTTGACTTTAACCTAACTCAAGCTTCAGCCGACAACTTTTCACCTCAAACTGCAAAAAATAGACAGAAAAAAAAATCTACGCTAACACAGAAACTCTAAGGGACTGAAAACACTGTAGTAAGCATGCCAGGCCTGTAGGTGGTGCTATAACTGTCTTGTCCAGAAGCAGCTTTTGGTAGATCTCCACTGAAGTAGAGTTGAGCCGATCATCTGGTGTGTTGGTGAATGCTAAGAGCAGAAATGAAGCAACAGATGCTCATTGTGTTTCAGAAAAACTCCCCTCTAGAGGCCGTTTTTAAAAGTTTATGTCCTAGGTCGGCTGAAATGCCATTTCCGTGTAAAGAAGCGGCTGAAATGCAACAAAACTTTTGTATTTTATCCTAAAACCATTGTCGTGTGAACAGCCTCTTAATAGTCTGGTCTGAACTGTAACAACCTTTAGTGTCCCCGCTTTAATGAAAACAACATTTGGTCCCTTAATGATGCGTTTACAAGAACACACACACACACACTGAAAAACCTAATAAATAATTCTTCCCTGTTTACCCAGCATGCACCTGGGGTGCCTAAGATCCTCGTTGGGAATCGTCTCCACCTGGCCTACAAGCGTCAGGTGACCACCGAGCAGGCGCAGGTGTACGCGGAGAAGCTGGGTGTGACTTTCTTCGAGGTCAGTCCGCTGTGCAACTTCAACATCACCGAGTCGTTCACCGAGCTGGCTCGAATCGTCCTGATGAGACACGGCATGGAGCGGCTCTGGAGACCCAACAAAGGTTAGACCACCAGAATCAGGTGTATCCAGAGCTTTCAGAGCTAATGCTAATGCTAGAGTATCCATGATAACATCCTCTGTGGTTGTTCTGCGGTCATGAATCCTGTCCTCGGTGCTGGTTTGTAAAAATAAATCCTCTATGAGTAATTTATTAACTTCAGGATCAGTAAACAGCTCATGAATTAAAGCAAAATAAAAACTGTCTTTAAAGAATAAACTCACACAAAGTATAGGAACCATGAACAGCCTCATCAGTCTGAGCTGTGCTGCCCTCTGCTGGACGCTGACACAAACTGCCTCATATTCTCTCTTTCTCTCAGTGTTGAGTCTTCAGGACCTCTGCTGCCGCTCCATCGTCTCCTGCACACCTGTCCACCTGGTGGATAAGCTCCCCCTCCCCCTCACTCTGAAGTCTCACCTGAAGTCCTTCTCCATGGCCAACGGCCTCAACGCTCGCATGATGCACGGTCGCTCCTACTCTGTCACCGCCAACGCCGCTGCCCATCACGGCGCCTCCAAGAGGAGCGGAGGAGCTCTGCTGAAGAAACCCAGACTGATCAGACCGCCGCCTCTCAGCCCGTCTGCGCAGACGTGCAGAAACAGCTGTAAGATCTCCTAAAGCTGGATGGACGGACAGACAGCAGGTCCTTGAACGCATCATCACCTGTTTACAAGACATGAGGGAGGAAGGCGTGTACATACAGAGCCCGTGGTCAGACTTAAACCTTCATCAGCTGGTAAATACAGAAAGGAGCTGATGGAGACACGTCTGGTGGAGTCTGTGCTCTCTTCGTTGTTTTAACTCTTTTCCTGTTTCACATCGATCGTTTGTGTTTGACCTGAGAGGAAGTGACATCATCTTCACACTGATTATAAAACATAAGGACACTAACTTCTTATCAGCAGCTGTTTATTCACCAATAACCACTCATTCATCAATAATGAATATGAACAATTTAGTTTTATGAAAATAAAGCTTCAATATTTTTTATTATGGCAAAAAAAATACAGAATTTCAACCTAGAACATTTTGTAATTTCACTTTTATCAATAAGTTTGACTTTACTTCACAAATATTTCAGCTAGTTTTTCTGATCTGAGTGCATTTATTTCCGTTTTATTAAGATAAGTAAACATTTTGTGATTGTTACAGAAACAGGCAAAATATTTAGAACGTAAAACTTTATTCTGCTAAAACCAGTTTCTGTAAACAGGACCGCAAAATCTTTGGAGAACAAGACATTTTCCTGATTTTTTTTCTCAAAAATCTAGTTTTTAAACAGCCTTGACTTTTTCCTTAAATTACTGTGACCTCTACTTTATTTGTGAGTTCCCAGCTGATTGAAGATGTTTCTCTCCTCAGTTTAAGAGCTCTGACACACTAAAAGAATCACAAACTTGGATGAAGACGTCTGAGGTGAAGGTTTTTAAAGAGGTTTTCGTGCAGACACGGGCTGATCTTGTCTCTAACAGCGGTTTATTGTGTCCACAGTTGTGCAGCTTCTTCCTCAGGAAGTTTTTCTACAAACACTCTGAAAACTCAAACACACACATTTCTGTACATACCAGCACTTTGGACACTGTACTTTTGCACAGTTTACTTAATGTTTACCTTCTCGTTCTTCTTTACGGCCTGTTAAACTGGCTCTCAGACACACTAACAGCTGTTATCTGTGTACAATATTTGTACGTTTTTGTAAATATCTCTGTTTGATACGATGATAATGGAGAACCTGTGAGGTTTGTATGTTTGCAGTGTTATGTGCTGTTTTATTTTTCCTGAGTGACACCAAAGACTCACCTGTCTCTAAAGAGGAGGTCACTGAACAGAAAGGTGAGTTTGTTTTTCACTGTTTATCATTGTTTAATGAGACGCACCTTTACAATAAACTTTCCCACCGTCACTCTCTGTGGTCTGTCTGTGGTGCTCCTGAATCTCACCTGATCTTACAGTTTTGACAGTTTTGAGGAAAATCTGTGGCCTAAGTTTATACCACAGTGTTGAAAACCAAATATACACTTATATACAGACAATATTCAGAGTATTGGGAGATATATCACATGAAATTTTATTTCATATTGATTAATTAGAAGATAATAATATTTTATTTTATGTATTACTGAAAAATCGTATAAATTGATTTTATACAGGAGTGAACAAAATAGTTGTAAGTTGTGAAAAAACAAAAAAAATATAAACATACACAAAGTTTGCCAGGGTATTATACATTTAATCTGTTTTTGTTTGTTGTTTAGTTGTTGTTTTTTTTGTTAAAGTTGAATTATTTACGTCAGTGCCAGTGTTTCTGTTTGTGATTTTTAAAGCCAAATTTTACCTGGGAGACCAAGTAATACAGAAATCTATTGGATTGTTTGAAGAATAAATTAAAACTCTTCAGTAAAACCTTGAAATATGCTCAAGACAAGGACGCCATAAAGTTGTACCCATTACCAAACAACTTGTATTTGCTTAAAGTGAGCTCTAAGTTGTTGAATGTTACAACAGAAGAACACTAGGGCCATTGGAAAAAGGTCCTTTTTTCTTTTCTTTTCTTTTTTTTTTCTTTTTTTTTTCTTTTGTTACAATTTGTTTCAGTCAAAAAAAAACCAGACTTTTTTTTTTTTTTTTTTTTTCAGAAAAAATAGCAACTAAAATTGACACATTTGTTGTTTCTTTCTTTTTTTTTCCAGTAGCCCTAATCCTCTTCTGTGTATTTAGGTGTAGCAAGTCTATTAATGTCAAATTTCTTTACTTTTGTTATTCATCGTTTATTATTAGTTATTATTCTTTATAAAAATGCTGCTGTTAATTTACACTTACTAAAATTTTCCATTGTTCTTGTTTTAATTTGCTCAACTTAGAATTGTATTATTGGATGTTGGTTATTACGTTTTTATATATATATTTTAATATAAAGCTCAGTTTGAATAGAAAATAAACAAATGAATAAATAAAGTAAATAAATAAAATAAAATTGAAAATTAAAAAAAAATAAAAACAAATAAACGGAATTGGCTTTGGTGTCGTAGCTGTCTCGCGCCAAGCCGATAGGTGGCGGAATAAGCCGAATGCCACCGTCTTGAAAAAAGGCGCGAAGAAGAGGACTGACTGAAGCGGACTGAGCGGAGAAGAAGAAGAAGAGGCTGTAGTGTTTCTGTACCGTTAGCCTGATCCTGAGAGGAGGTTTCTGTAGTTTCTGGGACTGTTTTCCAAACACAGGATTAATTTCTGTCTCTCCGGGCTCTGTCAGGGGGAAAGGCGGTAAAAACCTTTACTCTCATTCTCTGTTTGACACAAATGTTCCTTCATTTTAACAGAAAGTCTTCGTTTCTTTAAGGATTCAGCTTTATCTAGAAATTTCCTCTGCATGTTTGACCTCTTAACTTGAGAGATCTCTCTTGAAAAGCTTCGTTTTTATTGGACATGACAAACCAAACGTTAGGCTGTCATCTGAAGCTCTGTGGTTGTGTTTCCTGCTCTTTATTGTCTGTTTTGACCCCTCAGGGAGGAAACAGTGAACAGGTCAAAGTTGTGTTTCATCTCTTGACATGTTAAGCTAAGCTACAGGTTTATTTCATGACATGGTGACATTAAACAGTGCTCTGACACAGCTTCTTTAATATGTGACCAACAGGAATAAACACCTAGAATAAATCACATATAGTGTCAGAGAAATATTACATAATCTGACCTCTTAGATTATGAGAAAATAAACAGTTTTATTTAGATCAGAGTTAATAAAACAGGTTTAAATGTAAAGTTTAATGTATTAACAGCTTGCATCAGAGAGGAAGTAGATTTTTGCTGACATAAGGATGATAACACTGATCTGACAAAGGGAAGTGTTCAGTTGCATTTAGCATAAAATTGTGAAACTTGTTTTTTTTCTGTTGATTGTTTGATAAACTGTTTAACATCCTGTTTTCTGTCCTCCTCTGTAAAAGCAAGCGAGGGATCGACCATATGATAGACCAGGGGTCTGCAACCTTTACTTTCATAGGAGCCATTTTTCCTCAGCTCACCTGGATAAAAGTTAAAATCTACTTTATCTTCACAATAAGGACAAAAAGTGTTTAAATTTGAAGCATATTAAATATCTAGTGAATAATTAGCTGAGCGAGAAGATTTTGTGTTTATAAAATTGTACATGTTATGTCTCAGTTTTTTATTTTCAATAAATTTGCAAATATTAAAAATTTAGAAAACTATGTAATATCATAAAGTTCATAAATAGATGATAAGATATTTCAGTAAGTTTGTGATTTTTTTCTGAAAAATAAATACAAAAAATGGCTAAAAATACAAAATATTTTAAATTTTAAGACTGTTTTAAAATTTCAAAAATTTGCAATAAATGAAAAATAAAAAACTGTCTTTCCACAAACTTGCTCCATTTTAAATTATTTCAAAAATTTGGAGAAAAAAATTCAGAAATTAGAAAAAAAAAAAGAAATCTAAAAATTTGCAAAATCTAAAAAAAAAATTGTATTTTCATTCCTAAA
This sequence comes from Halichoeres trimaculatus, assembly GCF_033239565.1. Classification (NCBI taxonomy): domain Eukaryota; kingdom Metazoa; phylum Chordata; class Actinopteri; order Labriformes; family Labridae; genus Halichoeres; species Halichoeres trimaculatus. Next base: position 23,851,038 of record NW_027437201.1, on the reverse strand, counting down.
TTTGCAAAAAGTTTACAAGAAAATAATTTAAAAAAAATTGCAAAAAGTTTTAAAAATAAATAAATAATGAGAAAAATAATTTCTTGATTATAAAATTATAAATAAAAATTAATTATTTCATTAATATTTTTTTTTCAAATCTACAGGGAGCCACAGGAAAGGAATCAGAGAGCCGCATGAGGCTCCAGAGCTGCAGGTTGCAGACCCCTGCGATAGACCATACGGCGGTCAGAGCTCTGAGGTTTTAGTCTTTATACAGCAGACACATGTCAGGGGTCAAAGTTTATAGTTTTTAGTTTATTATTATTTTTAAGATTCAGACGCTTGTTTTCCTTATTTTCTGTCCGTAGGCTGGATGGAGCTCTGCTGGCTGGTGATCCACACCCTCCTCTTCTCTCTGTCCTCTGCTCAACATGAGTTCTTCACCTCCATCGGTGAGTCCACTTTCCATCAGCGTCGGTCATGATGAAGCATAAAGTTCCTTAAATCTGTGTGTGTGTGTGTGTACGTGTGTGTCGTCCCTCAGGTCAAATGACCGACCTGCTGCAGACAGAGAGGGACCTGGTGGTGTCGCTGAAGGACTACATCCGAGCAGAGGAGAGGAAACTGGAGCAGATCAAGAAGTGAGACAGAGACAGTCACATGATGTGTTTGCTCTCACAGACGTCTGACTGTAACGTTTTCACCCCAAAACATTTTCTGATAGAAATCCAGGTGTAGATAAAGATCACTCTGAGACCGTGCTGTCTCACCTGCCCTGCAGGTTTGGTCTTAAATTACAGCAGGAACACAAAGCAGGTCCAGGTGGAGGAGGAGATCCAGGTGGAGGTTTTGTTACGTGTCTAAGAAACAGGAAACTTAATCTGTAGACAGAAAGTGTTCTGGTTTCTGTTTGTAATCTGAGTCATACCGACCAATCAGGCGTGAGCAGGAGGAACGTCTGTGGAGAGCAACAGCAGGAGGTCCAGGAGAACATATCACAATCACCTGAGTTCATACTCTTACCTGTGTGTGTGTGTGTGTGTGTGTGTGTGTGTGTGTGTGTGTGTGTGTGTGTGTGTGTGTGTGTGTGTGTGTGTGTGTGTGTGTGTGTGTGTACAGATGGGCAGACAGACTAGACCTCCTCTCCCAAAAAGCCTCTCAGGACCCTGAAGAGTTCCTGGGTCACCCGGTGAACGCCTTCAAGCTGATTAAGAGATTTAACTCGGAGTGGGCGGAGCTTGAGAACCTGGTGCTCACTGACGTGTCTGATGGTACACACACACACACACTCATTAGAAAACACAAGATGTTACTGATCTGGATCACCTCAGATTTGCTCACTTTTCTTCTTCTGTGGTGTTTCTAGGGTTCATCTCTAACCTGACCATCCAGAGGCAGTACTTCCCCAACGAAGACGACCAGACCGGAGCCGCCAAGGCCCTGATGAGGCTGATGGACACCTACCAGCTGGACACAGAAACCATGGCCAGCGGGAGGTTGCCAGGTCAGCAGAGACTCAGAGGAAAACAAGAAGTTTCTTCTCCAAGAAATGTTTGGTCAGCGTATGTTTATTTAGTCAGAACAGGTATTTCAGGTGTGTACTCTGAAGTGTGTGTGGGTGGGACAGGGCTCCATAGCTCAGGGGTTAGAGCACTGGTCTTGTAAACCAGGGGTCACGAGTTCAAATCTCGCTGGGGCCTGACAACGTTTTCAAACCTCGTCCAAAAGTCCAGTAAAGATTTCACACATCAGAGCAGTGAGTGCAGTACAGCAGCAGACCAGCAGAGGGCAGTATGACACTTACTGACTTCACAGAAGTCAACACTCCAAAACACCTCACAGTCTGGATCAAGTCTAAAGTCCACTCCTCTCTGTCTCACCCGCTCAGGCCTCACCCCGTCCTCCCACCGCGGCGTGCTGAGCGTGGACGACTGCTACGACCTGGGCCGGGTGGCGTACTCGGAGGCAGATTACCTCCGCACGGAGCTGTGGATGCACCAGGCTCTGAGGCAGCTGGACCGGGGAGAGAGGTCTGACTCTGTGGACCCCGTCACCGTCCTGGACTACTTGAGCTACTCGGTGTACCAGCAGGGGGCGCTGAAGAGGGCGCTGATGTTCACCAGGAAGCTGCTGGAGCTGGGTCAGTCACAGTGAATCAGTGTGTGTGTGTGTGTGTGTGTTTTTCCTGTGTGTCATGCTCCCTCTGCCTCAGACCCCACACACCAGCGAGCCAACGGGAACTTGAAGTACTTTGAGTACCAGCTGGGGAAACAGGTGAAGGGGGAGGATGAGGAGGGCGGGATGAAGAGCAAGGCTGCCACGGAGGATTACCTGCCGGAGCGCTGGAAGTACGAGGGTCTGTGTCGAGGCGAGGGGCTGAAGATGGTGAGGAGAGACACACTGAAACACTCTGAGGGGGAGACACGGCGCTGAAGCCTTCTCTGTTTCCTGTCAGACTCCTCTCAGGCGCAGCCGCCTCTTCTGCCGTTACCACGACAACAACCGCCACCCCAAGTACATCATCGGCCCGGTGAAGCAGGAGGACGAGTGGGACCGGCCGCACATCGTCAGGTACTACGACATCGTCTCGGACAGAGAGATAGAGAAGGTGAAGGAGCTCGCCAAACCCAGGGTGAGTCACGACGTCAGGAGGAAGAAGAGATTCAGAGAGAAACACCTCTGTCACCTTCAGACTCTAACAATCCCGTCTTCCTCTTCCTTTTCCTCTTTCTTCTGCTCGTCATCCTCTTGCTCCTTTTCCCTCCCTTTCCTCACCTCTTCCTGCGCCTGCCACCTGATTGGTAGCTTAGACGCGCCACAGTCCACGACCCTCAGACGGGAAAACTGACCACGGCTCATTACAGAGTGTCTAAGAGGTACGCACACACACTCCCACACACTCCCAACACATCAGAAACTTTCTGCTCGCGCTCAGTGACTCCTCGCCTGTCTCAGCTTTATAAACCGTAACTCTCGCCCCGCAGCGCCTGGCTCGGGGCGTTTGAACACCCGGTGGTGGACAGGATAAACCAGAGGATCGAGGACGTCACCGGCCTGGATGTCTCTACAGCAGAGGACCTACAGGTAAACTCACCTGCTCGTGTTCTCTTTACGATGATGTAATCTCTGATGGAAACTCACAGGAAGTTATTCCTCTGTGCATCTCCAGGTGGCGAATTACGGCGTGGGCGGACAGTACGAGCCTCACTTTGACTTTGGGCGGGTAAGTTCACGCAGGAACAACCTTCAGGGCTGTGGACTGTAGAGACGCACATTTTTGTTTTTAAAATGTTCCTGTTTTTGCAGAAAGACGAGCCGGACGCTTTCGAGGAGCTGGGGACAGGAAACAGAATCGCCACCTGGCTGCTCTACGTCAGTGAAGCCTCTGCTGCTCTCTGACACATCTGCTTCTTTCCTCGTGACCTGTTTCTGACTGTGTCCTCTTTGTGCTGCAGATGAGTGACGTGTCAGCAGGGGGCGCCACCGTCTTCACTGATGTGGGAGCCGCCATATGGCCTAAAAAGGTACAGCTCATCCTGCATGTCACCGAACACCAGCAGATAAGGGCGGGAGAAAAAGAAAGATGTATCAAAATATTGTGATTTATACTAATTTTAATTTTTATCTTTTACATTTTTGATCAAAATCTTCTTTTTTTTTCAAACTTAAATTTGTTTCTTTGTTTTTGAGTTGAGTTGGAATAAAGTTGAGACGTCAGATCCCTGTGCATTTTGAAAGGAGGCTCCTGATATAGTCTGTAGACATCATCATCATCATCATCATCAACTTTTTCCACATGGTCTGGTTTTAAAAAGCAAAATAAAAATCAGAAATATCAAAGAATCACAGTTTAAATTGAATCTGCACCCCAAAATCTGTATAAGAAACGAATTGGGAAAAAATACAAACCGGCACAGCACCACTGACAGATCTGTCCACTGATTCATGCAGAGTGTTGATATGTGTGTGTGTGTGTGTGTGTGTAGGGCACGGCGGTGTTCTGGTACAATCTGCACCCCAGTGGAGAAGGAGACTACAGAACCAGACACGCTGCGTGTCCTGTTCTGGTGGGGAATAAGTGGGGTGAGTCCACACATGGAGAAGTTTTAACCCTTTAACAACCGACACTCAGACGGTTTCACGGAGCCGTGACACGTCTGCGTGTTTCCGAGTCTGACGTCACTTCCTCTTCCTCCAGTTTCCAACAAATGGATCCATGAACGAGGACAGGAGTTCAGGAGACGCTGCAGCCTCCAGGAGATGGATTGACACACCCTCGTCTTCCTCTTCCTCCTCCTCCTCTTCAGCCAACAGCCTCCCTCCAAGCTGCCGACTGTGGCTGAACATGTGATGTTACACTTTGGTTTTTATTTGAAGAGTGTATGAGTGTGTGTGTGTGTTTAAGTTATGTGTGATCTGCTGATGACTTTTTTTAAGCTTGTTACCAAACCCACTTCCTGAAGCTGAAGATAATTTTAATGATCAGTTTGTGGAAAGATGAAGAATCATGAGATAATTTCTGCATCAGCTTGTACATATTTGTTAAACCTGCCTCCAAATATTAAAGATAAAGATTTAAAAAGCTCATCAGAGGGTTTGAATGATGAAAGGATTTCATAAACATGAGATTTATTTATTAACAGATATCAAGAGTTTAACTTCTTGCTGATGCTTTAACACATCAGTTTATTTATTCAGTGAAACTTAGTTATTAAACTAAATCTCTTTTGCACGTAAGAACCACCTGTCACATTATTTTTTCCATTCGATTAATGCAAACCTTTAAATTAAATCAAATAAATTATAATCAAAAGATCGAATCTGCTTAAAAGTTACAAATTGAGTATCAGATTAGACAGATTTTCCTGAAAACTAGAGAAGAAATCCTGAAGCTTCACACTCGTAACCCGTGCAGCCCGCAGGTCGTTCACTCTGACAGAGTCAAAAACAGATAAACTTCAAAACGTGCACGTGATGTTCCTGCTGTGTTTCTTTTCTTCAAACAGACTCAGAGAGGAGGGCAGATATGTTTAAATCAGAGCCATGAAAACCTCCCACAGCTCAAATGTATCAGGAAATAATGAACTAACTCCAGTTTCACTCCAAAGAGCATTAAAACATGTTTTTCTTTGTTTCTTTCTGCTTGGTTTCTCTGCTGGATGCCTCTGTTTAAAGTCCAACACTGGTTTTTATTGAATGTTTCTTTGAGTTTTTCTGAAACCAAACTTCAGGAAGGACAGAAAGTTGTTTCACAAACCGTCTCTCGCTCTGTTCCTCCTGACTGATCTCAGATCTGATTCACTGCTGCAGAAATCCTGTCAGAGCCTCAGTTTCCTGCAGACGTGTGGACGATGCACTCGGTTTGAGTCAGACTGAAGTTTTTTCAGACGTGATGTGAAGAATGTAAAGAAATCTGTCCAATGAAAACTTTTTATTTTCAGAATAAAGTTTAAAATCCAGCTGCAGCGAAACTTCCTGTGTTTGTGGTTGTTTAGTCTTACATAAACAGTATATTTGACTTAATATATGCATTCAGGTGTGTTTGTACATGAGTATGTGCTGTGTACAAAGGTCATGTTTTTACATTAATTTGAGGAAAAAAATATCAAAACCTGTACACTCAGTTTCACAAAGTTTAAGCAATAAAAAAGAAAATCTGTGGGTTTTTTTTCAGAACTTTTCCAAATTTTAAAAACACTGAACAGTGTGTCCTGAAGGTTTGTATACACTGAGGGTGTCTCTTAAACAGCCCATGGAGTGTCCACATTGTGTTTTTTCACAACTTTTTTTTTCAAATGTTGGAAAAAAAAATCCAGGGGGCTTTTCTTTGTTTTAACCAGAATTTATTTAATTTATCTCAATTTTGTAAAAAGAAAAAAAAAAAAGAAGAAAAAAAATCACAATCACAATTTTTCATTTTTCAAAATTTTGAAACAAATCCAAGGGGTTAGCCTTTGTTTTAGTCAGAATTTTTCTCATTTGAAAAACACACACACACACACACACACACACACACACACACACACACACACACACACACACACACACACACACACAATAAAATATATCCTAAAGGGGGTACCTACACTTGAGCGTCTCAGAAACAGCCCTTTGAGTGTCCATTGTGTTTTTTCACAACTTTTAGTTTTTCAAATGTTGAAACAAAATTACAATGGGCTTAGCTTTTTTTGGATCAGAAGTTATTTATTTGATTAAATTTATCTTAACTTTCAAAAAAAAAAAAAAAAAAAAGAAGGAAAAATCAAAATTACAGTTTTTTATTTAAAAAATTTTTTGAAACAAATTCAAGAATTCAAGGGGTTATTCTTTGTTTTTATTAGATTTTTTCCTATTTGAAAAAAAAAAACACACTCACACAAAGAATGGAGACTGAAATATTTACTTACACCGTGTCTTAAACAGCCCCTGAAGAGTCCACATAGTGTTTTTCACAACTTTTTTTTTAAATGTTGAAAAAAAAATTCCAAGGGCTTTACATTGTTTTAATCAGAATTTATTTATTTATTTAAAGTTATCTCAATTTTATGAAAAAAAAAAAAATGTAGATTGAACAGTTTACTTACTCTTAGGTCTTTTTTTTTTTTGAACAGCCCCACAATTTTTCATTTTTTGAAATTTGAAAAAAATCCAAGGGGTTAGCCTTTGTTTTAATCAGAATTTTCAATTTAAAATTTTTTTATTTTTTTTTTTAAAGTTTACCCTGAAGAGCTAACTTACACTTGAGCGTCTCTTAAACAGCCTTTGGAGTGTCCTCGTTGTGTTTTTTCACAACTTTTTTTGTTTTGTTTTTTTTAAATGTTGGGGAAAAAAAACAAGGGGCTTTCATTTGTTCTAATCAGAATTTTTCAAAATTTTCTGAAAAAAAAAAAAAATCAAAATAAAGTCCAAAATTAAAAAAAGGTGTAGCCTGAAGGGTTTATTTACTCTCAGATTTTTTTGCACAGCCCTTGGAGTGTGCCCATTTTACTTTATCACATTTTATTTTGTTCTACATTCTGAAACAAATCCAAGGGGTTAGCCTTTTATTTCATCAAAATTTGAAAAAATTTGAATCACGGCTAAAATCATACCTTGAAGGTTTATTTCCCCCAGGAGGTTTTTCAAAAAAAAAACAAAAATAAAAACAGGGTTGTCACCGATTTTATTTAAAATTTCATTTTTTTGATTTTGACAAAAAACCAAGGGGTTAACTCTTGGTTTCATAAGAGGCTGGATGAAGTTTTAAAAAAGTATTCCTTTTTTTTCCGAATCAAAACAATTAGAATATTCCAGAAAATCAACATTAAACATAAAATTCAGAGTTCTGAAAGTAATAAGTGTGTGCGTATGCATTTACAACCAAGGTTTACATTTATTCACTTTTTGTGTGGATGAAATAAATGTCAGGACATGAAGGAATTTTCATTTTTTATTGTTTTTTAAACAGTTTATAGATAAAAAAAAGGGGATTGAAAAATATTTGAGAAAATCTTAGTAAAGCATAAAGTTACTCCTTCTTTAAATACGACTGAACTCTGAGCAGTGAGGGTTCACTGGTGAGTCTTTATCTTTGGTACTGAGTGAGTGGAGTTTGGCAAACAGTGAGCAGTTCACTGAAGCAGCCCCAAGGCATTCTGGGTAATGAGCGTGTGGTTCAGGGAAGCTGCAGTAACAGGTGCTCCGAGGTGTGGATCAGTGCAGTTAGAGCGACAGGTGTCAGCCACGTCACGGCTCAGGTAGCCGGTAATCTGCGGGGTGGTTCCCCTCACGGAGGCGTCCGAAACAGCCGAGCACGAGGTCGACCGCCGTGCTGACGGTGGACTGGACCTCCCTCTCAGTCTGACCCCGCAGAGGATTCACCTCCACCAGGTCCACAGCTGACAGGAGACCTTCAGGTCAGAGACACGGACAGAGACGAGGATTGGTTCGTTAACAGAGACACTGCCCTCAACAGGACGTCACGAAGCTGAGTGTCTGCGTCGTACCTGTCTGACTCAGCTGCTCGGTGATGTAGACCCCCTCTCTGTAGCTGAGACCCCCCACTACAGGTGTCCCAGTGGCAGGGGTGAGGGAGGGGTCGATAGCATCAATGTCATAGCTCAGGTGGAGCGGTTTGTTCCCTCTGCAGAAACAAAACTCCTCATTCACTCAGATCAAAACAAATGTTTCACTAAACTTTTAGAAAACAGACCAGAAATGTTCCTTCAGGGTGTGAAATGACCAAACTAGTTAGCTGATGCTAACTCTGGAGCTAACAGTTAGTGTGTGTCCAATTAGGACAGTTACAGATGATGATTGATCATAAATTTAAAAAAAAAACGGTGCGGATGAAATGTTTCCCCTATGAATTGCTAACTTTGATTGCAGTGCTAAGTGTTAGCGTTAGCTTGGGTAAGTTTGAGGGCTTGTGTTGCGGAGCAGGAACTCACCTGGCAGACAGGTAGTCACACGTCTCCTCCATCACTCTGGACACACCCAGTTTATCCACCTCTGACATGGAGAACACCTTCACCCCCAGCAGCTTCAGGATGTAACTGTCACAGAGCAGAGAGCGGATATTAGCATGAACGAGAAATCAACAAAAACAAACAAAACTGTCAGAAAGTAACTAGTTTATCAGTTTGAACCTCAATTCTCTTATTATCTTTCTGCTTTATGAACAGTTATTTCACTATCTTCATTTTGACCTTTGTCTTTCCAGGATGGCCCCACCTTCTGGTAGTAATGCTAATTTTGGAGCTAACAGATTTAATGCTAATATTGGTTCAAACTGCAACATCTCAATAACTGTTCGCAGGATTGTCTTTAAATTTGACACAAATAATCGTGTCTCTCAGAGGCTGGTTTGTGCAAAATTTTGCGAGTCTCAGATGTTCTCTCTAGCGCCACCAACAGGACGAGATTTACATACTGCTCTCCAGGGTCCACGTCTCTCAGACCGATGTAGATCAGATCCTTGGCCGACACGCACGGTTTCACCCACGAGAAGCTCGGCAGAGCTGGAATCTGTCAACAAAACATTTTTGCACTGTGAGGTCTGTGTTTTAAAAAGCTAAGTGCTAGCACGTTTTTTTTTTTTTTTTCAATTCCTCCTAAACCCTGTAACAGCATATTCATAAACACCTGACAAGAATTTAAGAGAACCACAAATCTGAAAAAAAGGTAATTTCCAGAACAGACTCTTCTTCTTGTAGTGATGCTAATTCTGGAGCTAACAGATTTAATGCTAACATTGGTTCAAACTGCAACATCTCAACAACTGTTCAGGGCATTGTCTTGATATTTCACAGTAATGATCGTGTCTCTCAGAAGTTGCGTCACACAAAATTTTGTGAGTCTCAGATTTTCTCTTTAGCGCCCCCAACAGGTTGACTTCACAGCACGTGAAACAGTTATTTTTTTCATTTATTTCTTTGACTTTTTTGTGTTTTTCTGACCTTTGAGTGCAGCTCGTGCAGCAGGTAAGACACCGGCTGTCCGTGCATGTTTCCTGTCGTGGTGGTCAGCGGCGTGTTGATGTCGGCGTGGGCGTCGACCCAAACGACACTCAGGTCTCCCACCGCCGCCGAATGACCGTGAATGGAGCCGATCGCCAAACTGAGGAGAAAAAATCATTCAAGAGGAATCAGTAAGATGTCTGTGTGACGTCAAACTCAGGGTGGATTTTATCAGAAAGAAAAACAACATTTTACTTTGAGCATTTTTTGACGATGTTTCAGGGAAAAGCTGAAAAGAGTAATTTGATTAAACTCTGAGGTTTATATTTTCCTGACCCGTCTGAGCTCGGGGAGCTCTGCATGAAATGTTTTGTGTTTAAAGGCTGAAGTTCAGGTGGAGTCGCTGTTTGTTTTGGGTCCAGTCTGTGGATGATTGATAGCTGAGCTGCTCTAACTGAACTCGTCTGTCAGGAAACCTCTGAATTCTGTGGATTATGAAATGAGCAAAAAACTCTCCTGTTCCTCTGGGATCAAACTACAGCCTCAAAACCTCTGACAGAAATGTAAAGAGTGAAGTTGCATCATGGGAAATGTATGCACATGTCTCTGCTGATCATCCACAGGTAAAAAGCACCTGTGATCACACACACACACCTGTGGTCTCCTCCCAGCATCACTGATGTGTGTCCATCCTTCTTCACGCCCTGCACCGCCTCAGACAGCCTCTTGTTGGCGCTGCCCACGGCCTGAGCGTTTTTCAACACACCCTGCTGCTCGGTGTCAGCCACGTCTTCAAACGTCAGGTTCCCATAATCCTTCACTGCACAGCCTGCACGCACAAACACACAAACATGCGCACAGACAAATGTGAGAGTCAGTTTACAGATTTCAGACCTGCTGGTGAAATGAGTCACCAATGAAACACCTCTGTCACTGTGTTTAACACACACACACACTCACACACACTCACACACACACACGCAGAGGAAATTTTGAAACATTTCCTCTCCGCTGTGCAGAAAGGTTGTGGGAAGTTAGTTTCCACTTCACCACAGACCAAACATGACGCTGTCCTCATCCTGAAAGTGAAAATAAAGATGCAGCAGCGTGATGTGTGTCATCTTCAGGTCATGATGCAAGAAATCATCAGCTGAGAGTCAGAAGAATCAGGCCTGAAAAAAACACTGACCCTTAAAGATCCTGGGAGGAGTTTCTGAGTGATCCTGAAAAAGTTTCCTTCTAGAAATCTGCCTGATCTTAATCCACACTTTGAAATGAGATTATCAGCAACAATATCACAGATTACAGCTCATTTCAAAATGCTACTTAGCTTAGCTTGTCTCGTGGTTTTTAAAATAAGACAAATGGTTTTGGCGCCTTAAACGAGCTGATGGAGAGATGATGTATTCAGACTGAAACCGTGTCTTGTGCCACAAGTGAACTTTCGGTTTGACTCAGTTTTTGTGACGCACTTTGGGGAAAACACGAAGACGACCAACAGGGCTCCAACCAGGTCATGAGTCGACCAGATGTTAAGATGTAATTTTTTACGCCGATAAGACCATCGTTTGTTTAAAGTAGATCTTTTGTGTCATTTATTTTGTTTTAGTTTATGTTCCCTCTTTAGACAGCTTTATGTGTCTTTGAGGTTTACCCCAACATTTTATATTTGTGTGTTTTTGTTTGTTTAAAGTTCCTGCTGTATTTAAAAAATGCTGATATGATATCAGAGGAGGATTGGTTGTGGAGCACACAGCACTCTTCCACTAGTTTTAAAAAATGGAGAGAATTTGGCTGGAAAAATTTAATATGTTTTTTATATAAAACCTCTCATTAAAAGCCGACATTCTCAATCACTCCCACATTTTTTTGGATATGCCCAAAAATAAAGATGTTTTGGATGAATGTTCGCCAAACTATCAGTAAGATTCTGGGATGTATAGGATAACTGATCCCCAACGATGTGGAGGTCCTGTATCTTGGTTTAATTGTTGTGGATAATATTTGAAGAAAAGACTGGTGTCTGTGTAAAATCCTACTTGCTGCATGCACAAAAGCAATAACGAGGAAGTGGTGTAACGCTGAACCCCCGAGTCTCTCTGAATGGACGGACACAGTCAGGGAGGTCTTTGCTATGGAAAATAAAACTTTCTCTTTAAGACTTCAAGGGACAGTTTTTACCAAGAGATGGGAGAAATGGATACTCTTCACAACAGCAGAAACAGACGCGACATCTTCATGATTTCCATTGGTCAGCAACGGACCCAGATATGATATATAAATATTTGAGTTGTTTAAGCCAAGGTGTACCCCACATTTTATGATCTATGTGTCTTATATGTCTCTGTATACAAAAAAAATGGATATATGAATATCTCACTGAATGCTTTATTGGTCCTTACACGCTTTTTCACAGCTTATTAAGTCTGTGATTTTTATTTATTTTTTTATTTATTTTTTATCTTTTTTTGCTGTTGAATACAATAGTTTATTGACAGGTAGATAACTGAGAAGTATGATTTGTAATTTTATCTATTGTATGGACCTGAAAAAATAAAATAAAATAAAACAAAATAATAATAATAATAATAATAATAATAATAATAATAATAATAATAATAATAATAATAATAATAATAATAATTTTTTTAACCTCAATTTTATTGTTTTTCATTTTGAGAAGAACTTTTCAAATTGAACAAAATATGTTCAAAAGTACTTCTTCAGATAACTAATGTACCAAACCCTTTTTACAACTTTTAGCATTTAGCAGAGAGTGTTAGCGATGTCTCAGCAAGCCGTCCTACAGGCGTCGCTTTTATTCATTTTCTTAAAGAATTTTGAATTTGTATATTTGTGTATATATGAGTCTTTGCTTATCATGACTTTTATTCATTTTATCGTTATCTTCTTGAGGTTTTTATTGTGTTTTACTGAGTTCATTTATCTGATTGATTTATTTTACTGACCCATGCTGCTGGTGAAACATTGTGCACTTTATGTCTTCACTCTGACCGAGGTTTGATGCGTTTGTTTGTGATCACTCTGTCTGCAAGGCAAATCTACCCTCAGGTATAAATAAAGTAAAGTTAAAGTTGAAGTTGTTGGTATATCTCCTCTACAGAGTCCAGAAAGTTCTTTGAAGCAGAGAAATCCTCATGGCAACACTTTCTGGTTACTGCTACAAGCAAAATTTTAACCCAGTAACTATCTTAACTTTGTTCCTCAGGGAATATTTAACTCTGGAATTTACTTTAAAAACAGTCAGAATAAATTAATTAGCTCAGAGATGATTTTAATATTTCCCTCTCTTCACTGCAGCCTGCTGTTTCTTTAATTATCACAGTAATTAAAGGAGTTCACTGATTAAAGGGTTAACTGAGGGGCTGGGTATAAACAAGATGAACTTCTACTCACTCCTTTTTGGAAATGTTATTTATTTAATCATTTGATGTGTTTTATTTCTTATTTTTCATGTGTTTGGCTTCCGTAGAGTATTTTTATTATTATTATTACTATGATTATTATAACTATATTTTTAGTTCTATTATTGTTATTGTCATTATTTTGTCCGAAATAAACTTTACTACTATTACTTTAGAACTGTCAGAGCAGATTACCCTTTACTTTGGAAACACACACACACACACACACACACACACACACACACACACACACACACACACACACACACACACACACACACACACACACACACACCTTGCTCTTGCAGTCTGCTCAGCAGTCCCGCAGCTCGGATCAGATCCGGTCCTCTCTCCACTCCACCGCGGGGCTGCAGAGGAAGAAGAGGAGGAAGAGTTACAGCTGTTACACACACACACACACACACACACACACACACACACACACACACACACCTGTCCCTTGCAGAAAGGAGCTCCGATGATCCCCACGGAACTCTGCGCGTGAAGGTGAAGGTGATGATGATGAAGATGAAGATGATGAAGGCTCGGCCTGAGCTGCAGCAGCTTCCTCGCGCTCATGTTGACTAACACACACTGACACACTCACACACACACACCTTCAGACACACTCTGTCCCCGACTGATCACCGAAACGACCTATAAACTGTTCCTGACGTCATCAGATGCCCAGGGGGAGGGGGCGGTGATGAGTGACGTCACTGACAGGTTAGCTTGTTTTTCGTTAATGGACTCTGTAGCATCTTTAACACCAACGAAGAAGAGTTAAACTGGAAACTAACAGTTTTTTAATTAAACTTTGTTTTATTTTATTTTTTCAATTTTTTTTTTTGCTAAAAATAAATCAAGTTTTTTACTTTAAGGGTTAAAACAGGTGAGCAGGGATCCTCTTTATGAGAACAGTAAATATCTGAAGTAGAGAGATTAAAAAGTCAATCTTATATAAAGTCACAAATCAAAATTTGGGTTAATTTTTACTGTTTTTATTGCCTTTAATTAGTTTTTATTGTCTATTTTTTTGAATATAATTGTGCACTTTTAGATTTACCCATAAATGTAAAAATGTAAAAGTGCCTTTTAAATAAAATTATAATTGTTATTATTTTTATTATTTTTTTCAAAGTGTTGAATGTTCCTGAAATTTCACATGAAAAGTTTTTTATTCTGACAGAAAAAAAGTGAAACATTAAAGTGAGAATATGAGAAGGAAGTCGTACTTTTCCAGCTCAACCCAGGAACATGATGAAAATAATGATTCACACTTTTTGTGGAGTCATTGTGGCGGCTGCAACATCCTGACTGTCATCTTCATGTCACTGAAATCTTTCTGTTGTAAAGGCGGCGGCTCCTCTGACGGGTTTAACTAAGACTTCTTCATTCAGATCGAGCTGTTCCTGATGCTGGGTCAGGTCAGGCTGGAGTCAGCCGGAGGTCAGACCTCAGACCAGCGGGTCAGACGATGAGCTGATGAATCAACACAACCTGTTTCTCAAAAACAGGAAGCACACGCCTTTATTTTTTAGAAATGCCTCTGAAATTAGCATATCTGTGCTCATACTGAAAGTGGAGCTCTTTACTGGCAGCATGGGAACATTACCACAAACAACCCTTATTGTGAAAGTCCCAGAAACAGGAAGTGGCACATTAAAACACAGATGAGAATCAGATGATCTGTGCGCTGAGCTCCAAACAAAGATGAACCTGTTGTTATTGTTCAGATGCAGACACACAGACTCCACGAGGTGTGTGTGCTCATCTGCACACACACACCTTTTTATGTTTCCTCTCTCCTGATTGGTCCACTCCTTTGTTCAGACTGTTTTGTTTTTGTCATAAGTTTGATTAAAATAATAAAAACAGGACAGAGTGACTTTAAGAAGAGTTTTTATTCATGTGCAGAAAATGAAAACAGAGGTGGAAAGTCAGTTCACAGCTGATGTGTGTGTAAAGTGTGTGTAAAGTGTGTGTGTGTTAGAAGTAGCTCTGTAGAGGCTCTCCCAGGATGTTCTCCATCTCCTGAACCACCTTCTGCACCTGCTGCTCCACCTCCTCACACTCGTCTGAAACAGAACCAGACCCGTCAGAACCTGAGCTGGAAAACCACCACAGACCCTACTGGACACTGAGGGAACTGCAGGGATCATGCATGTCTCTGAATGTGTGTGTGTGTGTGTCCTCACCCTCCATCAGCTCGGCCAGGAAGGGGATGGTCTCCGGCAGCAGCACCATGTAGTTCTCCTTCAGTTTGGACGCCAGCTCCGTCAGCGCCAACAGGGCGGAGAAACGCACCTGAGGGGGAGGAGGAGGGAGGAGGAGGGAGGAGGGAGTTACAACCTGTACTTTAGTCTACACCAGGGGTCTGCAACCTGCAGCTCTGGTGCCTCATACGGCTTTTTGACTCCTTTGCAGCACCACTTGAAACAAAGCTTTTAACTTTTTGTGATTTTTTTTGCAGTTATTTGCATTTTTGGGGATTTTTTTTCAATTTTTTGACATTTTTGCACAAATTAAGAAAAAGAATTCCACATTTTTAAAAAATTTATTTAATTTTTTAACTATTGTTTTTACAGAAATCCCTCTTTTTTTTGCAATTTTAGAAAGTTTTAACAATTTTTGGAAATGAAGCAAATTTAAAAATTACATTATTTAAATTTTTTTTTTTTTTTTGCAAATTTAAGACATTTCAGCAATTTTTTCCAACTTATTGAAATTTCATTAATTTTGCAAATTAATAAAATCTATGACACTACAAATTTCTTTTTTTTCTTAAATTTGCAAATTTATTTAAAATAAAAAACTAAGAAATCACATGTTCAAATTTATAAACACACAAACTTCTTGTTTAGACAATTATTCACCTGATTATACACTTTTTTGTCTTAATGTGAAGATAACAACAAAAACATTTAGTAAAACCATAATATGAAATTTGGACATAAAATGCATCACCACTTGAAACAAAACTTTTAATTTTTTGTGATTTTTTTTTGCATTTTTGGATTTTTTTATTCAATTTTTATGACATTTTTGCAAATTAAGAAAAATAATTCCACTTTTTTTTTTTAAAGATTTAGTAATTTCTTTTACATAAATCCCTTTTTTTTTGCAACTTTAGAAAGTTTTAACAATTTTTGGAAATTAAGCAAAATTTTAAAATTGAATTATTTAGGGTTTTTTCAATTGCAAATTTATGACATTTCAGCAAATTTTTGGAAAATTATCCCGTTTTTTAATTTCATTTTTTTATTTTGCAAATTTTTGATTTTTTTTTTTAATTTCAAACTTATTGAAATTTTATAAATTTTGCAAATTTATAAAATCTATGACACTACAAATTTCTTTTTTTTTTCTTCAATTTGCAAATTTATAAAAAATAGAAACTAAGAAATCACATGTTCACATTTATAAACACAAAAACTTCTCATTTAGACAATTTTTCACCTGATTATACACTTTTTTGGCTTAATGTGAAGATAAATTAGATTTTGCGAAATGACTTTCATCCAGGTGAGCTGAGGCAAGGGGCGCAGTGAGCTCAGACTAGAAGAAAAACGTTTGTGTGTGTGTGTGTTTGTGTGTGTGTGTGTGTGTGTGTGTGTGTAACCTTGGAGTTGGTGTGTCTGGTCTTCAGCAGGATCTGGTAGTTGAGAGTTTTCCACAGAGCATCGTCTTCCAGAGCCACCGAGAACTGACCCACACACGGGACCAGGTGCTGGGTCACCCTCTGCTGGTACACCTGGTCTCCACCCACCATGTTCTCCAGCTGTAGAGGACACACACACACACACACACACACACACACACACACACACACACACACACACACACACACACACACACACACACACACACACACACACACACACACACACACACACACACACATAGACTTGTCAGTTGGTGAAGGACTCTTTAATTCGATGGAAACAGAAAAAGAGAAGTCTTAAATCTGGACGGAGGCTGAGCTGATGGACTCAGATTCTTAGAAACTTGGATTAAAAGCAGGGGGTGGAGTACAGATTATTAAATTACACAATAAACATGTGGTAAAGACATGATGAGGTGGACAAAATGTGAACAAAAAGTTCCCAAAAGTCCAAAATAAAAATCTGCTCCGTCAGCTGATAAATCAGAATGAAACTGTAAAGATAAACCTCGGGGTGTCAGGTGATCTCTGGTCCATGTTTCAACATGTTTGACTCTTTCAAACTGATGATTTTGAGGATTTAAGTCTGTATTCTGTTTTTCTTTTTTTTAAAGAAAGTCAGATCCGTCTGTTTTCACCTGCTGCTCAGAGATCAGGTCTCAGAGGTTCGTCCCTCTCCTGACTGTAAAAACTGAAATCTGAGTGTTCACAGCTTATTTCAGTAAAGATGATCTTAATCATCAGACAAGCACAAAAAAATGTCTTATTTCAAGACGTTAAAGGATACATGGCGCCTGGGTTGTGGTGTGGGAAAAATATAAAATGCTCCTGACCCTAAACTCCTTCACTCAGGGTGAAGGTTCAGTCCCGTCCAGAGAACAGACTGTGTCTGGTCGTGTCTCAGGTGTGTTGTGTCTCACCTGGTCGACCAGCGGCCCCAGCAGGGTGCCGGCTCGCTCCTTGCTGAGGAACCTGTTCTTGTCGTAGAGGAAGATTTTGTGCAGACAGTCGAGGACGAACTGCAGCAGCAGACTGACTTTCTCCTCAGCTCGACTCGAGGTGAACAGACGCTCATCTGTGAGAAAAACAACAACAACATTCATTCATTCATGATTCATTCATGAGCGCGCGTTCCTGCAGAAAGTTTTATAGAGAGAAGGAATCAACTCTGAGATTATCAACGACTATTATTAAGTTTTAATCAAACTAAAACATTCAAACCTGAGACAAAGTTTTATCTGCTGGGCTACAGAGGACAAAAAAATAAAATAAAATAAATAAAATAAATAAATAAAAATAAAAATAAGGTTTATAGATAAAACTAAAGGGGGAAAAAAATTTAAAAAAAATGATAAATCAGTAAAATTAATATTTGAAACTTAGAGGAAATAAAAAGAAAACAACCAAAATTCAAATTTAAAAAATGTTTACTATAAAATTAAATAAAATCCACAATAACAATGAGGGAAAAAAAAGAAAAAAAATGTAAAATACAGAATTTATTCACCAAATTTAATCAAAGTATAATGATAAAGAAAAATTAGAAATTGGCTGCTCGCTTCAGAAATCAGCTGATCAAATGAGTTCATTTAGCGCCCTCTGAAAACGTCTACCTGTCGTCTCACCTGTCTGTGAGGAGTTACTGAGTCTCAGCAGGTCAGAGAACGGTTTCACCAAGTTTCCTGTGAACAGGACGAAGAGTCCTTTGAGCCGCCCGGCGATGCAGTCGGACAGGCGATAAAACGTCAACAGACGATCTTTACTGTCCGACTTACTCCAATCGAAGAGCTGCGGAGATAAAAACCACGATGAGCACGCCAAGGAAGACTCCGCCCACAGAGAAAACAAGATCAACGACGAGTTCAGAGATCGCACCTTAAAGAAGAGCGGCCTGAACGTGACCTCTGACAGCTTCAGCACCATGGAGAGCAGACAGTCGATCACATGACCCTCCACCGCCGCCGTCTTCTCCAGGTCACCCTGAAAACATGACGAGGAGTTGAGACGAAATACTCAGAGGAAGATAAACAAGACAGAGTGTCAACCAATCAGGTGCATGCATCCGGAACAGTCTGCGTGGAGAGCAAAATCAGGAGTTCTAGAACTCAGAGGTCAAGGACGGAACTCTGCCTTTGATCTCTGAGTTCTGTCTTCGATCTCTGAGTTCTGCCTTTGATCTCTGAGTTCTGCCTTTGATCTCCGAGTTCTGCTTTTAATCTCTGAGTTCTGCCTTTGATCTCTGAGTTCTGCCTTTGATCTCTGAGTTCTGTCTTTGATCTCTGAGTTCTGCCTTTGATCTCTGAGTTCTGCCTTTGATCTCTGAATCTACAGGGTGATTAATCTCTAATTTTAAAGGATGTCAGGGACAGATCTGTGTCTCCCCTGGTGGTCAGACCTGGCAGTGCTGAGCTCTGAAGTCCAGCGCGGTGAGGAAGAAGGAGGTGAGCTCTGATTGGTGGACTTTGAGCTGATCCTTCTCCATGTGACTGATGTGTTCCTTCAGGATGCTCATCAGCGCCCCCAGCTGGGCCTGCAGGGAAACACAGCAGCAATGAAAAGTCTGTCACAGGTTGGAGAATTTGAAGCTGTGAGTGAGACTCTCACCTTTCTGTCCTCCACCATGTTGCCGTAGCACCTGTTGAGCGTGGGCAGCAGGACCCGGGGGGGCAGCTCAGTGGCGAGGGTGCACCTGAGGGAGGCGAGGCGTGTGGATAGCAGGGAGGAGGTGGAGGAGGAGGAAGAGGACTCCACCATCAGAGTCAGTCGACACGCCTGCAGGATCAGAGCGTGTTAGCAGGATCAGGTGAGAGGTGTTGTCTTTATGATGTCATGCAGGTGAGTCTCACCTGTAGCGTGATGTCCTGCAGGTACGGGCTGATGAAGTGAGGGAGCGTCTGAGTGACGCGCTGCAGGGCGGTGACGGCGCTCAGCAGGTAGCTCTCATTGGTCAGCAGCTCCTTCCTGTCTGTGAGAATCTGCAGCACGGCCGGCATCAACCTGCAGGTGAGACGCACTGTGAGCTACCTGAGAACACCTGACCAATCACAGACCTGGATCTAAACTCTTTCCCCTGACCTCGGAAGCTGTGGGATGGCGAGCGCTTTGAGCACGCTCACAACCTCGGCGATGCACAGCAGAGCGCTGCCCGTCACGTTCTTCTCCTCCTCTGGCGTCATGACCACCTCCACCGTCTGCAGCAGCACTGGGACGAACGCCTCCTGGTGGTCGGAGCCGAAACTGCGACAGAGCAGCTTGAGACTGTAGAGCGCCGTCTGTCGGTTGATGGCGTGCTCCGCCTCTTCCTCTGTCAGCTGACTGCTACTTTTACCCACAATGCTCAGCAGGTCGCCTGTCAGCTGTAACAGAGCGATGACCTGCCACAGAAAAGATTCGTTAAGACAAACCAAACCAAATCTTTGACCACCTGAGGAAGTGATCAGACTTGGCTCACCTGTTGCTCCTCCCAGGTGTGTCTGTGCTGCAGTTTGTTGTTCAGCAGCTCCATGGCCTTCCTCCTCACTGACGCCAGCTGATTACCCATCAGCCCCCTCATCACCGTGATGAAGGTGTCTGTGGGCAGCAGCGAGTTCACCTGGAGGACGAGAGGAGAGATATCAGTGTGTTTACAGCTCCACACACACACACCTGAGCCCTGCACAGGTGAGGAGTCTGTTTCCACCAAGTGGTCCGGTACGGATCAGTACAGTTTGGTAAGGGCCGGGTCAGTAAATCCTGATCCTGTTTGTGTTTCCACAGCCAACCGTGCCCTCCCTTGTAGAGGGCATGTAAGCGCCACGTCAGGTTCACTATACAGGGTTAACGCTGAAATCCTGAGGAGATTCAAAACCTTTTTAAGACTTTTTTAAAAACCTTTCAAAAAGTCTTAAGACCTTATCGCGACCTTAAAGGGGACATATCCTGCTTGTTTCTCCTTTTCACTATGCCAGACTAGGACGCCTGTAAAGCATTTCTGCCCTCAGTACAAGTCATTTAGTTCCTTCATTGCCCCACAATAGCGTTCTCAATATCCTCATTTTAGGCCATTCTGAAGATCTCATTGAAACGCTCCGTTTCCAGAATGACCTCCAGTAACCTCGCAACGTCACAGCCCTTTGTGCTCTGATTGGTCAGTTCTATCAGAGGGGCGGAGGTGGTAGAGCCAGGGGGCGGTTTTTGCAGCATGGCAGTATTTAATAAATCGCCACACTGAATGGAGCAGACTGAGCGAGTTTGCTGTTTGCCAAAACTTCACTGTAAGGCATTGATAGCACTAATAAAATGGCAGAGTGTAGGATACGTCCTTTTGTATTGGACCCCGAGTCAGACCCGGACGGTTCTGCAGCTCAGGAGGAAGAAAATCCACCTGGACACAGATCATCTCAGGACGCTTCAGTGTGGTGAGTCAAAGCGGTACTGTAACATGTAGAGTTTATACGTGGAAATAAAGGCAGACTTCACCAATAAACTATTTCTATAACAGGGCTCCATCCTGCTCCTTCACTTTTCTCTGTCTGTTTTATCCATCATGCTGAAAGTGTCGTCTAAAGATCGCCTCTACCGTCAGTTCCTCACTATGTTATTACCGCAGCATTATTGTGGTCCAGGTTCACAGTGCATGTCAGAACAAGCAGCAAATATCACAGTCTCACAAGTATTACCACGTCTGCTTAATCTACAGTGTTTTAACTGCTAATTCACCATGTAAAGCCGAGCTGCTCAGCAGAGCAGAGTCCCTGCATCCAGCACTCAGTCAGTCGGCTCTTGGTGGGTGTATCCCTCGGTGGTGGCTGTGTGACTAACTGACATCACAGAGGAGGAGCTACTTTATCAGATTACTCCAATAAAAAGAAAGGATCCTCGTGTCGTCATGAAGGTCGAAATCTCGCGGCCAAATGGCAATGACCTATTTTCAGAGGCATCAAATCTCGTTCTAGGATATCAGAAAAAATACAATATCTAATTTTTTGAAAATTCAGGGGGTGAAAGGTCTTGTTTTCAAATTTATTATATCATATGTACATATTAAATCAGGGATCAGCATGATATGTCCCCTTAAGACTTTTTAAGACTCCCTGACTATAACGTGACACAGTTTACCCTGCTAATTAATCCAAGGAAGAAGAAAGAGTGATCGTCTTCTTTGTGATTCTTTGTTTTTTTATAACCGCTGTCGCACAGGAAGTGACAAATCTTTGGACCAATCAACAGACTGCAATGGGACGGTACAGGTCAGTGATTTGGGGACCTGTTCCTGTTTCGGTCAGCGGAAAAAACGCCACAAAATGTCGCACAGAGATGAACCAAACTGAACCGCTCGGTGGAAACAGGACTTAAAGGTAAAGCGTGAGCGATCAGACCTTATCCAGGACTTCGTAGCTTTTGTTCAGGAGGACTCTCCAGAACTTTGCCGTGGGTTTGTCGGCGTTCTGCTCCATGCAGCGAGCGACGCTGTGGATGTAGCGAAGGATCTCCTCCAGCAGTCTGAAACACACACACACTCACATTAGTGCACACACACTCCCCTGATTATCGTCTCAGGATGACGTGAACTGACCTTTGCTGCAGCGTCTGCAGAGACTCGTCAGCTTCTCCTCCGTCTGCGACCTGTAACACAAAGAAATAAGCTCTATAATCTGATTGGCTGCAGGACAAAGAGTGTAACCTTGATTCCTCGTCTCCTCTCACCTTCCCGATGAAGCTGTTGGACCCAAGCAGCTGAGCCATGAAGGACACGCTGAGGAACTTGAAGTGCCGCAGCTCTTTGCTGCTGTGAGCCTCCACGCTGAAGATCAGGTCCTCCACCTTCTCCTCATCCTCCTTCTTCTTCTTCACCACCCGCCGGCCGACGGGGCGTTTAGCGGGAGCTGCAGAGGAGGAAACCACAGAGTCAGCGTGAGGCGAGAAAACAGAGCTGACGTAGAGGCGAATCTGCAACTCACCATCGTCTTTGTCGTCAGGAAGCTGCAGCAGGAAGTTCAGGATGTTGATGAGGGAGGTGATCTGATCCGACACCTCAAACTGACAGCACAGAGTGATCCAGAAGTCCACGTCTCTTTCCAGAGCTGCGTCCTGCACACACAGAAACAGACACAGGTAAAAAGTGGCGCTGAAGCTTTAACTTCCTGGTTCGCTCTCAGGACAGGAAGTCAACGTCTCAACAGGAAACCAACACATGGACGCTCTCTGACCTTCTCCGAGGACGAGCCAGCCGCCTGCTTGGCGTGCAGCTCAAAGAGGAGGAGCATCAGGGCCCACAGGAAGTGGGCGGGGCCGAGCGTGGTCACCAGCTGGCTGAG
This sequence comes from Halichoeres trimaculatus, assembly GCF_033239565.1. Classification (NCBI taxonomy): domain Eukaryota; kingdom Metazoa; phylum Chordata; class Actinopteri; order Labriformes; family Labridae; genus Halichoeres; species Halichoeres trimaculatus. The sequence continues at coordinate 23,828,234 of NW_027437201.1, read as the reverse complement.
GATCGGCACTCTGCGATGATCCGGCATGTGAGGGAGAGCATCGGTAAACACGTGCATGATCTTCGTCACCACGGAGACCAGGTGAGAGGAGGAGCTGCCGTCAGGGAGCTGATGGGCCTGTGGAGGAGGAGGAGGAGGAGTCAGGAGGAGACACCAAAGAGGAAGGAGGAGAGGAGACGGAGGACGGAGTCCGGTCTGACCTGGATCAAGGCGGGGATCACGGTCTGAACCGTCTTATCGATCACTCTGAAGCTGTACAGGTCGTCCAGACGCAGGACGTTGGCTCCCATGAAGGTGAAGATGGGCATGATGTTATGGAGGACTTTCTCCTGCAGGAGGAGGAGGAGCAAGAGGAGGAGGAGGTTACATTTTACTGGATCCGTCTTTCTAAATGTGAGGTGCAACTGTTTTTCTTAAGGATTTATTTCGGTGAATAAATGTTTGTAAATCCTAGAAGTAAATTCTCGCTTTTATTTTGAAATTTTATCAAACACTTCCTGCTCCTCAAACATCTCGTGGACACACAGATAGATTTGTCTGCTGATGATAAACACTCGTCTTGTCTGGGTTGTGACTCGTAAAGGACTCACTGGAAAGATGGCGGCGACGGCGCCCAGCAGCTGCAGAGCTTGGTGATGCGTTTGAGGCATGACGGACGTCCTGATGCACTGAACCACGAGCTCCACGCTGAACTTCTCCTCCTCCAGAACGTCTGCAGAGAAAAGAGACGCTCATCATGTTTCTGTGTTTTTAAAGAGTAACAAAGAGGAGAGCGCCCTCTGCTGGACTCACCTGTCCCCACAGCGCCCCCTGCTGGGGGCAGCCTGAGGCAGATGCTGTGCAGACAGCTGAGCAGCAGCTGCTTGGTGTACTCCAGGTTACTGTCAGACGCTGCAGACGACTCCAGAGACCTGAGGAGGAGCAGAGACAGGATCAGAGGAGGGAGCGTTGGATTCAGAGGAGGAGGAGGAGTCAGCTGAGGTTACCTGGCGAGCAGCGAGAAGAGGGCGGGCACCAGCGCCGGGCCTCTCTTCAGCTTCTTCTTGTGCTGCAGCAGCTCCAGGATCAGAGTCACTCTCTGCCACGACACAGCGCCCTCCTGTGGACAGGCAGCGGCGCTCGCCTCCGGTTTCCTGCACAGAACAGAGTCATGTGACGTGTTGGCGGACAGACAGGAAACAGGAAGTGGTTGTGAGGGAGAGTGAGAAGCTGCTCTCCACCTCAGGGACAGCCTGCTGCGGCGGCTCTGCTGCACCGTCACACACGCCTCAGGTTTGTCTGGAGGAGCCAGCTCATTGGCTACCAGCTGAGCGTCCACCGTGATCTGTTACCATGGAAACAAAAGGTTCAAAGGTCACATGACTATCCATCCTGTCGGGGTATAAACACTCAAACTGCTCTCAGATCCTCTGTGGACTCAGCAGGTCCTGCTCTCACCCCTTTGAAGACGCTCCTGATGGCGCCGGCCACCGCGGGCGTCCCACAATCCACCAGCAGGTCAAACATCACCGCCAGGAGCCTCTGCTGCACCGCCTCGTCCCCGAGCGCCGAGAAAAACGACTTTGTGATCTGTGGAGAGAGACGTGAGACTTCAGACAGGTTTGTTTACGCTGATCTGGTCTTTAACAGAGAACCTGCTCCTGTACGTGGACCAGGGTTGACCCGGGGACCCTGACCTGATCCAGAGCCACGACCTGAACCGAGAGGTCCCCGTGCAGCGGTGTGGACGTCCTCAGAGCCCGGGTGAACAGATCCAGGCAGTTCTGGTCCTGGACCAGCAGGGGGGCCGAGGCCTCGTTGAACTTCCCCAGGACGAGCTGGATCAGCTGGGCCCGCAGCAGGGGGGAGGGGGGGTCCGCACAGACCTGATCCAGGAGCCGGCCCAGGACGGGGAGCAGAGCGGAGAGGACGTGCTGCAGAGAGGACGAGGAGGTCAGAGGAGAGCTCCTCCTGAGTCATGTGATCGTACCTGTGCAGGTGTGCTCCTGCTCTCACCTGGCCGTCCACGCTGCTGAGCGCTCGCAGCAGAGCGGCGGCGGTGTACGACGGACAGTCCACGCTCTGGACGCTCTGCAGGAGCTGCTGGAGAGACGCCTGAAGCTTCTGCTGAGAGCCGGCTTTACCCGCCAGGGAGCCGTCATGGAGCGTGCCCAGAGCCTGCAGGGTTACCATGGAGACGGTCAGATCACCTTTCCACTGACAAGTCTGTATGAGCGGGCTCTGACTCACCTGGCTCAGGTAAGACGGGTCAGCTATGATCTCCTCTGACGTCTTCAGGAGCTGCTTCGTGATTGGCTGGAGGGGAGAAGAGCCGGAGGCTGATAGGCTCTCAAGAGCGGCGAGCGCCACCCTCCTGACCTCCCGGACCGGCGAGGAGAGACAGCAGAGGAGGGAGGGGACCACTGGGAACACAAAATATATCAAAACTGAACGAAAGGAAGAAACTTCAGAACGAACAGAAAATCAACAATCGATTAAAAATATTAAAATGTGAAGAAATAAAAATAAAAACATTAAATTTAATCAGTTCAGTGTTTGACCTCCTCACCTGGCGACTCAGCAGCAGTCAGCTGACTCAGCGTGGCGGTGGGCTGGACCTTCAGTAAAGCTCCGCCCACATACAGCGCCCGAGTCTGCAGCACGGCGTCTACCTTCACATCCAGCTGGTCTCCATGGTTACCGACGTAGCCCCACAGCAGGCAGAGGAACTTGAAGAGCATCACGGGCTCACGCAGGTGAACCTGGAGGAGGCGCAGACGCCACTCAGCATCGTGTGGAGATTAAAACGGGACACCTGAGCGTCAGGTGAGCTTACCTGGATCAGGAGCTTCATCAGGTCTCTGAAGGTCCAGGCACACGGCCCCGCCTCCGCACCGCTCAGGACCAGGCTGAAGAGGCGGCACAGCAGACCCAGGTGGCAGCGGCTGTCTGTGTCCATCGTCTCCGGGTTCCACCACACCTGACCTGTGGACAGGTAAAGCACTTCCTGTTTGTCTGCTCAGGTAAACGAGCCTCAGGTGAGACCACACCTCGTGTCTTTACCTGTGAAGGACGAGTCCTGACACCTGAGGGCGGGGATGAAGGCTCTGAGCAGAGTCATCAGGACCAGGGTGAACTCTGTGTCACATGACTGCTGCTCACACCTGCTCAGGTAGAGAGTCAGGGCTTCAGGGAAGGAGGAGGGGGAGGGAGGGCGGGCTGAGGGATCCACTTCCTGTTTACAGTAACATAAACAACAGGTAAACACAAACAAACAAACACCTGAAATGAAAGAATCCCACCTGCTCTTCACTCACCTGCGCAGGAGACGCCTCTTTGATGGCGTCCAGCAGGGGGCGCTCCAGCAGCACAAAGACCCTCTGAGCCATGAGCAGGTGCTGCGTCCCGCTCAGCTCGCTCAGACCCAGCAGGAGGGTCTGCGTCAGGACCAGGGAGGAGGACCTGGCTCTGAGACCAGGACCCTGCTGCTGCTCCACCAGCTGAGCCAGACTCTCCAGCTGAGGGGGACCAGAGACACAGAGAGACCCATAAATCCAGAGTCCAGCACCAGGTCTGATCAGGTTTTTAAAAGTGTGTTAACTCACAGCGTCCTGTCTGCAGACCGGCTCCATGTTGGACAGGCTCTTCGTCATCGTGGAGACCAGACGCTGGTTTACCAGACCCACGAAGTCTGGATCAGAACTCCTCATCATCACGTCTTCCAGCTCTGCAGGGACACAAACATTTCAGGGTCAATCACGAGGTGGGACTGTTCAAAGCTTCTAGAAATTCTGCAGGTGTTGGTCGGGATGGTTTATTATTCAGCAGGAATTAAAGGTCCAGTCCGTCACCTTGAGCCCAGCTCTGAGTCAGCGGGTGCTGGCTGATGACGGAGGATTTGGCGACGCAGGAGGAGAACTGGATCTGAGAGGGGGTGATGATGAGGAAGGGCAGCAGCTTCCATCCCACCCTCTGAACCAGCTCAGAGTCCGCCTTTCCCAGCCGTGGGTCGGACAGTAAACGCACCGCCTCTGTGCGCACGGGCAGCCTGAGGACGAGACGACACTCAGGAGTTACTGAAACGAGTTCGTCTAAATCTTAATGACGAGTGTTTGAAGTTCACTGACCATCCCTCAGCATCCAACACATCCGCCCTGTGCAGCAGTGACAGTAAACACAACACGATGCATTCAGGGTCCAGAGAGTCGTACAACATCTGGAAAAACAGAAAAAACAAACAGGATTTAGAGCCGACTGAAGGGGGCGCTGCAGAATGAACGGCCTCCACCTGTGACCTCACTCACCTCCAGAGCTTTGAGGGCGGTGGCGACGACCTGCGGCACGTGGTCCTGGAGCCGGTCCACGACGGCGTCTTTCAGGAAGGTTTGGTCCAAACTCTGCTGCTGCAGAGAGGAGGGAAGCAGCCGGTGTATGGAAAGCCCTTTAACATTTAATAGCTAGTCTGGATATGTAACACAAATATCCACAATTCAGTTCTTCCTGGTCAAAGTGAACATTTCAGATATCCACAATGACATTATTCATATCCACAATTGTAATTTCAGATATCCACAACTTAATTCCTCCCCTTTCCCCATTCATGTGTGTGGGGTTTCTCATTACAGATATCTTAAATTCAGTTATGGATAGCCACAATGTGAGATGTGGATATCTGCGACTAAATTATGACTATCCATAAATCTAGTTGCAGATATCTACAATTTCATTCTGGCTAGTCACAATTCCAAATCAAGATATCTTCAACCCCCTTCCATTAAAGATATCTATAATAGCATTTATAGATATCTTTAATCACATTTTGACTCGTCAAAATGCCGTTATAGATATCTTGAACTGGAATTACGCTTAGTCAGAATGAAATTGTAGATATCTGCAACTAGATTTATTGATAGCCATAATTTAGTTGTAGATGTCTATAATCAAGTTACAGATATCTTTAAATTAGTGCTGTCAGGCTAGAGCTGCACGATTTGAGGAAAAGGTGCGATTTGCGATTAGGTGGAAAATATTGCGATTGTGCTTGCGATTTAATAAAAAAAGTTGTGTCATGATGAGTCTACAGATTTGCTTGGTTATCATGGAGAAAAATCTGAATTGCATGTGCTGACATTGCGATTGCAATTGCGATTGCGATAATCATGGATAATCATCGTGCAGCCCTATGTCAGGCGATTAAAAAAAAAAATCTAATTAATTACAGGATTTATAATTAATTAATCTAATTAATCGCATTTTAATCTCATATCTGCTTAAGGTCCCAAAATAAAGAATTTGAATTCCAGGACATTAAAATTACATTAAAAGACATAAAAAAACATAAATAAGGTAGGAATATATACAACACATTTTTAGGTACCCTGAGTACTCGATGTGGACTCAATTTTCACTGCATTATGAACTTCTATACTTCTATGAGGTCAGGAGAACCAGGGCTAAAGGCTAAAAACTGTGAGGAACTATGTACAAAACACTTTTTTCAAGTCTTGGATCAAAGAAAAGTGAAGTATTCTCAGTTTAACATGCTCTGAACACACAAACTGTTGCTGATTGGTGCAGAGCAGCCCCAAGCTGAAACATGACACCAGGAAGATGGAAGGAAATTTTCAAAGAATTCTTTAGATTTAAATACAGGACAAATATCGAACATTCAGGGCTCGTTAAATGCAGTAAAGAGTGTAGAATTATATGTCTTTTACAGAATTGAGCAAACGGTTGATTTTCACTCTTGCTTCCTTCCGGTTTAAAGCATGTTGCTGACCTTACGTGTGATACATTCAGGGATCATCGGAAATTTGAAAATCTGACGAGAACACCACTTTTTCCAAGTAGGACAAATGGTTTGTGAATGCCAGACATTCGAAATTAAGTGTGTCTTTGAACGCCTCGCGGGTTTGGGATCCAGATTAATCTGCGTTAAGTTTTATAACGTGTTAATTTGCGGTGTAATTAATTAATGTAATTAACGCGTTACAGTCACAGCCCTACTTTAAATTAATTGTGGTTAGAGAAATCTCAAATTCGAGATATCTTAAACTTTTATTTTGACTAGTCAAAATGTAATTACAGATATCCTGAAACAGAGTTTCGACCAGGGGAATTGATGTTGCAGATATCTGTAATGATGACAAAAGTTATGACAGGTATAGGAGGAGGGGCTTGCTGCAGTGAACGTAGCTCTTGTTCTCCACAAAGTCCCTGATCATAAATTTGTTCTATTTCATGACATTTTCTATATATCTTGTCGATGACGGTAATCTCCATTTCTTCTGCTAAGAAAACTGTTAAAATGATTTTTTCTCTTCTCTCCTCCAGTTTATTTGGGTCACTATCCAATGGGAAGCCTCGCATGTCCAGCGTCATGAACACATTTCTGACAGTCAAAATCACATTTAAGATATCTTTAACTGTAATTCTGGAAAGTCCAAACTGAATTAGAGATATCGCCAACTGTATTTTTGACTTGTCACAATTATGTTGTTGATATCTATAATGTTAATTCCAGAGAGTCAAATGTAGCTATTAAATGTTAAAAGGGCTTGCCATAGCCGGTGAGCAAACAGTCTGTACGATCCATGACTCAAAAACTAAAGATCAGCTCCAGAAACATCCACAGGGGAGTAAAAAAGAGACGACTCCACGGAGGAGGAGACTCAGGGGCCCTGAAAGACGACCTGAGCTGCTGTACCTGTCCGGAGCTGAGGACGCCCATCAGGTGATCCAGAGCAGAGACTCGGACTGAAGGCTGTGGGTGTTTCAGGCTGAGGAGCAGAGACGTGTCCGAGTCACCAATAATCTACACACACACACACACACACACACACACACACACACACACACACACACACACACACACACACACATTTGAGTAACACAGCAGGGTCAGCCTCTCCGTCACGTGCAGGACTAACGTGTAGTTCAGGGTCACCTGGTGTTTTCCGCTGCTCACAGACAGAGAGAGGAACTGATGGAAGAGACGTTTCTGCTCGGCGTCGTTGGCGTCTGTCACGTGACCTGCGAGGACGCCGTCCAGAGCGCCACAGTACCTGATGAACACACACACACGTACACGCTGCTAACACCAACGTGCAAATAAAATAAAATAATCTCTGTTTCATCTTTTTAATAAATCCCTCCCTGCTGTAAAGGCAGACCGACCTGGACTCCAGGAGCCGGACCAGGGGCAGCAGATGCTGATCCAGAACCTGCAGGTTTTCGTCAGAGAGTTGGGTCTGACTCAAGTACTGGTCCAGTAACAACCTGCAGGAGAAACTCAGACACTCAGATCACACAGAGACAAACGCAAAGATCCACATCATCAGCTACTGAAAAGGAAGGAAGGAAGGAAGGAAAGGAGGAAGGAAGAGTAAAAGTTGTTTCCAGGTGTAACATTCGATCAAATCATCTCTTACCGAGCCACAGTCTGGTCCAGGTCCCGGGTCAGGGGGATGGACTGCAGCAGAGACCTCAGCACGGCGAGCTCACCTGACTCCGTCTCACCTGGGAGGAGATCGACAGGTAAACTGATCAAAGCATCCAAACACAGGTGTTCAGAGACCTTCAACGCTCACATTGTTTCTCTTCTCACCTGATTCGCTGAACACGGCGTGCACCAGGTGAGGCAGCAGGCCCCGCAGCAGAGGAGTGACATCATGATTCGCCGCCATGACCTGCAGTGAGGAGACGAGCACGGGCATGGAGCTGAGCTGGTCGAACGCTCTGAGGAGGAGGAGGAGGAAAGAAACAGTCAGGTGGTGAAGGTTACACCTGCAGGGGGTGTGTCTGTGCTCTCAGCGCGGCCCTACCTGGGCCCGGCGGCGCCCTCTTTCTGGTTCTGCAGCAGCACGACGAGGCAGCCGAGTCCCTCCTGAGCCAGCACGGGCTCTCTGAGGAGCGAGCGGCTGACGTGCACGGCGAGCTTGTCGACCAGCGACGCCTCCATCACGACCTTCACCGCCAGCTGACACACGATCATGTAGGATCCTGCTTTGTAGTCGCTGAGGGACGACTTCAGACCCTGAGGAGGTGATGACATCATCAGAGACACTTGATGATTTGACATAAAGATCGCTGTGACATCATGTGAAGGTCAAACATTAAGAACAGGGAATAAAACTGTGCGACAGGTGAAGATCACCTTCTGGATGTACGGCAGCAGTTTGGCGATGATGCTGTCCGACACTTTTTCCACAGCGTCCAGAGCGAGGACGATGGTGGAGGCGTAGAAAGAGAAGACCACTCTGAGCTGAGAGCAACTTCCTGAGTGGGCGTGGCCTGAATACGCCTAAAGAAGCAGAAGAAGAAGAAGAGGTTAGGGTCAGATCTGAATCCTCCTGACAGAGCCCTCTGTTCGCTGATCTTTACCTGCACGGCTTTGGTGACTAAGGTGCAGATGAAGTCCATGAAGCCCAGGTCTGAGTAGCAGTGCGTGATCAGAGCGCCTTTGGACAGAGGCACGCCGGGTTTCTGCGGGAACAGCAGCACAGGCACAGTTTGATCTTCAAACTGTCGAGGATCGTGTTGTGTTTTTAACTCTGAGTGAAGTGAGTGAAGACGGTTTTCAGACCTGCAGGCAGTGCAGCCAGTTCCAGCGGTTTGTGGCGTCCTTGATGTTGAGGAGCTGCAGGACTCTGACGAACGCCTTGGTGTCGTGATACGGCAGCACGCAGGCCAGCAGGCTGTCGGGGTTATACAGCTGGATGTGGAAACTGCGAACAAAGCAAATATGAATCAGTCGAAGAGCAGAGGAGTCCATCCGAGGTTAGATTAGACCGCCCAGCGTACCGGTGAACCAGCCACTCGATGCACTTGTGAGCTGGTTTGAGGAGGAAGTACGGGCAGAGGCGGGTGAGGAAGAGCGAGATGCCGGCGTCCAGTTTCTCGTTGACTTCTTTGGACTGGACGCTGCGCTCTAAAGTTAGCGAGGCTTTGCTGAACAAGGTGTCCTGAAACTCCAGAAAGGCTGGTTCGATTCCCAGCAGCTCCTCCAATCCTGTGCAGCCTGGAGAGGAGGAGAAAGAGGAGGATGAACAGACTGTAGAGCAGAAGAAACTCTAAGCCCTGTTCGAGACTCACCGAGGGCGTAGAAGGTGCTCCTGTCCATGGATGCTGCCTCTTTGGGGTCAAAGAGCAGCGAGGCGACCTCTCTGCGTGTCAGCAGGTTGGGGTCAGTCTGAGGCACTGCCAGCCTCTTCAGCTGGTGGGCTAATGACGTCATGATGGCTGTTTGTTAATCTGATGTAGACAAAAACACCAGACAGGCATATGTGTTACAGGGTGTGGGACAGAATTCAAAAACTTTACCCTGAGCACGTTTGATCCCAATAAATTAAGACCAGCTCTGTTAAGTCTAGTCAAAGTGGTTTCGTTTCGGGACTCTGGTTTTTATATTTAGGGGCGTAGCTACAATCAGGCAAACACAGGCAGTTGCCCCAAGATTCCCAGGGCCCCCAAAGCATCTCTTAAAAACTGATTTATGAAGTTCTCTTTAATTGAAAGCATTTCTTTTTTCTAAATCTTACTTCACATACTTCAAAATCCATCCAAAGGCTTAATCTGTAATGATGGTTTTGGGTCCTCCCCCTCCCTTCTTATTCAATGGGCTATTCCATGTTACAACACATCTGAACATTTGATTCAGGAAGAAAGTGGTAAAAACACTTTTTTCACATTTTTTTCTTATTTTCAACCAAGTGGGAAATAAAACCAATGTTGCTCTGAGATCTGAGATAAACATATCAGACTTTTAGGATTTTAAGGACTTTATCTAGCCCAGGAAACAGGATCATTTTCTCTGAATCAAACTTTTTCAGTTGGTGATAAACATTATTGTATAAATCTCTTTTTTGGAAACATAACTCACTGGACAGGGGGTCAAATAAAAATACATTCACTTTAAAATAATAGTACCAAAAAGTATGGTAACTGTAAATATCACCTCTTTCAGTAGATTTTTTTCCAGTTTGATGTTGTGCTTGATATTTACATATTTTTTCTTTACTAAATTATTTTTTCAATATTTACCTATTGTAATGTTTTTCACTTCATCCTTTCTTGTTTGTTCCTGTTACTCTGTAAATTCCCCACTGTGGGACAAATAAGCTTCAATGGACCATAAAAGATTTCAAATCCAGGACAAAGTGGACTAAATGATGGATTCACTTTTTTCTAAATCAAACTAAAGCACAGAACTTGAGGAAATGCATTTAGTTGCGTTAAGTTAGCATGTACAAGATTAGCACTGTCTCATGCCTTGATTCTGGGAAAGAGACAGTGGACCCAGGGAAGGCCAGTCTAGCTCTGAGGAAGAGGAGTTACAAGGACATGGAGGGCCCCATTGACTGGGTTTGCCTTGGGCCCCCAAACCACTAAATACGCCCCTGTTTATAATCTCACCCAAAACAAACCGTTAGCTGTGACAAGGTGTTAACGTTAACAGTGATAGTAACATCTAACATGAGTCTGGGGATTAACTTCATCACAGCAGAATAAACTAGCATACATTTGTAATGGACGAGTGAATGCTAACACTTCCCCGGAGCAAACTTTATGAAGCCTGATGCGCAAAAAAAAAAAAAAAAAAAAAAAAATCAGCTTCTACTTTAAGCAGTTTGGATTGTACAGGAAACCCAGAGCTGTAACTTAATAATTTCCTGTAAACAGTCCAGATATAACAAACTTTTAGATGTAGTAAATACGTAAATAAACACACATAATACAGATTGAAAGATATGAACCGGCTACATGAGCTACATCCACACTTCTGAAAACCTCCGGAAACTAAAAGTCTCAAAGTTCACAAACTTCCGCTCATTGGAACAAAAACACAATATCCAGTTAAATAAATTAAATAAATAACTTTAGAAATATCTCAAACCTGATTGTAGAAAATCTGGTAAACACGTGTGTACACACCAGGCATACACTGACCTCGGCTTGTTCTACATCCGGGTCATGTCAGGGTTGAGCTTGTCTATAAGGTAAGAGATCTCACTACTTTCTAATTCCGTCCTCTTCACGCATGCAGTTTTTATTAATAGCACACTTTACGATTCGAGTGAAAAACTCCATTAACGTTTTATACATTAAGAAAATGTTACGTTGTTACCTAATGTAAAATCGTATTAATGAGTGTTTGTTGCTAGAATGATAAAACCGTACAAAGAAGCAGTGCTCATTCGCATATCTTCGGTAAACATTATATGTGATGTTAAATTTTATCTCACTCTCAAAGAAAAAAATGATAAAGTTAAGACTAATGGCAAGAACAGGGAGAAAAAACTCTCATGTTAACATGAAATCTGGTTTTATATGAGTAGAATGTGAGCCATCTCACGCACTATTTACGATCTTTGGTCATGCACTCGCGAAGACTTTAAAATTCTTCCCGCCACATGAGGGCGCTAATCAGCGCTACTTACACATGATTTTGACAGTTTTAATTAGGCATATCGCTACCAGCCGTGGAATATTTGCTTTTACTCGTTTGCCATTTTGAATTGGGTGATTTCTCTGTTGCGACAGGACAGATATGAGAGATAAATAACTTACCTGTGTTTCCAAAAAGCCTGTAACAGACAGAAAAACTCCTCCTCTAGCGTAAAGGCGAGCTGAGCTCCCGGTATCAAGGTACAGTCCGGTATCTAACGGGCTGTGGTCCCGCCTTTCGCCTCTGCTGCTGAGGATTCACCAGCTTTTCGAAAGCCAACTGAAGGTAAGGGTTTTAATCGGTTAATTTAATTTTTATATCTCTTTTTTTAAATTGTAGATTAATTCAGAGTCAAATGTTCGAGAGCTAAAGCTAATATTAGCACGTCATCGTTTGTTTTTCGCGGGGCACCGCCCACACTGTCTCTCATTGGTCTTATCTCGACGTCATTCTTCTAAGCTCAATGATGATTGGTTGGAAGCTGACAGGCCCTTTAACTGACTGGAAACACGTGGGTGAGGTGTTATTTTTGCTCATTTATCCATCTTTAGAGTCTTATTTGACTAAAACAGTCAAAAATATCAAAATACAGAAAATATATGAGGTAAATTAAAACCTCAGCACAGTTTCACATTATAAACCAAGTGAAGAAAACACTTACAATTACGCAAAACCACGTTTAGTTGATTTGTTTGGTGTTAAACTGAGGATTAAATTACCTCAAACATTATCATAGAAAATTGTTTATGTAACAGTATTTTTTTCTTGACTTTTTGATTTTTTAGAGGAATGCTTTTATAATTTTCCATCTATTACAAGTGTAGTTGAAAAGGTGGGACACAAAAAAAGACACATGATGTGGGAAATAAATGTCTGCTTTGACATCGCCCTCAGCAGGTTAGTACGGGTCACTGCAGGGTCCATAATTAGCTCAAACTGAAGGCTGCTGGGTAATCCAGAGAGGCTTACAGAGAGTGAGTTGTGTTCACTTCCATCACAGTGCAGGTGATTTTTACACCTTCTCATATTATCTGCAAACACAGGGGTCCACCTGCAGCTGCGGTGAGTCCTCTTTGTTTTTTAAGACTGTTCAGAAGTTTATGTAGGATTCATAGATGGGTAGAGTCTATGACAGTAGTAGCAGGTTATCAGGCATTGCTTAGAAACCATAAACACACATTTATTTAGATTCAAAACAAGAGGAAAGAAGAAATATAACAAACTAACATGGATATCTACAATAATTCGCACATTTATAACACACTAAGGACTATAGACTGAATAGATACACAGATAATGAGCAGTAAAATATGAAAACACTAACACATTTACTGCAGTTTTAGTTCTAAAGTACTTTAACCAGTCTAACCCAGCTTTACTCTTCAAACAGATCAGAGTATTTTCTCCACACCTGTGATAATGGACAGGTTTTAGGTGTGGAGTGTTGATGTGTGTGTCAGGTGTGTATTTGTGGGCAGGGTCTAAGCAGCTCTAACAGGAAGTGCAGCGTGCAGTCGTTAAGTAGGTTTAAGGTGAACTTGAACTGTGCTGCTGCCGCTTGGCCTGCTGCGTGTGTGTTTTCAGTGTGTGTGTGTGTGTGTGTCTGTGTGTGTGTTGGTGATGAGTGGATGTTGTGTGTGCTGGAATGAGTGTGTGTGAGGAGGATGAGGAGCTGCAGAGCTGGGGATGGACCGACCTGTGCGTATCTTCTTCTTCTTCTTCTTCTGGGGTTTTAGTGTTGCATAAGTGTGTGTGAGTGTGTGTCTGTGAGGGAGTATGTGGGTCAGGTGCCTCTGATCAGGTTACAGGGATTTGTTATCTGGTGTGAGTCTCTGCTGCTGTTTCTGTCCAATCCATGAATCAGAATAACTCTGAATCAGTAAAAACTGATCGCTCATTCGCTCCAAACTTTCAGCTGACTCTGTTCTTCTTACCGTTAAACACTTCCTTGATTTTCATCCTGTAAATCTAAAACACAATCCTGGCTGTTCAAAGTCTGCTTAGTGTGTGTGTGTGTGTGTGTGTTTGAGGAGAAGGAGCATAAAGCGAAGCTGAGCTAAGAGGTGGTCACTTTCAACCTGATTTCTGTTTCTGTTTTATTTCTCCTCCTCAGCTAGCACGTCTAAAAATCATTTCTGACCCTGAAGATTTCCAGGATTTAACTCTTTTGTGTCACTGAAAGAAGTCGTATACGGAGGACCAAAACTGCCAAAATTGAAAATCAATAATAGTCATAACTCGTCAATTTCTGCACTCACATGTCAATCAACCAATGGCAAACAGTTCAACTCAAGACACACGAAGGACCGCCCCCTCATTTAAATATTATTTTTTATGAGAGCGGAGCACTTTTATTTACTTTTCTTTATTGATAATTAATTCTATTTCCACATTTAATTTTGTATTTATTTATTTTATATTTATTTTTTTTTTACTTATGTATATGTAATTTTTTTTTTGTTCACTTTATTTTAAATTCTGGCAGTTTTGGTCCTCCATAGTTGTAGAGCAGTGACATTATAAGTTGAATCTGACAACCTCTTGGGTCTCCCTCCTTACCTCCTCCTCCTCTTCAGCTCCAGTTATTCCCCTGCAGCCTCCGACTCAGAGAAGGAGCAGTACATCGCGTCGTGTTTTCAGACGGAGGTCATGTCCAGACGCAGCCTGCGGCTCAATGACAGTCTGTTGGACCGCACGCTGGCACCCAGCAGCGCCTCCCTCAGCGTGGGAGGAGCTGGCTGGATGAGCACCAGGTGAGTGGACGAACAGCTTCAGCTGCTACTTTCTGCTCTGTGTCTGTTTCCTTCACCATCTTCCTCTGTGTCCTGCAGGTCGTCAAAGTCCCGCCGCTCTCAGCAGCTCTCAGTCTCCTGCTCTGAGTCCCTCCTCGTCCACACTCCCCGTAAACAGCTGATCTACTCGCTCCACAACAGCAGCGTGCACAGCGTGGCCTCTGATGCCTCCCTGATCTCCTCCCTGCTGGACGAGTCGTCCATCCAGGAGACCACGCTGGTCGACACACTCTGGGGTAAACTTCTTCTCCAGCTGCTTCTCTTCTCTCACAGGTGTAGAAAGAAATCTCTCACCTGTCGTTAGGGTTTGTCTGACAGTTTTTCCTCTCTGGTGCTGCAGGTTTGGATCAGGATGCAGATCCTAGAGGTCAGTTTGAGCTTCACAGAAGAATAAACCTGAAGTCAGTTTCAGTGTTTACAGAAAATCATTTAAAAACCACTGAACTACACAAATGTAGTGAATCTGTTTCCTGCTCAAACTGCTGATGAAGTCCTCTTCCTCCCCTCTTCCTGTCCTCTTCCTGTCCTCTTCCTGTCCTCTTCCTGTCCTCTTCCTGTCCTCTTCCTGTCCTCTTCCTGTCGGTGTCTCAGAGAGCACCGTCATAGCAGAGCAGAGTACCGTCCTGACAGACCGCACTCTGATTGGTCCCCATGACAGCTGTCAAAGGCACCCTCCGCACACGCTCAGTAAGGTTTACTGTAAGGACTGTGAGGACCAGCAGGACAGGAAGGAGCCAGCACATCCCCCGTCCTCCAGATACACGTCCTCGTCCTCCTGCATGGAGCCTCCGGGCCCGGACTCCTCGGTCATTTACAGCCGAGACCGGAGCCGCAAGAACCGCTCAGGTGAGGGCCAGAGCACAGGTGTGAAACTTCATCTTCAGTGCTGGCTTCCTGCTCCTGATGAGCTCCCCCTGTGTTCACTAAGAGTACTGCACTGTTGATCAGCTGTTTGTCGTGTACCTGTGATCGACAGGTGTGCTGGTGTCTGTGTGGGACAGGTCAGCTGCCTGTGTGTTCTCCCTGCTCTCTCTGCTGCTGCATCACCTGACGCCTCACAGACGCAAACATGTGACAGGTAGCAGAGCGGACTGAGTGTTCCTACTTCCTACCTACAGGGGGCACTATGCGTGTGTGTGTGTGTGTGTGTGTGTGTGTGTGTGTGTGTGTTCACTTCCTGCCCTGCTGGTTTCCTTTCCTCCACTCTGCACCGCGGCTCGTCCACCATGTGTCCATCTGAAGCTCTGAGTGTTTCCTCCTCCTCCCTGTGGCTCCGCCCACATGTGTGTCACACTCTCAGGTGTGTGTGTGTGTGTTGTTGTGTTCACTAAAGCGTCACTCTTTCAGATGTGCTGCGGCCGTGGCTGGACGCGTCCCTGCTGTGTGTGAGGAGAGCTGCAGCCCGCTGTGTGTGTGTGCTGACACACACCTGGCAGGTGTGTCGGGGGCTGTGTTTAAAGCTCTCACAGGTGGACACACAGATTGATGATGGACTCAGAGGTACTGACTCTAACACTTCCTGTTTGTCACAGGTGTGGGACTCTCTGCTTTCTGCTCACCTGCCGTGGTTTCCCCCCAAACAAATGCTCTGCACCGCTCCACTTTGGCTGTTGCCTTGACGAAATGCAAATGTCCCTCCCCGTCCTCCTCTCCTCTCCTCTCTTCGTCTGTCTGCGTCGCTGCAGCTCAGAGGGCGAGGTGTGATGTCTGTCTGTCTGTGTCTGTAACCCGGTCTCTGGTCTGTCTGCAGCTGGTCCGAGTCACCGTGGAGTCATGACCCTGAAGGAGTCGACTGTTAATCAGGAGGAGACTCATCCCAACGGATCTCTGTGTGAGTGGAAGGAGAAGGAGAGGTTTTTATTCCCATGTCTCTGTTCTGCTCCTCTTCTCCTGAATGTTCAGTTTCTGTCGGATAAACTTTGTTCACCACCCACAGGTGAGGACTGTCAGGAGAAACTGCGCTCAGAGTCCTCCTCTCTGGCCTCCTCTCTGGCCTCTCTGGCCTCCTGTGTGTTGGGGCTGCTGTGGAGCGCTGCTCTCCTCTCAGGTTAAACACTGATGCCCGTTTTGATGTTTCAGGGTCTCTGTGGGTCGGTGCAGACTCTCACTCTCAGGTTTGAGTAATCGTATCATCATCGTCTTCCTCCTCAGCTTCCTCTCTCCTCCAGCTGACCCTCAGAGCAGCGTCGGCCGCCTGGCCTCTGACCAAAACTGGCTTTTCAGCTTCAGTGAGCGCTGGGCGCTCTGCAGGTTAACGCCATGTCTCTGTGATTGGCTGTTAAAGAATCTGCTCTCTGATTGGTCCTTCTTCTTTTCTTCTTCTCTGGTTTGCAGCATGTTTGTGTCGGAGCTTCTGGCATTAGCGGTCTACATTGGATCTCAAGTCTCTAGACTGTGCATGTGTGTGTTGAATGTGTGGCTTGTAAATTAACCAAAAACATTTTTTCTATGTGCTCCCCGCCGACCGTCACCCGCCCGCTCAGACGCTCATATCATTCATGTGATCATTTAAAGTCCGTTTGTGTGTGTTTGTGGTCGTGTGTAGGTAAATCAGCAGCTCAGGTGTGCACATGGCTCAGCAAACGATGGCGTCACATGAACACCAGCTTCCTCCTGACTCGGTGAGTTTTGACTCTTTCCTCCCGACTTTAAAGCGTCAGAGAAACCTCAGAGTAAAACCTGTCGTGTTTCTCCTCCTCCAGGTTTCCTCTCAGGCTCCTGCTCCTCCTCCCTCTGCTGCTCCTCCTCTTCAGTGAGTTCTCCTCTTCATTTCTTTGACGCTGTCTGTGTGGAGATGACCTCAGGTAAAGGTGTGTCTGTCTCTGCCTCCTCCTCAGGTCTGTGTTGGTTCGGTCCGGCCGCTCTGCGCTCGGTTCTTCCATCCGTTAACGTCACAGAGTTGAGCGCTGTGCTCCACGACATGCCTTCCATCAACAGCCTCCTGCCCTCAAACAGCAGACCAGGAGAGGGCGCCGAGGAGGAGGAGGAGGAGGCGGTGAGGGAGGTGCAGCTGTATCAGGAGGTGCTCTACAGGGAAGCTCCGCCTGCTGACGCAGAGAGAGGAGAGCAGGTACAGACTCACCTCCTTCAGACACACGAGCGCATAATCCTGCTCAGAGCTCCTGAAACCAAATCTCAAACTCCACCTTTACCTGACTCTTTAAAACTCGTGGTTCGTTTCATTCATCTGCTCTGAAGGACTCCTCCTCGGCGGCGGCGGTGGGAGAGTTGGAGCGTCTGGCCCGTCTGGAGCAGAGTCTGGTGGCGCTGTGGGAGCGAGTGGAGGCTGGCGGGCGGCAGGCGGAGCAGAGACACAGAGAGGTGCTGCAGCTGTACGCAGACCTGCAGCAGCAGGGGGCGTCTGCACCGAGCGGGGGGGAGGACGGCGGCTGGCTGAACGGCCTGCTGGAGGAACAGCTGGACACCATCAAGACCCAGCTGGAGGAGGAGAGACGGAGCCGGGAGCAGGTCAGAGTCCAGATCCATCAGATGAGCTCATATTAAAGTAAACCTGAGAAGGCCTGGGCGCAAAGCATGATGGGAGTTGTTGTTCTCTTCACATCTTTCAGACTCAGCAGCAGGATCTGTTCCAGCTGCAGAGAGAGTCGACCCGTCTGGACGAGCTGGAGCGTCAGCTGAAGAGTTTGACCGCCACGACACAGGTACACACACACACACACACACATATACATATACACACACTGAAAGAAAAACTGGTGCTGAGCTCTGATCTGAAACAGGAGGTTCAATCAAGACAGGAAGCAGCTCTGATTGGCTCACCATCGCCTGCTCTCCCAGCTGCTGTCAGGTAACCTTCCTCCTCCTCCTCCTCTTCACCCTAAAGCTCCTTCTCTGTGTCGTCACTTCGAGCCCCCCTGACATTGTTTCTTTCACTCTCAGTGTTGCTGTGGATCGTCAGTCCCATGATGCTTTGCTGGCTGAGGTTGCTCGGCTGGAGGCGGTCCTGGAGGACGTGCGGCGGGATGTGAAGAGTCTGTCGGGGTGTGGGGACGGCTGCAGAGAGCTGGACAGGATCCAGCAGACGGTAACGTAGAGACAGGATTCATCCAAGAAAAATAATTTAAACCCCTAACTCATCTCCTTGTTTCCTCGTCTCCTTGTTTCCTTCCTTTCCTGCTCTGTCAGGTCTCCTCTCAGGTCCGTGAGGAGGTTCGAGCCCTGGTCTATGGTAACCAGCCGGTGTTGAGGGGCGGAGCCTCTGCAGACCTCCCTGGGTCTCTCCTGCAGTGGCTGTCTCAGCAGTATGTGAGCAGGGCTGACCTGCAGGGGGCGCTGGCCTCTCTGGAGCTCAGCATCCTGCAGAACATCAGTCTGCAGCTGGAGCAGGGCCTCAGTGACCAGGCGGTCAGAGAGACCGTCCTGCACGCCACGGGAGAAGCTGGGGCCGCCGTTACCGAGGAGGTGAGACGGGAACCAGGAAGTACAGCAGCACGGGTTGTGATCAGAAAACCTTGGGTCATCTCTCTTGTACGTCTGTCTCTCAGGATGTGCAGCTGATCGTGAAGAACGCTCTGCGTCTGTTCTCTCAGGACAGAACCGGGCTGGCCGACTACGCTCTGGAGTCAGGAGGTCAGGATCTGCACGGCGCTCCTCTCTGAGCGCGTTTTGTCCTCCTTTCCTCAGATCAAACCTGCTTCTGCCTCTGCAGCTCTCAGGGTTAAACTCCAAAGACAGGAGGGTCAGTGATGCTGTGATGCTCACCTGACAGGTGTTCATGTGTCTGTCCTGCAGGGGGCAGTGTCCTGAGCACTCGCTGCTCTGAGACGTACGAAACAAAGGCGGCTCTGCTCAGTCTGTTTGGGATTCCTCTCTGGTATTTCTCTCAGTCCCCTCGAGTCGTCATCCAGGTAATCTGAGATCCTGTCGTGCTCTGAGCTTCGTCCTCACTTTGTCCTGACGTCTCCTCGTTTGTCTGTCTCTGTGTCTCTGCTCGTCCTGCAGCCAGATGTCCATCCAGGTAACTGCTGGGCCTTCAGAGGCTCCACAGGCTTCCTGGTGATCCGCCTCTCCATGAGGATCCTCCCCACCGCCTTCTCCCTCGAACACATCCCCAAAACCCTCGCACCCAGCGGCACATTGCACAGCGCCCCCCGAGACTTCAGCGTCTATGTGAGTGAAGGACGGAGGGAGGGTTCAGTCTGCATGGTCAGTTTTTATTAAAATCCAACCTGTGTGTGTGTGTGTGTGTGTGTGTGTGTGTGTGTGTGTGTGTGTGTGTGTGTGTCCAGGGTCTGGATGATGACGCTCAGGAGAAAGGAAAGCTGTTGGGAAAGTACACGTACGATGAGGACGGGGAGTCTCTGCAGATGTTCGAGGTCACTGTGAGTACTGAAGGCACAGATCCTCACACACACACACACACACACACACACACACAAACACAAACACACAGAGTGTTCAGGTAAAGATGAGGATGGAAACAAAGACCAGAAGAAACCAGGAGGAGAGCGTGGAAGAGGACGTCCTAAGTGACCACTTCCTGTGAGCTGATCCTCCTCCTCCTCCTCTCTGCGTTTCTCCCTGCAGGAGGAGAACCAGCTGATGTTCCAGATCATCGAGGTCCAGGTGTTGTCAAACTGGGGTCATGAGGAGTACACCTGTCTGTACCGCTTCAGGGTGCACGGGACGCCTGCTGACGACTGAGCAGAGGACGTGAACTCTTAAACAAACTGTGAAGACACAGAAACTTGTGTGTGTGCATGTGTGTGTGTTCTCACCTGTGCCTGACTCACCTGCTCTGTATGAGGACGGTGATGTCACTGACGGACCTCTGAGCGAGCTCCTGCTCTCCTGTGGAGAGCGGCCTCGGCTCTGATGCTGTGGATGTTGTTGATGTGAATAGTTCATATTTTTATATCAGTGTTTCAGTCCGTCACGTTTGGATCTTTTATCTGATCATTTCTGCAGAGTGGAAACCCGCTGTGAGCAGGACATGTTCCTCTTAAATCCTCAGGCTCCGTCCGACTGTTCTGGCTGAGAAAACTTCACTGATTTTTATCAAAGTGTCACTTTTAATCCAACAAACCGACTAAAGTTTGATCTGCACTGAACCAAAGCAGCAACAGGTTCTGAGAGTTTCGTGTGTGTCTTTGAACGCACCCTGAAGCAGATCCTGCCACAGATCCTGAACCTCTGCTTCAAAAACCTTTGATAAAATCTTTATTTATTTTAGTCTTTGAAAGACAAACTCATTTTTATAAATGACTTTCTGATGTTAAGGTAATGCGTTTGACATTTTTTTTTACTTTAAATGTACATTTCTGTGTTTTTGTATTAAATTTAACATAATAAAGACGGGCAAGCTTCAGTCTGAACGCAGAGTTTATGTCTTCACAGCGTTATCAGATGGTTTTACCTTGTGTTTCTTCAGTGAGCTGTTGAGACGAAACAGGAAGAAGCTCCTTAATGAACTCCGACTGATTCACACCCAGGGACTGAAGAACAGGTCTCTTTAAAAACAGGATGAGCTCAGGGTTGCGTTTGCAGAGATAGCTCCACTTCTCAAGTAATCGTCGTCCTGTTTGTGCTGGATCCTCTCGTCTGTGCTGGTTCTTCGTGTTTTTACTGGTTTCTCTTAGGGATGGGTACTTTCATAGGTACCGACCA
The DNA here is from genome assembly GCF_033239565.1 of Halichoeres trimaculatus. Classification (NCBI taxonomy): domain Eukaryota; kingdom Metazoa; phylum Chordata; class Actinopteri; order Labriformes; family Labridae; genus Halichoeres; species Halichoeres trimaculatus. The sequence goes on along the minus strand of NW_027437201.1, from coordinate 23,807,390 downwards.
AATTCAGGCAAAAGTACCGGGAACCAATTCATGAAAAGTCAAAAGATACCATGTTTAGGTACCTAAATATATCCTTGTGATTATGAGGGAGTGGAAGAGTAGGAGATTTTTCATGCTGTTAGATCCTCTGGTCTGTGCTGGTTCCTCTGGTCTGTGCTGGATTCTCTGGTCTGTGCTGGATTCTCTGGTGGACTAGTTTTTAGTCATTTTACAGCATACAGACAACTTTATCTCCATCTGTAGATCTATGCACTGACAAACCACGTCATACTACAACACGATATCTGAGACTGTTTACATCCAGGTAGTAGAGCTTTAGATGACGATATCCCAAAGTGTAGCTCTACCTAACTGTTGATTAATACCTTACCTCGTGGAGCTGGAATCTGGGAAAAAGTTGTCTTGAACAAACACACGCCTTGTTCAGAGTCGGGTCTTCACCACAGTGAGTGTGAGACTCAGGGCCAACAGGTGGCGCTGCTGTCTGACTCAAATAGATCCTCCTCACAGCCTCTTTAAGATTTATGGTGTATTAAAAAGAAAGAGGTGATACAACATAAAGTTTTATTTGTTTAGTGACAGCAGAGAAGTTACAGACACGAGTTCAGTCACTGACAGGGAAGATAAAAAAATAGATAAAAATAAACCTCTTTTTAGAGTCTTCACTCAGAATGTTTAAAGATATCATCGTTAGTAGTGGTTTATTTAAAGTCTATAGATATAAATTTATATATTGATCTTTATGAGGGAGGCTGTTTAAGAGTAGGGGGTTAAGATGAACACACGAAACTCTGACATGACAAAAACAAAGTGAGAGCTGAGCCAAGTGTCGACTGGTTAACTGAATAAAAATAAATCATACTGCAGTACCTCCAGTGGCCACTAGAGCTGGTCCCCATAGAGCTCCATGTTAAAAACTTTACTGCAGGTTAATGGTTAAAGTTCACCCTGCTCTTTGACAACATGCTAACCCTGTCAGCGCCACCTTCTGGGGAAATTATGGTATCAAACATCCCTCTGTGTGCTATCCAAAACCGATGGTCACGCCGCTGTTCCACACGCCGCTGTTCCACACGCCGCTGTTCCACACGCCGCTGTTCCACACGCCGCTGTTCCACACGCCGCTGTTCCACACGCCGCTGTTCCACACGCCGCTGTTCCACACGCCGCTGTTCCACACGCCGCTGTTCCACACGCCGCTGTTCCACACGCCGCTCACTCTTTAAACGTTACGCCTCCAGAGTCAACACAAACTGGGCTTCAGGAAACCAAAGGTCGGCAACATCCATCACGCTCGCAGTCTGTGGTCTATTCTAACCTCACTTGTCTCAGTTAGCTTCATCTGAAAGGCCTGTGAGGGTTAGGGGATTATGGGAAATGTAGTTTGTTAACTGCAGCTGAACTCTTTGCTCTGGTTCTGGGTGTTTAGTCTTCAGTTCTTTCGAGGTGTTGCTCACGCCATCCAGCCGTGGATTTGTGTAGCGTCTGGTTAGCTAGCATCAGGGATTAGCATGTTAGCCCCTCCGCCCTGCAGGCTTAGCTAGCGTCCGGCACTGATGTTGCAGATCTTGCAGCTGGGGTCCTTCTTGGCGTTGACGGTGGACTGGCTCTTGAGCTGGTGTCCTGTGATCTGCGTCACCGTCCCCAAATCCAGATCCACGGGCTCCGTGTAGATCACCTCCAGGATGACGTCCTGAGCGTGGCGGAAGGACAGCGAGCCGTCCTCCTCCTCCGTGCAGCTCAGGAAGGGGTTGTTGGATCTGTCCAGAGCCGGCAGGATCTCCTTACAGAAGACGTCTCCTTTGGAGCCCTCGGGAGCCAGGACCAGGAGGACGTAGTGGTAGGACGTGTACATGCAGTAGAAGTCCCCGAAGTAGAGGTTGGTGCTCCGGTTGAAGAGGAGGTCTGCTTGGATCTGTGCAGGAACAGAGATCAAAACCAGGAATTAGGAAGATGGACCAGGAACAGGGATCTTTGGAATTATGAACAGGGGACAGGAACAGGAACCAGGAAGAGGGATCAGAAACAGTGACCCTGGTCTTTGATGGTCTTACAGTTAACAAACTGAAGAGGGACGACGGTCTGTCCCTCCACTCTGCCCTCTGATAGGATCATTAACTCATCTCTCTCTGACCTTTAGGAAGTTCTCCCTCCTGAGCAGGAACTTTAACAACCCAGGAACCCAGTTTGCGCAACCCTGACTCTGAACCTGTGGATCCAGAACTTTTGGACTCTTTAAACTCTGATCTACCCTTGAACAACTCTTGTTGTCTGTCGACGCTCCTACCTGGAAGCGGTATGGCCCGTAGGGGGAGTCCTGGGGCGGTTTCCCGGTGTTGAACTCCGTGTTGCAGCTGAAGAAGAGACCCTCCAGTTTCCCACTGATCGGCGAGCCGTGACTGCCGCTGTCGTCTTTGACCGCCGGCAGCATCCGACTGCACTGCTCATCCCTGGAGCGGTACAAGGCGCTGTGGAGGGCACACAAGGAGGGTCAGACTCAGACACAAGGGGGCGCCACACACAAAAGGGGCTCAGAAACCCACCTGGGCTCCTGGAAGTAGTCCTGCTCCTGGTTCCTGTAGAAGACGGTGAAGGGCAGCATCCTGCCGGCGATGACCTCGGCTTTCTGCAGCAGCTGCGTGAGATGGATGGTGGAGTAATCTGTGGACAGGAACAGGAGGACTGGGTTAGTCAGGGACGCCAGGAGCTGGGCCCCTCACCTGAGAGCCTGAGGCCCACCTGCTGTGCAGAACTCGATGATCTCGCTCCACTGGGAGACGGCGTATTCTCCGTCCGGCTGTTTGGTGGCGGTCTGCACGGCGATGCTGTACTCTGTTCGAGGACTCAGGAACCAGTGACCCCTCACCGTCATGGGCAGAGGAACCGCCTTCGCCACCAGCTTCGTCGGTACGTCCTGAAAAACAAACACGCAGCGTGAGAAGAGGCTGATCTTTGTGTATCAACAAAAACGCCATCATGGCTCAGGATGGCCTCACCTTGTGTTTGAACTGGTTCTCCTTCCTGCTCTCCTTCTTGTTCAGGTCGATGAAGTAGTGACTGATCCGGTCTCTCCCTCGGCTCTCCATCTCCCAGCTGATCTTGAACGAGTCGCAGGTGATGTTGGTGATCTGGATCTGCTGAGGAACCGGCAGGTCGTCCACGTCCCCGATGCCGCTGTCTGCAGACTCTGTGCCTGAACAGAAATACAAGTCCTCATGAGCTCCTCGGTCATGTGACACAGGGACGACCACACTCAGGTGAGCGTTCAGGAGAGATTTTAAACGTATGATAGTTCAGTTGATACGAGCAGCAGTCAGAGGAAAAGCCTCCACTTTGATTTCCTCTGAACAACCAGGCTCAGAGATGATGTAAGGAGATTATTTCAGAGTCACTCTTTGACATCTGTGTGTGTGTGTGTGTGTGTGTGTGTGTGTGTGTGTGTGTGTGTGTGTGTGTGTGTGTGTGTGTGTGTGTGTGTGTGTGTGTGTGTGTGTGTGTGTGTGTGTGTGTGTGTGTGTGTGAGGGATTAACCCGCTGAGGTTCAGAGAGCAGCGACTCGACTCAGGTTCAGTCAGAAAACATTAAAAACACGACGTGAAGACAAACAATAAAAAGAAAATCTTCCTAAAGCTTTTTTAATTTTGATAAACGCTCATCTGTCACGTCACTTTGTGCCCATTTACAGTGTTTATAACAGAAACATGTTATATAAACAACAAATTTATACACTGTGTTCCAAATTATTATGCTAATTGTATTTTTCACAAATTTTCCTACAGTTTGCATAAATTTGAATCATTTGCCATTAGAGTTTAATACAGATGTTGTTAAACAAACCTCTAATGATAACAGAATTAAACAAATAAAAAAACATTGAATGCACTGTTCCAAATTATTAAGCACAACAGAGTTTTAATGCATTTTATGCGTTGTTAAGACTGACTTTATTGTATTAAGGGTCGGTATTTACGGGAATCAAAAGCTTCTTCAATCAGAAACATCTTTAAACAGGTCGAGTAACATTTCAACATAGGACCCCTCGTTTGATGGCAGCTTCACTTTTCTTCAATCCATCAAAAATGTGAGTTTTTTTGGAGAGTTTCTGCTTGAATTTCTCTGCAGGTTGTCAGAATACCCTCCCAGAGCTGCTGTTTGGATGTAAACTGTCTTTCCCCCTCATCAATATTTTGTTCGAGGATGCTCCAAAGGTTCTCAGTAGGGTTGAGGTCAGGAGATGATGGGGCCACACCATGAGTTTCTCTCCTTTTATGCCCATGGCAGCCAGTGCTGCAGATGTGTTCCTCGCAGCATGAGATGGTGCATTGTCATTAGGGCTGCAGCTGTCAAATATTTTAATATTCGAGTATTCTACTGAATATTCCATCAATTAATCGAGTAATCGGATAAAATACATTTTTGTTTAGTTAAAGAGCAGTTATTTTTCAAACAAACATTTTTCTCTTTAAGAAATGGATTTTTCTGATTCAGCATGTCAGTAAGAGCACTTGCTTTGGTAGCTCCAAAATCTGTAAACACACTTTGACACATTTTTTGTGCCTTGTACGTCTCATCAAATGTTGCGGACCCAAATGGCACCCGTTTCGTAGAATGACCCATTAGTCTCCAAACTCCAGAAAAGAAGCTAGATTTGTTGCTAGTTGCTATTTTGTATAAGAGTTAGCTTGAAGGGTCTGAAAACACTTTTAATATGGCCTCAGCTCGATTTAAAATACCACTCTTTGACCTTTTTTTAAATTAAACGATTCCTCGAGGCGGAGAAAATTACTCGAGTATTTTTTGTAATCGAGTACCTCGAATCATTCGAGGAATCGTTTCAGCTCTAATTGTCATGCATGAAGATGATTTTGTTTCCAAATGCTCGCTTCTTCCTTTTGTACCATTGAAGGAAGTGGTGAGACAGGAAGTCCACATACTTTTCAGAAGTCATTTTGACACCGTCAGGGACCCTAAAGGGACCAACTAGCTTCCTTCCTATGATTGTGGCCCAAAACATGACTCCGCCCCCTCCTTGCTGACGTCGTAGCCTTGTTGGGACATGGTGGCCATTCACCAACCATCCACTGCTCCATCCATCAGGACCATCCAGGGTTGCACGGCATTCATCCGTGAACAAAACATTTAGAAAATGTGTCTTCATGTATTTTGGGCCCCCTGCAGCTGTTTCTGCTTGTGTAATTAGTTAAGGGGGGGTCGAACAGAAGGTTTACGCACAGCTGCAGCCTTTGGAGGATCCTACACCTTGATGTTTGCGGGACTCCAGAGGCAGCAGCAGCTTCAAATACCTGTTTGCTGCTTTGTAACGGCATTTTAGCAGCTGCTCTCTTAATCCCATTCATTAGTCTGGCAGAAATCTTCCTTATTGTGCCTTAATCTGCACCAACTCGCTTTGTTCTGAATCAGACACAAATCTCTTCAGAGTACAATGCTCACGCTTAAGTTTTGGTGAAATATCTCAGGTTTTCATACCTTGCTCAAGGCATTTAACTATTTCACACTTTTCAGCAGCAGAGATCATTTCTCTTTCCCATATTGCTTGGAAATAGTCGTCTGCTTCATAATGTGGAACATCCTCTGTGGGAGTTTTTCCTTTCACTGGACGCACCTGGAAACTGATTATCACAGGTGTAGGAGATTGACTTCAGTGATTCAAAGAGCCCTGAGACAAAGACCGTTCATGAGTTTACTTGAAAATCAAAAATATTTAGTCTTTATGTCACCAAAATGCAGTCTGCAGAATAATTTTGAATCATATTCAAAGACTCTTGGTTGAAGGTTTTATTTGTTTTCCGTCTTTTTCATTTCCTGATGTTTCGTCTCTGAACCTATGAACTCTTTTTGCAGCTTTTGACCTCCATAGCGTTGAACACTGATGGTTTCTGTCCTCCTCCTCTGCTCCTAACTTGTTTACTCCCTCTGTATTCATCCCTCTCTCCTCTCTTCCTCCTCTTCCTCCTCTTCCTCCTCTCTGGAGGACAAAAGACCTCAGAGAGCTCAACAGGAAGGCTTTGAGGAGGACGAGGACAGTTCAGTCTGCCAGCGTGACGCCTCGTTACGGCTCACATCAGATGATTTGTCTGTGTGAGGAGGACTAAGGCCCCTCATCAGGAGGAGGAGGAGGAGGAGGAGGAAGAGGAGGAGGACCAGAACCTTCACAGACTCTTAATGAGGGGCCGGTTTTTACACATGGACCTGAAGGAAAGAGATGTAAAGCTGTGAGAGGACAGGAGGAAAAGAAGACACGCTAGGTTTTTTTTGACTCCTCCTTTGAGTCCTCCTCCTCCTCCTCCTCCTCCCCCTCCTCCTCCTCCTCCTCCAGATGACAGTAGCCTCTCCTGGGAACAGGCGTCTCTGGTGTTTCTTGTTGGCAGCTTGATGTCTGTGTTAGGACAGACTGAACATCTCATTGTCTGAGAGAGCAGCCTGGTTAAAAACAGGAAGTTAGTGATGTCATAAATATACACGACCATCAGGCGCTCGCCATCAGAGGCGTCAAACATTTTCCCCTTCATTACTCAAGTAAAGGTTTAGATACTCGGGTTTAAAAAGACTTTTGTAGAAATTGAAGTATCAACTCCAGCTTTTTACTTCAGGAAAAGTGTAAAAACTTCTTAAAGTATTAAAAAAAGTAACTTAAAGGGGGAAAATGCTGTTAAGGTCAAAAGCGTGTAATTTTTCTGTGGTGTAATTTGCGTCATGTGCAGGTGTGTTGGAGCAGCGAGGCTGTTTTTAAAATGTGCAGATTAAAAATCACAGATATTTACCTGAGGATGTTAGGAGTAGACGTAAAAAGTTGGCTAAAAAATAATTACTCAAGTAAAGTAGAGATGAACGCAAAACCTTTGTCCCTGAGCATCGATAAACCTGGTCCTCCTTCTCACTGGAGCCAGGTCTGGGTTTTCAGCCGTAACAGACGCCACCTGACAGGTGAGCTCTCTACGCTCAGTTGGTCTCGTTTACATTCACATTCAAATCTGGAGCAGCAGCTTCACAGGAAGCAGACGGACGGACTCACCCTGTCCTCTGAGCAGTCTGTGATCCACTGAACGGTTTCTCTGCTCCTCATGAACCGGATCACTGAGGGATGCAAACCCTGATGTGGTTTTAGCTCTCATCAGACCGATCAGCTGCGCCTGTATGCTTTGTTTGAGTTTGGACTCTCAAACCTGAGGACGTTTGTTTTGGCACACTGTGCAGATCAGCTGATCTGCCTGGATCATCTTTTGGATGATATTCGGCTCACATGTAGTCCAGGACCAGTTCTCTGACTTAAATAATGTGTGTTACATAAACCCTGTGGTGGTTTTGTAAGCCCAGACCGAGTCAACAGTTTTTTTTTTGTCATTTTCCACGAGACCCCCAGAAACCAGGACCCTTCCTGGGAATTATAATCCTTCACTTCCTCTGAGCAAGCTGATCCTGATGCTAATCTCTGCTAATCTGCAGAGAGTCCGTTAGCCGCTGCTCCGCTGGGAGCTAACACCAGGATCATCCTCATCAGACCTGCTTCACAGTCGAAGTCCTGAAGGAGGGACTGCACGCTGACCTCAGGGACCCAGGCCAGACTCAGGACCTGACCGAGTGTCCTCAGCTTTTTATCAATTCAGGATGGACTCTGGAGCTGCTTTTAGTCCTCCAGGGGGGGCAGAGGTTCCCTGGTCTTTGTGAGACTCTGAGTTCAGTAACCATGGAAACGAACTCGAAAAGAAGATGTTAAAAACGTACACACAGATTCTGTTTGGAGGAAGCTGGATCCTCATTGGACGACACAGCTGTCAATCATGATGTCACATCTGCTCTTTGAACAACATCAAATTCAGAAAACTTTATTTAAAATAAATCAGCATGATAAGAGACAAACGCTTCTTTAAAGTTACAGTTTGACCCATGTTCTGTCTGTCTACATGGAGGAGGCGGAGCTTATCCTCTTTACAGCAGACAGCCAGCAGGGGGAGCTCTAAAAACTCTGGCTCTACTTTCCAGCAGACTTTCCAGCATCTGATTTGTTTTGCAGATGAAGAAGCAAACCGTCTTTCAGAGCCCGACTGACTTTAACCAGAGACTCTGAGAGTCCATCATGAGACACAAAGCGGGACGCTAGACCGTCCCCGTAAAGCTCCAACAACAACACAACAACAGAGCTGCAGAGTGGAAACACACGTAAACACAGACTGACCTTCCCTGTCACACAGCTGCAGGCTCTTCAGCTCCACGCTGGGACTGCTCAGGCTGCTGGGAGACCCCGACATGTTCAGGTCCTCACAGAGACAGGAAGTCACCCTGACAGAGACCAGACAGAGACCATCGGTCCAGCAGCTGAGAGGCTCCGCTTCATCTGACCGCTGCTCGCCACAGCCCTCCCTCCTCTCTCTGTCACACACTCACGCTCTCTCTCTTTGGTGACATCATGGGACGATCAAAGAGAGAAACAGAGAGAGAGAGAGATTTGTTTGAAGCAGCTGGAGCTGAAATGAAATGAAAGTACTTAATTTAGAAATAAAAAATAAATAAATAAATAAAAGTATCTATAAATATTGAATAGAATATATTATTTTCAATTATAAAAATAATAAAATTAAAATCAGTTTTTTAAACAAGACTTAAAATCTGTGTGATGAAATACACAATGTACAGAGCGACACCAAAAAATAAAAAAAATAAGAATTAGAAAAGAGAAGCAAAAAGAAAGCGGCAGAAGAAAAAGTAAGTTCACCACGAGGTTAAACACAAGAAAAAGAGACAAAAGCCTGAAAAACTGTCCTGAGTTCTGATGAATCCATTTCTTGCATTCTTTTTGGAAACCCTGGACGGGCCCTGGAGAAAAGGCTGAATGTCTGTTACTGTGAAATGATTTCTACAGATTTGGATAAAATGATTTCAAAGTCATTTAAAAGTTTAATGAACCCTGGACCTAAACACCCCGGCCACCAGGGGGAGCTGTCACTGTCAGGTAACCCTGAGTTTGGTGTTGTAGATCAGAGAGCACGGCGTCATAAAGGACTCAAAGATGGTCCCATCAGTGATCCTGACGCTCTCCCTCGGTATCCCTGGCTCTGGTCGTTGGTCCGTTTCCTCCCCCCCTCTAGTGATGTCATCATGTGTGGATTAAACATGGAGTCAGCTGGAGGAGGGAGGGATTACAGGAGGCAGGGAGTGAATTAAACCACTGCTTATATAAGCAGATTAACCACACACACAAACACACACTTTTCAACATCTGTGAGGACAGTCAGTGACTCGGATCTTTTAAAATCATAGTTTGGGTCTTTATGAAAGTTTGGTTGTGAAACTCTCTGAGCATCTCCATCCTGCAGCAGGTCAACAGGCTCCAAGGTCTCTGGTGGACTGACTCCTCCCTCCTGATGACATCATGCAGATAATGTGACGTGGAAAGCTGTGATTGGCAGGAAGAACTCAAATGTAGAGGCTGCTCAGACGTGTTTGGTCAGTGTCTTTATTTCAGAAATACGAGTCCTAAAACATCAGGATTAACTGACATACTTTGCTCAGTCCTGGAGGCCTACTACACAGAACGGATCTTCATGCTGATGCTCTTCAGGGAGTAGTCGTGGCCTTTCCAATGTTCCCACTCCACCCCAACAGCAAAGATGGTACCATCAGCGCCCCAGCGATAGACCCCGTTTGGATTCGCATCAAGGCATTTTCCGTACCAGAACGCTCCTAAAAACATTTTGGCACAGTTTGATGGATGGGCATCCTGGTCTCTGTCGAAGGTGGAGAACTTGTTTCCGTTGTGATGAGCCAGGGAGTCTCCTACAGAGAGAGCAAACGGTGAGATCAGAATGCTACAACTTCACAAACTCACAACTTAACACAAAATCACCTGAGACTGACCCACCTGCTCCTCCATCACTGAACTCAGAAACCTCCAGTTTGTATCCGTTGGCCTCCGAGTCGATGGAGAAGGAGGAGTAGCGAGCGTACGCTTTGTTCCCCTCAAAGTCCTCCATGTCCACCAGCAGCTCGTTCCTCTTCCTCTGGGTCAGGTGGAAGAGACTCTCCAGACCTGAAGGATCCACACAGAGACACATGAAGACGTCTGCCTCCCCTGAGAGACTCAAGCATCTGGACTCAAACCCTTCAATGAAGAGACCTGAGGAGCTCAACTAGGACAGAGTCCTGATCCAGCTCATCTCTCACCCAGCCAGTACTCTCCAGCAGCCGTCCCAAAGCCCGCCTTGTAGTGGTCCCAGGGTCTGTAGAAGTTCACCGAGCCATCCATCCTCCTCTGGAAGACCTGGAGGACCAGGGAGAGGACTGGTCAGCTGACACACCACATCCTGACATCACTTTTGGGTTAATGCACTCACCGTCCAGCGTCCTCCCAGGGAGTCCATGTCACAGAACACCTACACACACACACACACACACACACACACACACACACACACACACACACACACACACACACACAGATTAATTAACAGACCCGATCTGCTCAGAAACCCCAAACTCATGTATCTGTGCCGCAGTCTGCTGCTGATCTGTCTCTATTAGGGATGATGTCATGACCTACCTGAACAGCAGAGGTGGCTCCGATTGGATAGATGGTGTACACTCCACTGGGCCGAGTGTTGTCATTGTCGTAGATGTCACTGCAGTCGAGTGGCAGGAAGAGCTGGGCGCTGATCAGCTGAGGAGCCAGCAGGACGAAGACTGACAGCAGCTGGGACAGAGGAACAGACTCTGATCATCCAACAGGTAAACCTACAGACCACCTGAGCTCCTGGAGAGGGCTCAGTATCACCACAATTAGGATGAACTGATTTATTATTAGTATCTTTGTCATCCACCAAAGGTACCAAACCAAACTAAGAACTTTGAAAGAGAAGACCTGAGCTACGTACCTTCATGGTCATGGTCCCGTGATAAATGAGCCGAAGAAAATCTGGACAGTTTTTTATTGCAGAGCTTCGTTTCTCATTAAAGATTAAACAGCTGTTATCAAACATGTCCTTCAGCCTGAGTGTGCCTTTGGATTAAAACCTTACTGAGTGGACGTTGGCAGGCTTGAAGGAAGTTATCTGATTTCCTTAGCTTCCTCAATCTTTGTCAAACTCCACCATTAAACCCAGTATAAGGTGATTGCCCCCGCAGCCTTTAATGAACAATATGTTACTCATTAACCAAACATGATTTATGTTTCTGTAATCGTCAATCCATTATTGGACTCCAAACACTATCTTTAATGATACAATAAACAGTGGGGAAAATAAGTATTGAAAGCGTCAACTTTTTTCTCACTACATTTATTTCCAAAGCTGCAATTCAAACAAAATTTCTCCCAGACATTGGCATTAACTCAAATAATCCACACATGAAAAGAAATCACAACGTCCAGGTCCATAAATAATGATTATGGTGAATTAAGTACGATAACACAGGAAAAAAGTATTGAACACACCATGGAAAGGCTGTATACTTTGGACAGGAAATGCACCATACCACCTGAAATCTATAGCTAGCAGTTAAATAGCACACACCTCATGATGGGTACAGGCAAAGAGCTCTCTGAAGACATTCACAACCTGATTGTTGCTCAGCATCAGAATGGAACTGGTTACAGACTTATATCAAAGCACCTGAATATTCCAGTCAGCACCGTTGGGGCCATTATTCACAAGTGGAAGAAGCACCACCTTACCATCAACAGGCCACGCACAGGAGCTCCCTGAAGATTTCTGACCAGGGAGTCAGAAAGATAGTCAGAAGAGGACTCAACCAGCCAAGGACCACCCTGAAAGTGCTCCAGAAAGACTTGGAGGCAGCAGGTACAATTGTTACAGAGAAAACAACAGGCAATGCCCTCCACCACCATGGCCTCTATGGACGCTCAGCCCACAAGACTCCATTCCTCAAGAAAAGGCATGTTGAAGCTGGTTTAAAGTTTGCTAAACAGCATCTTGACAAGCCTGTAGAATACTGGGAGAATGTTGTCTGGTCAGATGAGACCAAAACTGAACTTTTGGGCTGTCATACTACAGACCATGTTTGGAGGAGAAATGGCTCTGCACATCAGCCAAAAAACACTACACCAACAGTGAAGTTTGGAGGTGAAGCATCATGGCATGGGGTTGTTTCTCATCTCATGGTGTTGGCAAACTTCATATAACTGACGAAGCAATGAATGGAGCCATGTATGGGGAAATTCTTGATCTGAATCTGCTGCCATCCACCAGGATGATGAAGATGAGACGTGGCTGGACCTTCCAGCAGGACAACCATCCAAAGCACGCGGCAAAGTTGACTCTCAAATGGTTTCAGAAAAAGAAAATCAATCTGTTAGAACGGCCGAGTCAATCACCTGACTTCAATCCAACTGAACATTTGTGGAAAGAAGTAAAGAAAAGGGTTCACCAGAGGGCACCAAAGAATATTCCAGATTTAAAGACAATCTGTGCAGAGGAATGGGCCAAAATCACACCTGAGCAGTGTGGGCCATTAGTTCAAACATACAAGAAGCTTCTGGAAGCTGTCACTGCAAACAAAGGCTTCTCCACTAAGTATTAGATCAATCAATCTTTATTTGTATAGGGCAAAATCATAAACGTTATCTCAAGACACTTTACAGAAACATTTACAGGTCTAGACCTGTAAATGTTAATAAAATTTTATTAGCAGAAACCTAACATCAAGACAAGATAAGGAGTCTTATCGTAATCCACCATGAGTACAGGACTTTGCAGCATTTAGCAAGTTACAGTGGCAGGGAGAAACTTCCCTTTAACAGGCAGAAACCTCGGACAGAACCAGACTCATGTTAGACAGACAGAAAGCAGTGGTCTGATCAGACCTTCAAACTTCCAGGAAACCTCTCCTCAGGTCTTTGCTCTCCTTGTGCAGCAGCGGATCTAAGAGCAGTTTGTTTCTCGTCTGAAGGTTGGAAAGAGTCACGCTGTTCTGTAGATCAGCTGCCTACTGCACAGGACGGATCTTCATGCTGATGCTCTTCAGGGAGTAGTCGTTGCCTTTCCAACGTTCCCACTCCACCCCAACAGCATGGATGGTAGCATCAGCGCCCCAGCGATAGACCCCGTTTGGGTTCGCATCATGGCAACTTCCGTACCAGAACGCTCCTAAATAGACTTTGGCACAGTTGGTGAAGTGGTCATCCTGGTCTCTGTCGAAGGTGGAGAACTTGTTTCCATTGTGATGAGCCAGGGAGTTTCCTACAGAGAGAGCAAACAGTGAGACCAGAAAATTACAACTTCACCAACTCATAACTTTACACAAAATAACCTGAGACTGACCCACCTGCTCCTCCATCACTGAACTCAGAAACCTCCAGTTTGTATCCGTTGGCCTCCGAGTCGATGGAGAAGGAGGAGTAGCGAGCGTACGCTTTGTTCCCATCAAAGTCCTCCATGTCCACCAGCAGCTCGTTCCTCTTCCTCTGGGTCAGGTGGAAGAGACTCTCCAGACCTGAAGGATCCACACAGAGACACATGAATACGTCTGCCTCCCCTGAGAGACTCAAGCATCTGGACTCAAACCCTTTAATGAGGAGACCTGAGGAGCTCAACCAGGACAGAGTCCTGATCCAGCTCCATCCAGCTCATCTCTCACCCAGCCAGTACTCTCCAGCAGCCGCCCCAAAGCCCGCCTTGTAGTGGTCCCAGGGTCTGTAGAAGTTCACCGAGCCATCCATCCTCCTCTGGAAGACCTGGAGGACCAGGGAGAGGACTGGTCAGCTGACACACCACATCCTGACATCACTTTTGGGTTAAAGCACTCACCGTCCAGCGTCCTCCCAGGGAGTCCATGTCACAGAACACCTACACACACACACACACACTGATTAATCCCAAACACAATGATCTGTGCCGCAGTCTGCTGCTGGTCTAAACTCTGATCTGTCTCTATCAGGGATGATGTCATGACCTACCTGGACAGCAGAGGTGGCTCCGATTGGATAGATGGTGTACACTCCACTGGGCCGAGTGTTGTTTTTGTTGTAGATGTCACTGCAGTCGAGTGGCAGGAGGAGCTGGGCGCTGATCAGCTGAGGAGCCAGCAGGACGAAGACTGACAGCAGCTGGGACAGAGGAGCAGACTCTGATCATCCAGGTAAACCCACAGACCACCTGAGCTCCTGGAGAGGGCTCAGTATCACCACAGAGAGAAGAACTTATCTACGTACCTTCATGGTCATGGTCCCGAGGTTAGATGGGCTGTAGAAAATCTTGACTCTTTTTTATTGCATCGCTTTGTTTGTTGTTAAAGATTAAACAGCTGTTAGCAAACATGTCCTTTAGCCTGAATGTTTGGATTACAAACCGTACTGAGTGGACGTTGGCTAAAGTTGGAAGTTTGAAAGGAAGTTGAGTCTGATTTGTGGGCGGATGTGGCTCAGTGGTAGAGTTACCGTCACAAACCGATGAGTTATAGTTGCTCCTCCCTTGTTCAGTGGGACATGATCTGTTCAGACTGAAATCCTGATGAAACCAGGCTGTAAACATGTTTGTTTCTGCTGTAGCTTTCTGATTGGCTGTGTATGTGGCTTCTGCTCTTTCTGTACACAGCCTCTGGTGGACACCCAAGGAACTGCAGTCTTAGTCATGGCTCATTCCCAAACCACCCCCTACACACTACCCCTTCATGGCCGAGTGTCACTCCAAAAGAAGTCACACTCCTGGCTGTGGAGGGCACTTTAATTGAAGGGCGTCTCCAGCAGTGAGTCAGTGCCCATAGAACTCCATGTTAAATAAACTGTAGTTCCCTGAGTGTCCACAAGTCTGATTCCATCAGTGAGCCAGTCCCCATAGAAATCCATGTTTAGATAAATTGCAGTTCCTTACCTGTCCACTAGAGTTTCTCTTCAGCAGTGAGTCAGTCCCCATAGAACTCCATGTGAAAATAAACTGCAGTTCCCTAGGTGTCCACTAGAGTTTCTCTTCAGCAGTGAGTCAGACCCCATAGAACTCCATGTTAAAATAAACTGCAGTTCCCTAGGTGTCCACTAGAGTTTCTCTTCAGCAGTGAGTCAGACCCCATAGAAATCCATGTTAAAATAAACTGCAGTTCCCTACCTGTCCACTAGAGTTTCTCTTCAGCAGTGAGTTAGTCCCCATAGAAATCCATGTTAAAATAAATTGCAGTTCCCTACCTGTCCACTAGAGTTTCTCTTCAGCAGTGAGTTAGTCCCCATAGAAATCTATGTTAAAATAAATTGCAGTTCCCTACCTGTCCACTAGAGTTTCTCTTCAGCAGTGAGTTAGTCCCCATAGAAATCTATGTTAAAATAAATTGCAGTTCCCTACCTGTCCACTAGAGTTTCTCTTCAGCAGTGAGTTAAGCCCCATAGAAATCTATGTTAAAATAAATTGCAGTTCCCTACCTGTCCACTAGAGTTTCTCTTCAGCAGTGAGTCAGTCCCCATAGAACTCCATGTTAAAATAAACTGCAGTTCCCTGAGTTTCCACTAGAGTCTGTCTTCTTTAAATGCTTTATTGAGACCTAAAGATGGAGGGTTTCCCAGCATGCTCAGCAGCTTCTTGCTGTCTATAAACATGTCATGGTTTTTCTGGTAGTCTCTAGAATGTCAAGATGAACAGTCCTCCCCTGACGTCATTCATTAAAAACAAAAAACACTCTGACCACCGGCAGGTTAGGGTCAGGAAAAGACTGGCTGTTCCGGAAAAGTCCCAAATTTCCCGATGGCCATTCCGCCCCTACAGATTACGCAATCTTAAAATTCTCCAACAACGGTGTCTGGCACTGTCCCCTGTTCGAGCAGCGTGATTGACAGGCGACTCTGCCACAGCCCGCCCCCTCTCACTCATGCTGCAGCACGGCCCAACATGAAAGAGAGGAAATCCCCTGTATCCCCATACGCCAGTCCGCCCTTGCTGATAACAGCTGTTTGTTCCCAAAACTGACACAGCGATAACAGTGACACACATGGATTTCATTGGGATGGGGCAGATACCTGCTCTCCTGCCTCCTGTGTGTGTGAAATAATGAGAATCATTCTCAGTTTGAAGCCACACCAGCTGTCTCGTTTTTTCTTCTTCAGTATCATAAAATCAGAAGCCATTACGATGGCACAATGACAGGGGCTACATCATACTTCAAATAATTTTAAGGGATCCCAAATGTCTTTCAATCTTGTTACCATCTGACATTTCCAATTAAACAAATGAATTAAAGGTCCCATATTCTGCAAAAATCACTTTATTAAGTCTTTTAGTGAAATTTGTGGGTCTTTGTCTTTCCTCCCAGCCCACAAAATGTGATATTTAATGACCAAACCTGTTCTTAGTAGATCTTGTGAATATAAAATCTTGACCTAAAACGAGCTGTTTGGAATTTTGGGGGTTTGCCGACATCAGCGATTCCCTTTTTTGACCAATCAGGAGCAAGTCTGACCTGATTGGTCCACCAGAGCAGATACCCCCGGCCCCCCTCTCTGCACACTCTCAGGGAGGAGAATGCCACCGTTGAAGAGCCATCACTGCTCTGTTTTTGGCTGTAAACAGCCACATAGTTCCATGCTCAAGCTTCCCATCTCAGAAGAAGACAGACTAAGTGTCTAGAGTTCATTTATCAGGAAATGTTCCAGCTACACTCAGTAAAACTGAGCATGTGTGTGCTAGTCACTTCACGGCCGACTGCTTTTCCAACTTTGGACAGTCCAACAGAGGGCTAGCCAATAGACTGGTCCTGAATCCAGGCGCATTACCAACCATCCTCCAACAAACCTGGGACCCTGGAAATGTGAGTATTTTAAATGCTGTGTGCTGTGGAGCAGATGGAAGAGCTTTTCCTCAGTGTCCCCCCTGTCTCTGTGTTAGCTTCAGGATGCTAACTTTAGCTGCGGTTAGCCTGTTGTTTTAGCCTGTAATGTTACGGTAAACGAGCTTCTCTGTTTTCTAAACATTGTGCACTCGGAGCTCGTGGCGCCGCTCTCAGTGACGTGGAAGAGCGGGGCGGTATCAGCGGTGGCTCATTTACATATGAAGGCCACGCCCACTAAATCAGAGCGTTCTGAACAGAGGGGCTATGAGAGCCTGGAAACAATGCTGCTGTGCTTGATTTATTGGCTTTTTGGACCAAAACATGTTACTAC
Source organism: Halichoeres trimaculatus (assembly GCF_033239565.1). Lineage (NCBI taxonomy): Eukaryota > Metazoa > Chordata > Actinopteri > Labriformes > Labridae > Halichoeres > Halichoeres trimaculatus. Next base: position 23,790,283 of record NW_027437201.1, on the reverse strand, counting down.
CATTTCATGAAGACATCAATGATCCAGATCAAACTGCAGGAAAGGAACAGGAGATGGGACTTTTAAGGGCTGAATGGTCCACTCCCCCTCTGCACTGTGTGGTTTGGGACGGCCCTTAATGTGGCGGATCCTTCACGAGAAGGCAAATGGTGAAAGAAATCAAAGGCAGAGTCTGCTCAGACGTGTTAAGTCAGTGTCTTTATTTCAGAATTACAGATCATAAAACATCAGGATTAACTGAAACACTCCTAAATACCCACAATCCTCTCTGCTGATGGGTTGATTCTTGTTTCCAGGTCGATTAATGAGGCACAACGATTGTAAAGTAGCTCTGTACAAACAGCTTGTGGACATTCACTCTTTTTCCTGGTATAAAAATAAGATCTAAGTGCTCGGCACACTTTAATACTGTCTCTGATTCGGCGTGTTCACAGCTCGGATGTCGCAAAACTCTGCAGGAACACTCAAAGAAACACAAAAAGAAACAAATGTTGGACTGAAGGCTGATAAACCTGTTTGGGTTTCACATCGAAAGGAAAAGGTGCACACACAGCTCATTCTCCCAGCCACCACTAGGGGGCAGAGTAAACAAAGAGGAGCATGGAGCTGCTGCAGAGATTTCAGACCTGATCTAACACGAAAGCCTCTTCCTCTTTCTATAATTTACAGATAAAAGTGGCGTCGTTGATGTCCAGGAAGCTGAAAGTTAGCGATCAAAAAAATGTGTTATCAAAGTTTTCTTGTTCAATCTGAAACCTGTGAGTCAGGCCTGAAACTCTCTCCAGTGATGGTTTCTTTCCTCTTCCCGTGATTTCCCATCCAGCTCGAACACATCAGAACTGTTCACTAACACTCAACAAGAGAGGACACCTCCTTAAAAAAGTCTCAAAGTTTAAATAGCTCTAAAACGTCTCACAAACAGAAAGATTTCCAAAATCCAATCCTTGTTTTTTATCCCTCAGTCTGTGAGAAGACGTGTTTTAAGGTCAGAGAAGAAACAGAAACTATAAAACCCGGATAATAAAGAGATAAGAGATAAAAACAGACACATATTCTCAGCTGATTTACTTTATGAGCATCGTAAACAAACACCCTGACATCATAACAATAACATGATCAATTACATCCCACAGCTAATCACAGGCTGCGGCTGAATGACCCCGGATATTCAGACCAATCAGAAAGCAGAGGCAGGAATAAATGAGCAGAGAAGAAGAAGTTTCCCAGCAGCTTTCTGTTACCCTGTGACCAGATCAAAGTCCACTCACACTGATCTGCTTCTGTTTCTACGCAGACCGTTTCTGACCCTGTGCTTCCTCCAGCCGGCCAATCAGAGAAGAGAGGGGCCAGGGTTACAGTGACAGGAAGCAGTTTAGTGTGAGTGTGTCAGTTCTTCTAGAAAACACCGTAGCCGTCAGAGTGGCGTGTGGCCACAGCGAAAGCTGGGTATCCTTCGTAGGTGGCGTAGGCGGTCAAGTCCTGACCCAGAGATACGGCCTGCTTCAGCTGGGAGGCGACCGCCGGTGACGCCGGGCTCGCCAGAGCGTAACCTGAGGAGAGACGAGAGAAAACAGCAGAATTCTGTCAGGTTGGCTCAGAGGTCTGGAGCAATGAGTTTTATTATTTTTAAAACCAGGATCTGCAGGAAAGACTTCTTTTAGAGGAGGTGTGCAGTTCCCTAAGTGTCCACTGGAGTCTGTCTCCAGCAGTGGGTCCGATCCTATAGAACTGCATGTAGAAATAAATTGCAGTTCCCTGAATGTCCACTAGAGTCTGTCTCCAGCAGTGAGTCAGTCCCCATAGCACTTCATGTTTAAATAAACTGCAGTTCCCTAGCTGTCCACTAGAGTCTGTCTCCAGCATTGAGTCCAGTCCCCATAGAACTCAATGTCAAAATAAACTGCAGTTCCCCGAGTGTCCACTAGAGTCTGTCTCCAGCAGTGAGTCAGTCCCCATAGCACCTTATGTTTAAATAAACTGCAGTTCCCTAGGTGCCCACTAGAGTCTGTCTTCTTTAACTACATCATTCAGATCCAAAGAGGGAGGGTATCCCAGCATGCTCAGCAGCCTCTTGCTGTCTATAAACACGTCATGGTTCTTCATGTCCATGAGGAACTTCAGCAGCATGGCCCGGGCAGAGTATGGTACAACCATATGATGTCATACAGGTGTCTTTTAACAGGAGGTCTGAGGGCAGGGGGAGGGGCCTGTTAGCAGGTTTGTAGAGTGAAGAGTTAGTCGACTTTGGGTACGGACCTTCACATACCTGGGAAGGCTACTGAGGCCACAGCGGCAGCAGTAGCACAGCCTGCTTCTGCAGCGCCCTCTGTCTGCACGCCCAGTGTCTGCAGGGTGTGCTCAGCAGCGTGGACTTTGGCTTCTTCAACTGCTGCACACAGCTTAGCAGGGGTGAAGGGATGGCTGCACAGAGACAGGGAGGGAGAAAGGAGGTGTTACAACGTGTACTGCACACAGAGTCTAAAATGAAAGATTAGGGTCAGAGGGTCAGGTTCTGGTCACAGCTGGGTCACTCAGAGCGGGGAACTTACACGTTGGGGTACTGAGTGGCCAGAGCAGGGATGGTGATCTTACAGAGGAAGAGCTGCCTCTGGTCTGGACTGATGGCTGAGTGGAGCTGATAGACCGGCTGACCCCAGTTATTCTTCTGACACAGCTCCTCCAGGACCTGACGGACACACAGACACTTTCCGTTTTACTTTTTCTCTTGATCAAAGCGATCTTTCTCAAGTTTGGATAAAGTGCAAATGTGTCTTGCTGGTGTTTCCATTACAACTAGAAATGTGCCCAAAAATAATATTTTTTCTTTTCTTTCGAGAGTCTAATCACTTCCTGACTCTACCTCTTGACATATTTTACAATCCCCGAAAAAAATACATGAGAACGTCAGCGTCAATCATCGTTAAACATTATGTAAAGCCTCATTTTTAACCTCGTATAACTAGTGTAACGAAACTTTTCAGAAAAAAGAGGACTTGGATACAAGACAGCCAAATTTTAACTTCAAATCACCACAACAATCAGACGTAAGAAACATTTCTAAGAGGATTATTAACTTTTAAAAGTTTGACCACAGCCCATCTGGAATGACTGGGGAGATGGATTTTTGACCTATGCTGCAGCCAGCCACCAGGGGGAGCAGTTTTGAGGGAACATTGCCATATTTTGGTTTTGCACAACTCTAGGTGTAATGGAAACATGACTATCCTCAGGTGAGCTGAGTTACCTGTGGTGCCGGCTTGATGGCGGCCGCCTTCAGGCTCATGGCGGCAGGGTTTATGGGGGTCAGCTCCATGCCCGGCAGCAGGTCGTACAGCTTGTCCTCCACCTGTTTGTCCGCCTTCATGCCACCGTAGGAGGCTCCGCCGCTCCCACCTCGACCCACGGCTCCGACCCCGGACGCATAGGCCAGGTAGCCCCGCCCACCCAGCCCCCGCACCCCGGCAGCCCCTACAGGTACAGTCATGTAAATTTCTACAGGAGACCGAAAAGGCAGTGAAATCAATCAAATCACCGTAAATCAAGGAGGAAGAAGAATCAGTGACAACAACAGCTCACGTCTGATTCGGCTGATTCACGATATTCATTACAGACTTCATTCTGTTCAGCTTTCAATGCACAAACCTAAAATCATTTCATCAATTATCAAAAGCCCCGCCCACTGTCTGTTTGGGGGAGGGGCTTAGCAGACCATCAGTTTACACCATTAACATCACAAGCTCTACTGCCTGTCAGACGTGGCCGTTACTCTTCAAACAGGACTCGTTTAATGAAGCAGGAGCTCAGACTGACACACGGCCCGTTAAAGCTCTGAAGCTTTGGATCCAACGTGTTAACGATCTTTACTGACACGTCGAGTTTTAAACTGCTGTTGGGACTCTCTGTGTGAGTCTGAGCCCTCCTTTCATCATCATCATCATCATCATCATCATCATCATCATCCAGTGAAAGGATTCATTTTACTCTGTTTGTGATTTCAGGGTCAGAAAACGTCTCCTCACCTCTAACAGACGGCGTCCTGATCAGACCACGGCCTCCGATGTGAGCTTTGGCGGTCGGGAAGCGGAAGTGACCAGGCAGAGCGGCGTAAGCCTGGGGGGCGTAGAAAACAGGGGGCCCAAGGTACGCTGCAGAGGGGTCATACACCTGAAGGAAACAGGTGAAGGAAGCATTTAGACCAGGGGTCTGCAACCTTTACTTTCATAGGAGCCATTTTTCCTCAGCTCACCTGGATTTAAGTCATTCAGGAGCCACAAAATCTACTTTATCCTCAAAATAAAGACAAAAAGTGTATAAATTTGAAACATATTAAAAATCTAGTGAATAATTAGCTGAACGAGAAGATTTTATGTATACAAATTGTACGTTGTGTCTCAGTGTTTTATTTTCAATAAATTTGCAAATATTAAAAATTTAGAAAACTATGTAATATCATAAAGTTCATAAATAGATAATAAGATATTTCAGTAAGTTTGTGATTTAAAAAAAATAAATAAAAAAATGCAAAAAAATGGCTGAAAATGCAAAATATTTTAAGTTTTAAAACTGTTTTAAAATTTCATAAATTTGAAAAAAGTTTACAAAAAATAACCTTAAAAAATTGCGAAAAGTAAAAAAAAAAAAATAATAATAATGAGAAAAATAATTTCTTAATAATAAAATTATAAACAAAAATTCTTTATTTCATTAATATATATATATATATTTTTAAATCTACAGGGAGCCACAGGAAAGGAGTCAGAAAGCTGCATGAGGCTCAGGAGCCGCAGGTTGCAGACCCCTGATTTAGAGCATCATGAATCCTGGATACAACACTTGACTTTAATGTCCAGACCCCTTTAAGATGCATTGACATAAACTGTCCACCAGATGTCTCTATTTACCAAATGTTCAGCTGATCTCATCCAGTCAACAAACCTGAACCTTCACTTTCTCAGTGATCAGTTAGTCTTCAGCCTGACCCCCTTCAGAGTGCCAGCTCCTGATCCTCCAGGAACCACCTGAGGACTGTGTCAGGGCCTGTGGTGCATTCATGGTCCTACCTGTCCCAGAGTGTAGGCTGCGTAGTCAGTCTGCAGCAGAGAGCCTCCCCGTCCCCCTGTCCCTCTGGTGTATCGCACGTAACTGTCTTTGTCCACCGGTTTGGCCAGAGTCACCTCGATAGGTGAGCCGTCCACCAGCTGGAGGGGCGGGGACACAAGCAAGACACAGAAACCATCAGGCCTTTTCCTGCGCGAGTTTCACCAGCTCTTAGAGAGTTAGAAACAATCAGTGAAAGGGAGAAACCTTCATCAGCTACTCTTCATTTCTGACCTTTCCGTTGAGGGCGTTCATGGCGTTGATGGCGTCCTCTCTCTGAATGAAATGAACAAAGGCGTAGTCTCTGATTTTCTTTACTCGCTCCACAGCACCTGGAACGTTTAACACAGCATGAGTAAAGGGATGGGTCTTTAGCATTTACGCTAACAGATACGGGTGCCTGCCTGAAAATATTTTCATCTTAACATCCTGAAAAATAACTTATGGAGAAACAGAACAGGTCCTTACATAGATCCCTGTGGTACGCCTCGTGTTGTATGTTTAATTACATGTGACTCAATTCAACACTTCACTTCAGATCCACTTACAAACTAAAAAACCAAAGATGTGACCTTTAGAGGATCAGATGGAGTTAAGTTAGCTTCCCCTGCTGCATTCAGGGAGTGTAGGACATTTCTCTTTCAGAGCTAACAGCTGCTCCGTGGTGCGTTCAGGTACCTGGTCTCAGGCTGTTAAACTCCTTCTGGATGGTCTCCTCGGTTGTCTGCAGCATCAGGTTCCTGACGTACAGGATCTTGACAGTGGCCATTGTGTCCTCGTCCACCTCCACCTCAGGCTCCGCCCAGTCCACGGCGATGGCATGACCCCAGAGCTGGATACGACCTGAGAGACCGCACAGGTGGGCGATATTTCACCTGTTAGAGCTTTTATCTGAGAGCTGGGTTTGTGGTCTACTCTTTAATCCAACAACCAGGTCCAAAGTAAACCGGTTTAACCTTTGAGCTGCTAGTCCCTCTCAACCATGACTCAGCAGTTATCGTTGGTTATGTCTCACTGTCTTTTTCTAAAGCAGGAAACTTGGTTTTAATCTGTTTATGGTTATTTCTGATAGCCTTCGTCACTCCCCCCATACAGAGTTCATCTCATCCTCCACCCATCAGAGCTCTTCCCCCATTGGACGCTGACCCAGTGACACAACCTGTGATTGGCTGCTGATAACAGCCTCAATGTCAGTCAGGAGACTTTGACTTTTTTTATGATGTTGTCTTTACTTTATGAGCTGTTGACGAGCTGAGGTCATGTTGGTACTTTAGCAACTTTCAAATTACTCATAACAGAATCAGGACAGGTGCTGGTGTGAAGATTTTCCCAGGAGATTGTTTCTGTAACGTTACCAAAAACTCAGTTCTTTGTTGGGAGGTTCAACAAACATCTGAAGTTATGACCTGGTTACAGAGTCAATCTACCACTTCTTTGTCCATCCATCCATCCATCCATCCCCTGTCTTTGGCTCCGCCCCCTGACACCCCACTCAGCATTTTGGGTTGATTCTGGGGCATTGCTTGTTCCCCGAGTTTAAGGTTTTACCGGTCTACCTTGTCTAACTGGTCTAACTGGTCTATCTTGCTCAGAGAGAGACCGTTTGTCCTGGATCGTGGATGTTGGGTCTGTACCTGGCAGCAGTTTGCGGCGAGCCATGGCAGCTGCTCTGTGGCTCTCGTACTCCACAAAGGCAAAACCCCTGTTCTTGGATTTGTCGGCGGCACTCGGATACACAATGACATCCACGACCCCATCAGTGACCTTTTTCATCTCAGTCAGGATCTCCTCACGCTTCTTGGTTTTGGGAATCCCGCCCACAAACAGACGGCAGTTGTCGACACTGGCACAGACACCGAGCAGGCGTCCGTTCCTGAAAGGTCGTTCACAGCGCCATGAGCAAAGTGTCATCCAGGAACAGCTGCGTCACATCAGCGGCAGTCAGCCTACCTGATCTCGTAGTTGTTGAGCTGCTTCATGGCTGTCTTAGCTTCCTGTTTGGTGCTGAAGGTGACGAAAGCATAACCTCTGTTGTTCCCGTTAAAGTCCATCATCATCCTCACCTCGTAGATCTTCCCAAACTGTAGACACAGAGAGAAACCCAGAAAACCTGTAAGACCCGAGGACTTACTGACCAGGGTTTTAATCAGAGACTCTCTCACCTTCTCGCACAGAGGGACCAGCTCATCTTCAAACAAATCTCTTGGCAGTTTCCCCACAAAGATCTCGCTGCCTCTCTCTGGAGGTGGGCCGTCCCAGCCTGGCGGTGGACCGCCGTACCGCCGCTGTCCGTTCTCCTGAAACACATGGAGAAATCATCAGGACACAGGAAATGCTCCTCAGGTCACACTTCCTCTGAATCAGCATCTGGGAGTAAAATCTGTCTCATGTCCGGGGTGGGGGAAGTGGTCTACCTGCAGCAGCTGGTATCCCGTGCGCTGCATGAGCGCCCTCAGCGCCGCCTCCTTCTGCGTCCCCACCAGCCCGTCCCCGCTTGCTTTCTGATTGGATTCCATTGGGTGTGATTGACAGCGATACAAAAATCAGGTAAATTAGGGGTGCTCACTGGGAGAGGAGAGACAAACCAACAGAGAAAACAGGAAGTGGGTCAGTGTTTGGTTTCTCTGTACGCAGACGACAGCGTGCTGTCTGAGACGACACACACAGGCTGTTTGGGTCTTCATGATAAACACAGGATTGCTCTCAGATGTTTTTAATGTCTCAGAAAGACTCAAACAGTAAACCCAAACAGCTTGAAGCGTGTCCTCACAGAGCTGTGGATCCTGCGACCTGTTTTCCTGCTCGGAGCGACAGATAGACCTCGTGTTTCAGCAGCAGTGAGGTCAAGGTCTGTCCTGTAATCATTGACAGACTGAGGGCCGACTGACTCTCCGAGCTCTCAGGGAAACAGACAAAGCTCCTCTTGGGAATCACAGGAACCAGAATAATACGACTCAGGAGAATATGTGAGGTTAACAATGTCTAAGAACTGGTTTTCTCCCAGTGCGTCACCCTTAAACTCCTGAGCCATTTTGTCACTAACAGCTGCAAAAATAGGATCACTGAGACATGACCCATAAACCAAACACGTCAGCATTTTAACCCTCAGGGGTAACCAGGGACATTTTTGTCCTCTTAAGTTTTTTTTTTTTAATTTTATTTTTGGCTGCAATTTTGGTTGTGATGTTCCACATGGAATAATATTTTGTAAGAAGGTTTTATTTCTGAAAAGTATTGAAAAATAAAATTTCAATTTTTCTTCTAAGGTCAACAACCAAATACACAAAAGATTGTGTTTTTTTTGTTGTTTTTAACTTTTTCTCAAATCTTTCAATCAACTTCAGTCATAATTAGGTTTATGACATTGGTATCATTTTGACCCCTTAATTTTGGAAAAAAAAAAAAAAAAAAAAAAAAAAAAAAAAAAAAAAAAAAACAGAAAAAAGAAAAAAAAAAGCACATGCTGGTGGCTGGGTTTTTTTTTTCAGGCTCAAATTTAAATAAGATAGGTAACAAAATTAAAGACATAAGAAGAAAAAAAAATCTCATCTAGTTCCATTATTACCATAGTTTTTTAAAAGCACAGTCATTTTACAAAATAATCGTGCATTTTCTAATTTCAGGGTTTCATTTCGGATAAAAATTGAACATTTTTTTATTTTTACTGTTTACCATGCGATGGGACAGTTTTCTCATAGTACATCTAAACACACAGCAGTCATGTTTCTCAATGAAAAAAAAATAATAAAAATACTGTTGCAGTGTTTTTTCCACTTTCCCTGAAAATAATTAAATATTTGGTGTTTTTGAGTAAGACTGAAGTTGATGGAAAGATCTGAGGAAACCAGAGGAAAAATATATATTAATCAGTTATGTTTTATAGCATTTTTGGTAGAGGAAATTTTTAGTCCTCTTTTTACCCAAAAGGTTTGTAAATTAAGAAACAGAAATATATAAACAACAAAATCAATTTTACTACTTTTTTTTATTTATTTATTTTATTATTTTTGATGTATTTTATTTTGAATCCCAAATTGATTTAAAAAAAAAACCTAGCCCCAATCAGATATTATTGTATCATACAGGTAAAAATTCTTTGTGTTATTTATGTATTTATTTATTTATTCAGAAAAATAAAAAACTTATAATTAAAACTAATTAAATTTTTGTTTTTTATGTGGACTGAAGTTAATTAAAAGATCTGTGAAAAAAAAAAGAAAAAAAAACTTATCTGTTGTGTTTTTATAGCAGTTTTTGCTAGAGGACATTTAATTCATCGTGTGACACCTTAGTATAGCATTTGTTATCAGATCCCATCACACTGTAATGTTTATAGCGTACCATCGTATGAATTGTTCCTTATTATCAGGAAGATCAAAGCATCATATACATCATACCCTGTTATGTCCTACACAGCTGTGTTCTTTGCTTTCCTTTTCTTTGTTGTTGTTTTGTGGGAAAGCAGAATGAAGTTTATCTGTAAGGAGTTCACCAAGACACCAAACTTAGAATCATCCGCTGCTGAAAATAGACCTGAACCATCTTTTCCTTTTTATTAAACACAGAAGGTTAAATCCGTGAGGTGCATGTAAAGATCCTCTGTACGAGCCCGGGGCAGGTCAGAGAAGGTGATTGTTAAAATACAAAGCAGTGACTGTTCGTCTCTGTTTTTGACGACCAGAGAGGAGAAAGCAGAGACAGGTCAAAGGTCACCAAACCATGAGACACAAACCAGACCCTGATTTTTTCTGTGGAAATGTTGAAGATGAAGGTTCAATCTCTTTAAATCTCTCTGAGAGTTTGATGGAAAGTTTTTTTTTGAGCTGCTGGAGCAGAGACACAGAGAGGGGTGAGCTGGTTCAGGTGACCTGAGCCAGTTCAGCTGAAATCCACCAATCAATAGAGCTGATAGAGGGGCGTCTACACACACACACACACACACACACACACACACACACACACACACACACACACACACACACACACACACACACACACACACACACACAAACACTGAAGCCCTTGGTTGATCAGGTTATCAGCTCTGATACAGACACTCTGGGTCGTTGCTTCAGCAGGAGAGGATTTTCAAACTATGGAAGCCCAAATGCTCCAAAACAAGAAGTCAGGCATTTTTTCTGTCCCATCAAAAATAGACAGAAACTTCTCATTTTTGGGGGGAATTGGATGTTTTTTAACCCTCTAAACAACATCCACAAGAAAAATATTGCACAGTTGATAAATTGGGCGGTTTTGGAAACTTTTTCTGGTTTAGTTTTTAAGGAAATATGTATTCATTCAATACAGAAAATACTTATTTTAAAAAATATTTATCACTTTGGATGGTATTCTTACCAAAGCATCTTGAAAAGAATCAAAGTGTGTGGATGAGTTCTTGAGAGCAGCCATTTTTGAAAAGGGCCAAAATACAACTTCAGCTTCCTGTAGTGAACTGATAATCCTCCAGGGGGCAGAATAGTTTGTTACTTTTAATTATTTTCAACAGGTTTTTAAGGAACTATGCATCATGTAAATGAGATAGAGGTCTTTCAACACAGCTATCATATTAAAGAACTTTAATCTAGTTGCACATTAACTTTAATCTAGAAACATGACAATATAAATGGGATAACTTTGGGACTTTATCCCGGTAACACTACAACTCTAATCTGGTGACATAATTATTTTAAACTGGAACATTTAAATTTCATCTCATTACATTTTAAATTTACTCTGGTTACATTTTCACTTAAATCTGGTTGTATTATGAATTTAATCTGAATACATTTCAATTTTAATCTGGTTACATTTTAACCTTAATCTGGTTAAATTTGACCTTAAACTAGAAACATTATGACTTTAATTTGGTTAAAACTTTAACTTTAATCTAGGAACATTATGACTTCAATCTGGATCCATTTTGACTTCAATCTGGTTATATTATGAATTTACTCTGGATACATTTGACTTTGACACGGTTACATATTGACTGTTATCTGAATACATTTCAATTTTAATCTGGTTATATTTGAACCTTAATCTAGTTACATAATGACTTCAATCTGGATACATTTAAACTTTAATCTGTTTAAATTTAACCTTAATCAAGAAACATCATGAATTTAAATCTGGTTACATTTAAACTTTAATCTAGTTATATGATACATTTAATCTGGATACTTTTAATTTCAATCTGGTTACATATTGACTTTAATCTGAATTCATTTCAACCTTAATTTGGTCACATTTTAACCTTAATCTGGTTACATAATGATCTCAACTTGGATACATTTTAACCTCAATCTAGTAAATTTGACCTTAATTTTGTAACATTATGACTTTAATCTGGTTACATTTCTCCTCTTATCCTAGTCACATTTTTACTTTAATGGGGTTACATTATGACAGTTAACTTTTTTTTTTCTCGAATGTGGTTACATTTTAAAATTTATCTGGTTATATTGTAAATGTAATCTGGATACATTTGACTTTAACCTGGTTACATATTGACTTTAATCTGAATACATTTAAAATTTAATCTGGTTACATTTTGACCTTAATCTAAGGACATTATGTCTTTAATCTGATTACATTTTAACTTCAATCTGGTTACATTACGACAGTAATCTGATTATATTTTTACTCATATCTGGTCACATTTTAACTTAAATCTAGTAATTTCATGACTTCAACCTGGATACATTTTAACCTTAATATGGTTACATTATGACAGTTATCTGAATTTTTTTTCTCTAATCTGGTTACATTTTAAAATTTATCTGGTTATATTTTGAATGCAATCTGGATACATTAAACTTTAACCTGTTTACATATTGACTTTAATCTGAATACATTTAAAATTTAATCTGGTTACATTTTAACCTTAATCTAGGGACATTATGACAGTAATCTGATTATATTTTTACTTAAATCTGGTCACATTTTAACTTAAATCTAGTAATTTCATGACTTCAACCTGGATACATTTTAACCTTAATCTGGTTACATTATGACGTAATCTGGATTTATTTTAACTCTGAACTAGACACATTTTAATTTACATCTGAATACATGATGACTTTAATATGGAGACATTAGTCTTTAATCTGGTTACATTTTAACTTTAATGAGGTTTTATTATGACCTTTAACTTGTTACTTTAATCCATCGTTGTGAAATATCACCTGGTTTTAAGTATGAGTTTGAACCAGGTGAATAAATCCAGGTGTAGATTATTTCCTTTAATCTGATGACCCAGTCCGTACACAGGGAGCTCTGCTTTTACCCTTCTTTAAATTAATCTGACCTGAAGGTTTGGGGACAGGCCTGTTACTCCCTGTGTTTAGCTCTGAGCTTCATTAATCCTCCTGAGGATAGATGGTCTCCAGGTGGATCTGTTTGGGGGAAGTGATCCACCATGAGGTCTGAGTCCAGCTGGGTCCTGCTGAGTGAGGCGGACGCCCGGAGTCTGAGCGGACACAGAGTTTCAAACCATCCCCTGTGTGTGTTCTTCACACTGAGCCATCAGCAGGTTTCTTTTCAGAGACACAGTAAACTTTTCCTCTTAACAGTTTTTCTCTGAGAGTCTGAGGTCGAGCAGCGTTTAACTTCTCTCTGCACCGAGACACGTTAGCTCAGCTCTGCCTGATGGTTCAGTTAGCCGTGTGGAGCCGTGTGTGATGGCTACTGTTCATCAGACAACAGCTGGTGACACACACACACACACATACACACACACACTCTATCTCTCTGTCTTTAGAATAAACTAAAAACAAAACTTAAAATAAAAACAGAAAAACTCACCTGAGCAATTTCAGAGATCACCTCCCTCCGATCAGAGCTGTGTCATTCTGAGCACTGAGTGTGTGTGTGTGTGTGTGTGTGTGTGTGTGTGTGTGTGTGTGTGTGTGTGTGTGTGTGTGTGTGTGTGTGTCATCAGGGGCCTCACGGTGTGTGTGTGTGTGTGTGTGTGTGTGTGTGTGTGTGTGTGTGTGTGTGTGTGTGTGTGTGATCACATCATATCAAACTCCAAAGGTTCACTGTCTTGGTGTTAGCTTTACGAGCTGGCTGACGTTAATGTTTAACCTGCTGCTATCTGTGAGGACACACACACACACACACACACACACACCGAGTCACTCAGAGCGACACACACATGCACACACATGCAAATACAAAGGCTCGACACACATCCTTTATGTGTGTGTGCTGCGGGAGGCCTTTGACCGACAGTAACTATCTGTATCAGAGTGCTACACACACACACACACACACACACACACACACACACACACACACACACACACACACACACACACACACACTTTCTAATGCTCACACAGACCTGTGGGTCTGAAATAATTATCATTTAACAGCCACAGTAAAAGCAAACTCCACATATTGTCGAGGTTTTGTCTTTATTTTGTCCCTCTGGAGCCTCCGTAGTATCTTCACATTGTTTACAGCTCAGTGAAATCTAAATTTTTCTCTCTCTGGTGTTTTATAAACTTTTATTTCAGCCTCTGTTTGAATCACTTTGTTTTAGCTGCTGTCTCTTTAAGGCTCCCTGCACTGGAAACCCCCTTCACTCTGATTGGCCGGCTCTCTGGAGGCCTGTTAAGAGGTGGAGCTATGTAGAGAGCTTGGGCTCAATCCCAAACCACCCCCTACACACTACCCCTTCACTACCGAGTGTCACTTCAAATGAAGTCACACTCCTGGCTGTGGAGGGCACTTCAATTGAAGGGGGAGGGTATAACCATTACCGGCAGGAATGGGAGGCCCTCTTCACTTCACCGGAACACGGAAAACCTCGTCGCCATGGAAACAGAAAGACGCTCCCCGTGAATGAATGTTACGCTGAGGCACAGATTGCGAGACGCTATATCGCTGTCCAGGGTTGATAAGAGCTGTATGTTTCCAAAATACGCTTAGATTGACACAGAGATAACAGTGAAACATGTGGATTTCATTGGGATAGGGCAGATACCTGCTCCCATGCCTACTGTGTATGTGAAATGAGAATTATTGCCTGTTTGGAGCTGCACCGTCTGTCTCGTTTTCCTTCCTCTTTACAATCATACAATCGGAGGCCGTTACAATGACAGGAGATGTATTATACTCTTAATAATTTGACGTGATCCCACATGTCTTTCAATGCTATCACCATCTGACATTTCCAGTTAAACAAATGAATTAATACTGCAAACTGCTCACATTTTAGGTGCCAGGGCTTCATGATCAAATCAAACGTCAGCATAGAGTAAGATTTGCTTGTTTCGTTTAATCTCTCTAAACCACGCTTCTTGTGAGTTTCTGTTAGTGTGATAGAGGTGTGGGGAACATATTTTACACATGTGGCACTTGTTGTTTCCTCCTCTATTTCGCTGTTGCACTTCCTGTCAAAGTGAGCATCGATGCAGGCTCGCTGTTGAAGGGCTGAACAGTCCACTCCCCCTCCGCACTACGTGGTTTGGGACGGCCCTTAATGTGGCGGACCCTCCGCGAGAACGCGCAAACGGAGGGTTAGTGTGTAGGGAGAGTGTGTAGGGGGCGATTTGGGATTGGGCCTTGGTGTGTGAGGCGCCAGTTAAGAGAGGAAGTTTGACAGTCTGCACATGCTCAGTTTGAACATCCAGCGTTGAGCAGAACACCCCCTCTTTAAACTCTTCAAACCTGTGGACCCTTTCACTTCCTGTGCTCTTCAGTCTGCTCCCACATGAAGCTGCAGTTTGTTGTAGTGACAGCAGATAACCGGCAGAGGGCGCCACAGCCCCGCTGCTCTCTGTGGAGGTTATTTTTGTCTCCTGATCGTTACCACCCGCTGACTCTTCATCATCATCATCCTCACTTCATGTGTGGTTTGTTCATGTTACAGACTTTTATTCTGAAAGGACAGGTTTCCGGAGCAGACTGTGGACTATCTGAGTCCAAACTTTGACACTTAGAGAAGGAGCCGGACTGAACCAGAACCAGCTCGGAGGAATCTGAGGAGGACCAACTTTTGGACGGTGGAGTGTGGGCTCAGTCCGGGTCCAGTCCCCCCTCAGCCCCCCTCAGCCCCCCTCAGCCCCCCTGCTGCTCCGCGCTAACCGGATTAAAGTAATGAGTGTGATTAAAGCGGACCAGATCTGCAGCTCCACATCCTCCGGATCATTTCATCCTCCTCCACCTCCGGGCTCTGCAGCGCTCCTGTGAGCCGCGCTTCTCCTTCGTGTCCCTTCGTGTCCGCTCGGCTCCGCTCGGCTCCACTCGGATCACTCACGGGGGAAAGTGAGGCACGAGCTGACCGTCTTTCTGTGGACGTGGTCGCTGGTGGTCCCTGCAGGTTTTGGCTCTCTGCGGATCCAGATCCAGGTTCCCCACAGGTCGCTCGTCCAATCACAGCTCGGGATGTCCGCGGGCTTCCTCTCCGTCCTCCGCACCTCCCCTCAGGTCTGATCCTCCTCAGCCTCGGAGCTTTAACTTCCTCCTGTGGGGACTTTAAACTGACCTCCTCCTCCTCCTCCTCCTCATCACTTCTCCTCCCTCTCTCTGTCAACTTTGTTTGACTTTCTTTCTTCTCCTCTGTCCTCCCTCTGCGCCTCCTTTCCTGCTCCTCCTGCTCCTCATGTGTTTGCTGTGACCTCGTTTCCTTGAAGGAGTCAAAGGTTCCTCAGTTCTCCTCTTCACCACCTCCTCCTCAGAGGAGCAGAGGGAGGGTCAGGTCCTCCTCAGATTGAGCTCCTTATTCATCATCCAAAGTCACGTCCCCCCTCAGAGACGGGATCCGGACTCCGAGGGGACGTGAATCTCAGCAGGAACCTCTGAGGGACTGTGAGGGGAGCTTTGAAGAGCTTCAGACTCAGGACTTGGATTTCCCGAGGGGACCTGTTGAGTCCTGCAGGGACTGAGAGGATTTCTTTTCAAAGCCAAGTCTGAGAGGAAGTCTGAAGACGGACTGAGGGAGTCTGCAGGAGGAGACTCTGAGCTCCAGGACCAAACGTTTACAAAGACGTCTGAAGTGGTCTCACTTTGAAATCTAGACCGGAGGGGACTCTGAACTACCTGGACCGTTAGAGGACCTGAAGATGAGAGTCTAGAAGAATCCCCCTGGACTCTGAATAAGTCTGAGCACTCGGGGCACCTGGACTCCAGACCAACCAGGAGGAAGTCCCCCGAAGTACCCAAAAACTCTCCGGGAGTCTGCTGAGTCTCTGAGGGACTGACGGCCTCCTGAGGACTGAAAAGACCTGGAAACATGTAGATCCTGAGGAGAAAGTTCAGTTGTGTCTCAGATCTGAGGAACCCCAGACAGGATAAACCTGGGGACTAAAGAGGAACCCCACAGACTCTACAGAGACCCCTTAGAGACCCGATGGGGACCCTGCGGGACCTGCAGTACGCCCTGCAGGAGAAGATCGAGGAGCTGCGGCAGCGCGACACCCTGATCGACGAGCTGGAGCTGGAGCTGGACCAGAAGGATGAGCTGATCCAGAGGCTGCAGAACGAGCTGGACAAGTACCGGTCCGTTCTCAGGCCCGCCACGGCCCAGCAGGTCCAGGCCCAGCAGCAGAACCTGGTCCTGCAGCCAGATCAGCACCGCAGCAAACGTCAGGCCATCTCTGCCGAGCCTACAGCCTGCGACATCAGCGCCCTGAGCCACGTCACCCTGCCCTTCTACCCCAAGAGCCCTCAGTAAGTCCACTTCCTGTCCCTCACAAGAACCGCTCAGTACAGGTGTGCTTAAAGGTCCAGGGAGGTCCAGTCCTGAGGTTTTTAATCCAGGTTGAGGTTTATCCCTCTCTGGTGGTGTTCAGTTTTTCATTCACAGAGCGGCTCTATGTTTATAGCTCCAGATAGAAATGAAAGAGACAGATCAGAAATGAAAAGTTGAGGAAAGTGATTGAATCATGCACAGTTCCTGATGTTTTATGTCTTTCTGTTTAATCAGAGTCCATGAGGAGGATTCAGGTGTTGGTGCGCTCAGGAAGAGTTGTTGTTTTTTTCGAGCGTGTCGGTGAAATAATGAGTGAGAGCAGCAGGAGATCACATGTGTAAAGCTGAGTGAGACCAAAGCAAACAGAGGGGAAAGGCCCAGCAGCTGCTGCAGCCACAGATCTTTATTTATACACAGCATGAATATGAAAATGTGTGTGTGAGTGGGAGGACACTGAAACATGCAGAGACGGACGACTGCAGGAGAAACACAGAAACATCAGGAACGAGTCCAGCTCCACGAGATTTAATTGCTATCAGCGCTAAATCCAGATACACACTTTTATACTTAAAAATAAAAACCCTGAGGCTTCGAAAGGATTTCAGCATAAACACCTGATTGTTTCTGGAGTCTGAATCCACCACGTGAGCCAGGAGTGTGTGCAAACATTAGATGATCTAATCCCTGTTTGGGCCAGAGATGAACATCAGTCAGTAAAAATGAACATGTTTTCACTGACTGATCTTCATGCGCTCATATTTTCATCAACGGTGAATTGAACCGATCTGTTTATAACTCATGAACAAGAACGTGAGCAGAGTTCACTCTGAGAGAAGTGAACGGCCGCTCACGACTAGAGAGAGGCCGAGAAATGCGAGGACGTGCCGAGAAAAGCTGAGGAAAGCCAAAACATGATGAGAAAAGCTGAGAAAAGCCAAAACATGATGAGAAAAGCTGAGAAAAGCCAAAACATGATGAGAAAAGCTGAGAAATGCCAGAAATGCTG
This sequence comes from Halichoeres trimaculatus, assembly GCF_033239565.1. NCBI lineage: Eukaryota > Metazoa > Chordata > Actinopteri > Labriformes > Labridae > Halichoeres > Halichoeres trimaculatus. Next base: position 23,772,482 of record NW_027437201.1, on the reverse strand, counting down.
AGAAAAGCTGAGAAAGGTTAAGAAAAGCCAAAACATGATGAGAAATGCTGAGAAAAGACAAGAAAATTCAAGAATAGCAGAGAAATGCTAGTAATGCTAAGAAATGCCAAGAAAAGCCAAAACATGCCGAGAAAAGCTGAGACGTGCCAAAAAAGTTGAGAAAAGCTGAGAAATGCCAAAAAAGTTGAGAAAAGCTGAGTAATGCCAAAACATGATGGGAAAAGCTGAGAAAAGACGTAAATGGTGAAAAAGTCAAGAAAAGTCGAGAAGAGCAGAGAAAAGCCAAGGGAAGCTGAGAAATGCTAGTAAAGCTAAGAAAAGTCAAGAAATGCCAAGAACAGCCAAAACATGCTGATAAAAGCCAAAAAAAAAGCCGAGAAAAGCTGAGAAAAGCCAAGAAATGCTGAGAAAAGCTGAGAAATGCCAGAAATGCTGAGAAAAGCTGAGAAAAGCCAGAAATGCTGAGAAAAGCTGAGAAAAGTTAAGAAAAGCCAAACATGATGAGAAATGCTGAGAAAAGGCAAGAATAGCAGAGAAATACTAGTAATGCTAAGAAATGCCAAGAAAAGCCAAAACATGCAGAGAAAAGCTGAGACGTGCCAGAGGAGCTGAGAAATACCAAAAAAAAAGGTGAGAAAAGCTGAGAAATACCAAAAAAAAGGTGAGAAAAGCTGAGAAATACCAAAAAAGTTGAGAAAAGCTGAGAAATACCAAAAAAGTTGAGAAAGGCTGGGAAATGCCAAAAAAAAATTGAGAAAAGCTGAGAAATGCCAAAAAAGTTGAGAAAAGCTGAGAAATGCCAAAAAAGTTGAGAAAAGCTGAGAAATGCCAAAAAAGTTTAGAAAAGCGGAGAAATACCAAAAAAGTTGAGAAAAGCTGAGAAATACCAAAAAAGTTGAGAAAAGCTGAGAAATGCCAAAAAAAAAAATTTGAGAAAAGCTGAGAAATGCAAAAAAAGTTGAGAAAAGTCAAGTAAAGTTGAGAAATGCCGAGACACGCTGAAAAATGCCAAGACATCAGGAGATGCTACCAATAGATCAGTTTAAGAGTCTGTGTAGATCTCCTTTCACATACAGCAGAGTGAGCTGTCTGGCTGTCTGGGCATCAGGCTGAGGATGTGTTCTAGAAAGTTCCTCAGACCTCACATAGAAACCTCTTGAACCAAAGGTCAAAGGTCAAAGGTCACTAACACAGACCCTTGGTTCATGAAGAGTCTCTGTGCAGATTTTCATGAAGCAGCTCGTATCTGATGACTGTTTCCCTCTCACACGTTTTACTGAGCAGAAACTTCTGACACTTATTCATCATCATCATCATCATCATCATCATCATCATGGCTGGTAGCTGCAGTCACACACAGGTCACACCTTTTTCATGCAGCTCAGTGAGTCGTAGGAACATCAGTAGAGACGCAGCATGTGTAACAGACGAACTCTTGGTGGAGTTTATCCAAAGTCGTGACCTTTTTCCTGGGCAGTGAACTCCAGATCACTCACATGTTCAGCTTAGGGAAGTTATTTAGGTCAGTGGTTGTTGGCTGAAAGAAAACCTGGACCCTCTGGACTCTCTGGACTCTCTGGACTGATCTGTGAGCCTCTCAGTTTTCTGTCTTTCTGGCCTTTTGATGTCTACCAAACCAAACCAAACTGCAAGTGTTTGAGCTTAATGACTGTCTCAGTGATTGGCTGGAAAGAAAACCCGGGCTGAACTCTTGGGACTGTGCGGACTGAACTGACTGATCCTGGGTCTGAGGTTGGGTTGGAAAGCGCCTGACGTGAGCTTCGTGGTGCGAGCATCCGTCTCCCACAGCTCAGAGAAACATCATGTGTTTCTGTGTCAGAGCAGAGACATCAACCACTGTGCCACCATGCAGTCGAGCATTTTTGTCTCGTTTTAAGTAAAAAATGTTTTGTTTTAAGTTATTTAAAGACAGATCGAGGCATGAATGGCTTATAAAAAGTGAAACAAAATCTGCCAATGGAACAAGAAAGCTTTCTTAAAACTTGAATAATGTCTTGATAAAAGTAAATTTTCTCTTGTGCCCTTGGCAGTAATTTTTTACTTGTTACAGCAACTCAGACCTCATTTCTGTCTTTAAATAACTTGAAATTAGAAATTTCTCTGGACTAGTCAAGTGAATGTGGCTTAGATTGAGTCTATAAAGACATTTTTTACTAAAGCTAAGACAAAAACACTTGATAAGATTTCATTTTTTTTTCCAGTGAGATGATTCAATGATGAGATGAAACTTTACCGTCACTGCTCTGCTGAGAGAGGGCTTTTATTTTGAAATGTTTTAAGCAATGATATCCTGTCCGTCATACTGAGGCAGTTTCCTGTGTGCGGTCTGAACCACTCTTCCTCTTTGAGCTGATGATTATCCTGAAATCTTTATCTCCAACTGTGTTTCTGGAGCAGGTTTTAGCTTCCTACAGTTTTAGTTTCTGCTTCAAAAGCAGGAACATGCTTGAAGCGGTCCTCGACTTTTTTTGTGCCACAGACTGTTTCGATATCAGACAATATTTTCACGAACCGGCTCTTCTTCTGTCTCCTCAGTGGCTCTTTTACCCTGCCTAAAGAAACCTTCCAAAGATGTTTGTTTTGCTAGCTTGGGGGGTTTGGCGTCAAGCATGAGTCATAAGCTGCGTTTCCACCAAGCAGTCCAGGTCGGTTCAGTACGGTTTGGCTCAGTTTGGTGCAGTTAAGCCTGATCCTGTTTGTGTTTCCACAGCAAACTGTGCCCTCTGGTGGTTGGCGGCATGTCAGCTGGATGCTGAAAGCCGCAGCTCTTAAACAATAGCGTGACTGCGTAGCAGCACGACACAGTTTACCTCGCTAATAAATCCAACGAAGAAGAAAAACGCAACACAGTAAACAAAGAGCACAGATGAAGACATGCAGCATTTCGTCCTCTCTGTGATTGTCATGTAGCTCTTTGATACAAAGAACAATCAAACTTTGTTTCAGAGAAGTCTGTGAGCCGCCAGGAGAAATGCAGCCGCTGTCACACAGGAAGTGACGATTCTTTGGACCAATCAATGGACTGCAGTGTTGTAGCTCCACCTTCTGAGAGCGGATGGGTTCAGTCTGGCTCCCAAACGAAAGGGTCTCAAAAAGTGGGACGGCTCGTCTCGGTTATTTGGGGATCTGTCCCGGGATAAGTCAGTGGAAACGCCACAAAATGCGCGCCGTGCCGAGACGAACCGAACCGGTCTGCTTGGTGGAAACGCAGCTTCAGTCAGGTATGACGGAGAGAATCTGCTCATTTTTCTATAAAAATAAATCAAACTGAAATAATGTAAACTAAATATTTTTTATGTGCGGCCCAGTACCAACTGACCCATGGACCGGTACCAGTTTTCAGCCCAGGGGTTTGGACCACTGCTTTAAATAAAAGATCAGACTTAGAATAAGAGAACATGCTTCTTATTAAAGAAAATGCTTCAAATAAAAGAACAGGCTCCAAACACAAGAACACGTTTCACAGGAACTGCTTCAAATTAAAGAGTACGCTTAGAATAAGAAAACACGCTTCAAATAAAATACAGGGTTAAGATAAAGAACACTTTTTAATTCAGGAAACACAACAAAAAAGGAAAATGCATGAACACACTTTGAGTTAAAGAACACACTCAATTAAAAAAAACAGGCTTTGAATAAAAAAAACAGGCTTTGTATGAAACCTGATGCTGAGCCTCTGGTCCAATCAGAGCTGACCTCAGAGCGCCTCATGTGATGATGTGTCTCTGCGCTCACACCTACGCTCAGAAGAAGTCATTACCAGTGATGATGTTTCGGTCGGGTGATGATGTCTCTGAGTTAATGAGCTTCATGCTGTGACTTTTTATTCTGGTAAAAACACAAACTCAGTTTCCTCTCATCACTCTCTCTGTTCCTCTCCTTTCCTTCTTTAAACCGTGTGTCGTTCCTCTCCTCGTCTCCTCTCTCCTCGTCTCCTCTCTCCTCGCTGTGTTCCTACCTCCTCAGTTTCTCCCTCTGTCCCTGCTGACTCGTCTTCAGTCCCCTCTGACTCAGTGATACTCTGCTCCTCGTCGTCGCTGAGGCCTGTTTCCTCCTGAGTCCACTTCATATGCAGATTTCTGGCCCGGCTGCAGAATCGCCCAAATAAACTCAGAGCTGCTCTCGCTGCTTGTCTCATCAGGTGGATGAAATCAAAGTCTGCTCCTCTCCTCAGGTGCTCCTCAGGTGCTCCTCAGGGTGTCGTTGCTCGTCTTTACAGCGCAGACGTCTCTTATTGAAATACATTTCTTCTCTGGCTTAACTTCCTCTGAGAGGAATAAAGAGGCCGACAAAACAAATATTTCAGATGATGAAATCTGTGCAGAGGAATCTCCTGAGGGGACAGTTTGTTACAGGGACGTGACGCTACAGGCGGGACGTTTCCACCAATCAGCAGCCCCTCAGGTGAACCGTGGAGGAGCTGCAGGTTTTTCTCTCTGCTGAGGCTCAGAGCGCTGAGGACAAAGGGATACTCAGGAACCTCTGAGAACTCTGGGTCCAGAGCAGGAACCAGGGTCTACTATAGCTCCTGGAAAGATCCTGGGTATTTCCTGTGTAGTTCCTGGGTAGTTCCTGGGTAGTTCCAGGTTAGTTCCTGGGTAGTTCCTGGTTAGTTCCTGGGTAGTTCTTGGGTAGTTCCTGGGTAGTTCCTGGGAAGTTCGTGGTTGGATCCTGGGTAGTTCCTGGTTAGATCCTGGGTAGTTCCTGGTTAGATCCTGGGTAGTTCTTGGGTAGTTCCTGGGTAGTTCCTGGGTAGTTCCTGGGTAGATCCTGGGTAGTTCTTGGGTAGTTCCTGGGTAGTTCCGGGTTAGTTCCTGGGTAGATCCTGGGTAGTTCCTGGTTAGATCCTGGGTAGTTCCTGGTTAGTTCCTGGGTAGTTCTTGGGTAGTTCCTGGGTAGTTCCTGGTTAGTTCCTAGAAGTTCCTGGTTAGTTCCTGGGTAGTTCTTGGGTAGTTCCTGGGTAGTTCCGGGTTAGTTCCTGGGTAGTTCCTGGTTAGTTCCTGGGTAGTTCTTGGGTAGTTCCTGGTTAGTTCCTGGGTAGTTCTTGGGTAGTTCCTGGTTAGTTCCTGGTTAGTTCCTGGGTAGTTCCAGGGTAGTTCCTGGGTAGATCCTGGGTAGATCCTGGGTGGTTCCTGGGTAGTACCTGGTTAGTTCCTGGGAAGTTCCTGGTTAGTTCCTGGGTAGTTCTTGGGTAGTTCCTGGGTAGTTCCTGGGTAGATCCTGGGTAGTTCCTGGTTAGTTCCTGGGTAGTTCTTGGGTAGTTCCTGGGTAGTTCCTGGGTAGTTCCTGGGTAGTTCCTGGGTAAATCCTGGGTGGTTCCTGGGTAGTTCCTGGTTAGTTCCTGGTTAGTTCCTGGGCAGTTCCTTGGTAGATCCTGGGTGGTTCCTGGGTAGTTCCTGGGTAGTTCCTGGTAGAATCAGCTGCTTCATTCCTCAGTTTCAGTGTGATGTCAGCAGTGACTTCAGAGGGGGAGGAGTCTAATATGAAACTGCGAAGACTGAGGATGAGTCATAAAGTTAGAGTTCAAAACAGCCTGAAACAACATCATCATCATCATCCTCATCGTCATCCTCTTCGTTATCAACATCATCATCTTAACCATCATCATCTTCATCAGCATCATCAGTAACTTCATTCTAATCATTATGGTCTTCCTCGTCACAATCAGCATCATCATCATTCTCCTCCTCATCATCATCATCCTCTTCATCATCAGCAGCAGCATCATTAGCATCTTCATTCTCATCATTCTCATCATTCTCATCATTCTCATCATTTTTGTTTTCCTCATCATCATCATCCTCCCCCTCATCATCATTTTCATTATTTTCATCATCTTCATCATCATTAGCAGCAGCAACATTATTAGCATCTTTATCATCTCATCATGATCATCATCCTCTTCCTCATCATCCTCATCATCCTCATCATTATCATTTATTACCAACCCTTATCATCTTCATCTTGATAATTTCCATCTAAATCTTCACCATTATTATCTCCTTTTTTATTTATAGTCTTTATTGTCCTCATGGTCTTCATCGTCATTATCATCATCATCATCACCACCATCCTCACCCTCATCATCAGGTTTGTTATGATCATTTGGAAAAAACATGTTTCCTGTTTAGACGAGAGAGAGCCTGAGGACTCTTTCTGATCTGAGAATGACTTTAGGTACACACACACACACACACACACACACACACACACACACTCACACACACACACACACACACACACACACTCACACACACAGAAAGTTATTTCATGGTTCAGCTGAGGGCAGAAACACTGAACGCTCTCTTTGTTTCTGTTTCTGTGTGAGGAGCTGAAGCTGATATGAAGTCAGATAGCAGCACAACACCACTCTGTGTGTGTGTGTGTGTGTGTGTGTGTGTGTGTGTGTGTGTGTGTGTGTGTGAGTGTGTGTGTGTGTGTGTGTGTGTGTGTGTGTGTCCTTTCTCCTGATAAACGTACTTCATCTCTGTGCCTCCTCTTCTCTAAGCTTCCTTGTTTTCTCTGTTCCCTCTCCTTGACTTAAACACTAATCCATGTTCCCTTTTTTCCTCCCTTTGTCTTTTCCTCCTTGTATCCTTACATCCTTGTTTCCTCCCCTCCTGTCTGGCCTCCCTTTAGGTCAAAGGAGATGATAAAGGAGGCCATCTTGGACAACGACTTCATGAAGAACCTGGAGCTGTCTCAGATCCAGGAGATCGTGGACTGCATGTACCCGGTGGATTATGGGAAAGACGCGTGCATCATCGAGGAGGGCGACGTGGGCTCTCTGGTCTACGTGATGGAAGGTGAGGAGGGAATCGAACCTGTGACCCGCTCTGTGTTAGTGTGTGTGTGTGTGTGTGTGTGTGTGTGTGTGTGTGTGTGTGTGTGTGTGTGTGTTATATAAGCAGCCTGTGCAGAAACGTGCTCCTCCCACCTGAAGCCCAGGTTGGAGCTGTTTGGAGCGTCCTGCAGAGACAAACCGTTTGGTGGATCAGAGGAGGTTTGTGCTGGACTACCTCCAGTCCCCATGGGGTACCCACGGCCTCTCTGAAGCCGCTAACACTCACAGGACGCCTTTATCTCTTTGTCTCTGAGGATTTGGGCTCGCAGCGGCTCGATAACAATCCTCCAGATGGCCAATCCTCCGTGTCGGTGGGCGGCAGCGAGCGGTGTGAAACGCTGATGACATTTATATCTAAGTAAAAGCTGCTGTGTGGATCAGACTCCAGGCTGAGTCCAGGCCGAGTCCAGGACTGAGCGCTCAGCGTCAGAAACAGATCTCTGTGTCACTTTTTATTTCATATCTGTCAGATTATTAGCCAGCTAACGCTAACGTGACTCATTCTACAACAGAGCGCTGTGGGCAGACAGACGGGCTGCTCCTACCATGAATAAACATGTGTGTGTGTGTGTGTGTGTGTGTGTGTGTGTGTGTGTGTGTGTGTGTGTGTGTGTGTGTGTGTGTGTGTGTGTGTGTGTGTGTTTGTGCTGGTCCAGCTCACACTAAGTGGGTCAGACTCTGTAGTGGGCGACCAAGCTACAGACCTGCAGGGGGAGAGATAGAGATGAAGAATGAGTCCAAACAGGAAAAAAACAATTAGTGTATGATGTCATCAGTTCCCTGATGATGTCACTGTAATGTTATCAGTCTGAAGTTAGTTTAACACACTCAACGTGTCACAAACTCTCAGGAGGCAGCAGACGTGACTCTGTAGTGGAGGTCACTGCATTCAATCCTGGATGCTACGTCCTACTTTGGCTTAATCTTAGTCTATTTAATCCAACAGCTGATTAGAAAAATCAACTTAACACTGTTTTATTTTGAAGTTTTCATTAAACTTTATAAGATGGACGTGTTGGAGAATATCGGCTCCAAATATCACTTATCCTCCTTGACTTTAATAATCGGTGTTGGTATCAGACCCGAAAAAAACACATCAGTCCGTCTCTGCTCTGGAGATAAGATGACCACGATAAAAAGAAAACCATGAGCTGTGGAGCTGCTGAAATCCTCCATCAGGACAGAACGGGACCGGTCTGGGTCCAGAAACTGGTCTCCTGGTTCACACACACGTTCACAGTGAGACCTGAAATTAAAACCACTCCAGATCATCTGAAAGGAAGGGGTCTTCATCCGGTCACATCAGAAACAATCACGCTATTAATGCTGCAAACTAATCACTACCACACACACATACACACACACACACACACACACACACACACACACACACACACACACACACACACACACACTAGCAGAGTGATTTACTTCCTGCCTCTGGATCAATCTGTCCTCAGACCGTTAACGGCTGAGTAACGAGACCTCTGTCACCGAGGGAGGAAGTGATCCCCAAAAACAGACCACAGGGCAGATTAAAAGACTGTGTGTGTGTGTGTGTGTGTGTGTGTGTGTGTGTGTGTGTGCCAAGTGATACTGTGATTGGAGAGAGAAACAGATGCAGCAGTTTGGTCTCATTATGTACAACAGGACACACACACACACACACACACACACACACACTCACACACACACACGGCTCTCTGGTGGATGCAGTTGGCATGACAACCTGTTGGATGACCATTTTTGGCTTTTGAATGTTTTCACGGTTCAAGAAATCAGAGGAAAAAGAAACAAAGAGGAAAAAAAAACAGAGGAGGAGAGGAAGGAAGGAAGTAAAGAAGGAAGGAGCAAAAGGAGCAAAGGTAGCAAGGAAAGGAAAGCTCAGATTCAAAGTGAAAGAAGTTTCAGCGAGTAAGTTAATGAGTGACACACACACACACACACACACACATAAAGCAGCATTTAATGATACACACATCACTCACAGCAGCATCATGCAGTTATTAGAGAGCTGCAAGGCACACACACACACACACACACACACACACACACGCACACACGCACACCTGCATCCAGCTTAAAGCCCCCCCCCCTCTCTGTGGTTGTCAGTCGCCCACTCTCCGTCCTCCTTCGCTCTTAAATAACAGATTTCACATTTCAGGAGTTTGACCCTCGCTCCTCCTCCGCGCTGTCAGACTTTGTGATTATGTGTTAGAGCTTAAGTGTGTGTGTGTTAGTGACTCACCTGTGGACAGGTTGTGCTTTACCTGCAGTCAGCTGGGCGCCTGTCAGGACGGCTCAGAGAGGAGGAGGAGGCTGAGGAGCAGCAAATCATCATCCATCAATCTGTTTAATTTTACCTTAGTGTCAGGAAGCTACGGTGGCCCTGAGAGGACAACAGCACAAAAAGACAACTACACATATGTTTGGCCTGAATGGAAAAAGTATAAAAAAATTAACTTAAAATAAAAACATAAATACATACATAAATAAATCAACATAAAATAAATAAATAAATGAATCGATAAAAATAAATAAATACGTAAATTAATCAATTAATTAATTAATATAAAATAAATAGATAAATAAATCGATATTATAAAAATAAATTGATAAAATATAAATAATAAATAAATATATGAATAAATACATACATACATAAATAAATCAATATAAAATTAATGATTAAATAAAAAATATATAATAAGTTTTATGATAAATAAGTGAATAGATATTGAATACAATAAATAAATAAATCAGTAGATATAAAATGAATGAAAAAATAAATATATAAATAAGTGAAAAAAATTGAAAAAAAAACTTTACAAAAAGGATTTTCTTGGAAATGTGAGATATTAAAGATTTTTATTAAAAATTATTGAAATATTTTTAGATTTTATGATAGATAATAGAATTATTTTTAGATAAACAATAATTTAATTTATTATTTTCAGAATAAATGATGGATTAATGATTTTAGGATAGATTTATAAATAGCTTATAGGTTTAAAGACATATTTATGAATTAATTTTCAACTTTAATGTTGATTGATTCATTATTTTTTAGAGTTTATGATGGATAAATGATTTTTTTAAAAGTTTTTATGATGGATTTAACGATTTTTTTTAGATCTTAAGGTAGGTTTTTTAGGTATTATTGATTTAAAGATATTTTAATAATTTTTTTTTAGATTTTATAATAGGTTTTTTGTTTTGGATTTTTGTAAGATTTATGTATGATTTTTAGATTTTTATAATGGAGTAATTATGTATTATTAGATGTATGACAGATTTTTTTAATTATTCTACATTTTATCATAGATATTATACTTTAGGAAATGTTTGTTATTTTTTGGTTCAATGAAACATGTTTGAGTTTAACTGCGTGGCTTTTAAAATTTTTTTATTTTTTTTTGAGTGTCATGACATTTTCATGCTTTGCAACATAATTTAGTTATTTGGTGAAATGAAATGTTAAAAACAGGTCAGAGAGACTTTCAGGTCAGTGTCACCTTCCTCTTTCTTCGCCCTCTTCTAATCAGGAAGATAAAATTGTTTTTTTATCTGAGAGTTTTTTATTTATCAAAGAGACGAGGGGTCTCTGCAGGAGAGCATCTGAAATATAACACGGAGTGAATCATTCCTCTGAGTCCTCCTCGCTAATGAAGACCAAGAGCTTTCATATGCAAACACACACAGACACACAGAGCAGGTGAAATGACAGGTGGCGTGTGTATGTGTGTGTGTGTGTGTGTGTGTGTGTGTGTGTGTGTGTGTGTATGTAACCCTCCAATAAGATGAATGAGATCAGAGATTTATTGTGTTCCTGTGTCAAAGCATGAAACACGGTCCCTCACATGAAAAACTCTCTGTCTCTGTTTCCTGTTCTCGCCGTGCGTCTCGCCCAGAGGGGAAGGTGGAGGTGACCAAAGAGGGGATGAAGCTGTGCACCATGGGACCAGGGAAGGTCTTTGGAGAGCTGGCCATCCTCTACAACTGCACGCGGACGGCTACGGTCAGGAGTGAGTACGCTCTGCTGCTCTTTATCCAACACGGGTCAAAGTCTGAGACACTTCAGGCTCCGCCCACTCCAGACCCATCCAATCAGCAAACAGTCTATAAAGGTCTTCATCCTGCAGACCTCTGTGAGCCCTCCTCCAGTTTAGCTCCTCCTCCGTGCTGTGTCTGATTGGGTCAGGGTTGTACGGTCCTCGCTGATGCTCGCTCTGCCTGTTTGTGTGACGGGACTTCACTTAAAGCCTTGTGCTGAAAACACGGCTCATGTCTTATTATCTCGCTGCTGTGTGACCTGGAGTCTGTTGCCACGGAGATGCTAGTGTGTGTGTAACCACGGAAACAACAGGAGGCACTCCAGCAGCAAATGTTAGCGCCTGAGCTCATGAGCTGAGGTGTGTTTGAGAGGTGACTGTTACTGACTCGTGTGTCAACGGTCATGTAGAAACATTTATTATTCAAGACGCTCCATCCTGATTGGTCAATTCTCTGCAGAGGAAGTCTGTCCTGTTGACTCTGTGGTAAAACGATGGGACTTCCTGTTGGAGACGCTCCTGAATGTTGGTTTGACTCCTCTTTGGAGCTCTCTCTGTAAACTTTCTTTCGCTACCTGTGGTTCGTGCTCTCAGATAAATCCCTGAGTGTCTCTCTGATTTATAAATTATTCATCCGTCTGTTTCTTTGAGCCTCTCAGAGAGCAGCTGTTGAACTCCTCTCTGTCTCTTTACAAACGCTGACCCCTCGACAATAAAACTTTATCCTCTGAGCTTAGATCAACACTTCAGAGTCCTCTCTCTGCTCCTTCTGCTCCGTCCTCTGTCTGCTCTGTGTTTGTGGAGTGTTTCCTGTTTTCATAAAAACTGATGTTAATTATTCATCCGAGTCGTAACGCTGACAGTGACCGCTCGGCGCCGCGCAGGAGAAGCATCAAGTCCAATCTGTGAGAGCCGATAAACTCCAGCCGGAGCTCGAGTGTTAATACGAAGATAACGAGCGAAAAGCTTCAGCAAACGGAAAACGAATCCCCCTCGAACCCCGCGCTGTTGCCAAGAGACAGCGATGCCAAAACTTTGCTCATTGGCTGGACCGGATGGTGTTGCCTGGCAACTGCTGCTTAGTGAGCGCTCCACCAGGAAGCACTGACAAAAAGTTAGAGTCCACACACACACACAGAAAGACACACACACACACACACACCGCTGTCAGAGTTGTGAGGATGTTCTGTGGTTCAGACGGCAGAACTCCCACGCCTCCTGTCCACAGCCTCCTCGTCTCCAAACATCAGCTCCCTCCAGCTGTCGGCAAGCGAGGAGTTAACGCCCCGAGCTCCAGCTGCTCAACTTTCTCTGTTCATTTATTTAATGTTTGAAAAGAAGAAGTTCTGCTTCCTCTTAGTGGTCTGAGCACGGACCAATCAGGTGTGAGCAGGAGGATGAGTCAGTATGGAGAGCAGCAGCAGGAGGTCTGGAGTCCTGACCTGGAGGACAGGTTTTGGAGGCTCAGAGCCTTCAGAGGACGAGCCGTGGTCAGCCTGAGGTGTGTGTGTGTAAACATGTTGATTGGTTAATGAAGTATCCACGCCACGCTGACATGTCTCGCCCTGAGCGGCTGCAGAGCGACGTTCCTGCAGCTCCAGTTAGAAATAAACGACATTATTTAGAGCCAGCCATGGCGCTCCGAGCAGAGTCTGCTCTCCATCAGCCGGGATTCACAGCGGTGCAGGAACATTTCTCTGGATTATTTCCAGCTTCCATCAAATTTAACAAGCTCTGCAGGTACACACGCTTTCTACCTGAGCAGGTTTCCTCCTCTGCAGGCCGTGAGTCCACGTTTACGCCTGAGTGGAGACAGATGATCTGACAGCTCAGTCTCTCTGATGATGGAGTGTGAGCTACCTGTTGACCTCTGACCTTCAAAGAGATGTTTTCAGGTGTTTTCTGCCGTCTGAAACATGTCAGGTGTTTACCTTCAGAGGAAATGTGAACGTGGAGCGCAGAAACCAGCCTTCAGAGTTTCTGTTCCTGCAACTTTACAGACGACTGCTCATTAAAACATCACCAAGGAAACTACTGCAGAAAACACACACATGCCTACACACAGGTAGCTCAGCTGTAACCACGGTAACCAGCTGTCTGTCTGAACACCTGTCCTCAGGTTTGAGGAATGTCTGAGGATGCAGAGCTCACGACGGCTGAGAGAGAGAATAATTTAAGCTCCTCTTTCTCTCTGTGGCTCCTCCACGGACGCGTTTTATGAAGTTTAAGGTACCGGAGTTTCCTGCCGACAGCGTCATAAAGTCAAAGACGAGGACGCTCAGCAGCTCCTCAGTCCTCGGGGATGTTTTTATGACTCTGGATCTAAACCTGGGTCAGCTGAAGATGAGCCTCTAAACCCAGACCTCTGCAGCGTGCAGTGTGTGTGTGTGTGTGTGTGTGTGTCTCCTCATTAAAGCTGAATCTTGTGTATGAACTTCTGCAGCAGTCTGAGGTCTAACATCACACAAGCACATGCACAGGTGTGTGTGTGCTGTTGCTATGGCGACGCACAGCATCAGGATGTATGTTTTCCTCTGATGTCCGTGTGGCTGCAGTGATCCCTGTCTCTCTGTGGACTCACAGCTGGACCCTCAGACCCTGAGACCTGATGTGTTCAGGGTCCATTTGCAGCTCTGCGCCGTCTCACAGATGAGAACATGACAGGAAGTGAACAAAGGTGTGTTTACCTGCTGTGTGTCTCAGCTCTGGTGCAGGTGAAGCTGTGGGCCATCGACCGGCAGTGCTTCCAGACCATCATGATGAGGACTGGACTCATCAAACACGCAGAGTACATGGACTTCCTTAAGAGGTGAAGTCGCTCTCACGCTCTCACTTCCTGCAGGGTCAGCTGATCCACACAGGAAGGCCCATATATGGACTACAGCCCAGGTGTTACAGGTAGAAACTAACCCTCCTGTCCCTCTGTGCACAGTGTCCCCACCTTCCAGGAGCTTTCTGAAGAGACTCTCAGTAAACTGGCTGACGTCATGGAGGAGGTGAGACAGATTATCACCATTTGTTTCAGCCTTCACGATCATGTTTTCTCCTTAAAACGTTCAATGATTGCACCAAAACCAACAAATGCTTCAGTGTTTCTGTTCCTGTGAATAATTTGTGGTAGAAACATTAGTTCAGTTATTCTTCTTCTGTGTTCAGACTCATTACGAAGACGGCGAGTACATCATCCGGCAGGGCGCCCGAGGAGACACCTTCTTCATCATCAGTAAGGGGAAGGTAACGCAGACCGTCCTCTCTGAATATATCTGACGCTCATCCCTCTCTCCATCTCTCCTCCTGACCGCTCCTCCTCGCTCCTCCTGACAGGTGAACGTGACCCAGGAGAGCTCAGCCAATGAGGAGCCCACACACCTCAGAGAGCTCAGCAGGGGGGACTGGTTTGGAGAGAGAGCGCTACAGGGGTAAGACTGTGTGAACTCTGAGGTGTGAGAAGGTGTGAGGATGAACATGAGGAGGTGTGAAGATGTATGAGGAGGTATTATAAGGTATGAAAAGGTTTAAAGAGGTATGGAGAGATCTAAGGAGGTATAAAAAGGTTTGAGGAGAAATAAGATGATGGGTATGAAGCAGTATGAGAAGGTATGAGAAATAATGAGATGGTTTGAGAAGAAATGAGAAGAGATGCGCTAGAACCAGGCAGTATTAGGAGAAATGAGATAGTATGAAAAAGGTATAAGGAGGCATGAAGCAATATGAGGATGTATGAGAAGGTATGTGGAGAAATGAGAAGGTATGAGGTGAAATGAGAAGGAATAAGGAAATATGTAAAGAAATGAGGAGCAATGAGGAAATATGAAGCAGTATGAGGAGGTACAAAAAATGTACGAGAAGAGAGAGTCTGAGGTATGAGAAGGCATTAGGCAATATGAGAATGTATGAGAAGGTATATAAACATGAGGGGGCACAAGGACAGTATTTCTTGGAGGTATTTCAAGGTATAAGAAAAGATGAATCAGTATGAGAATGTATAGGAAGGTATGTGAAGTTGAGGAGAAATGAGAAGGTATGATGAGAAATGAGGAGATATGAGGTGGTATGCAGAGAAAT
>NW_027437201.1:23627500-23752500 GCF_033239565.1 Halichoeres trimaculatus | reverse complement strand
GGGACACTGTGTCCTGGTGTCGGTCTCTTTAAAGTCCGGGCTGCGTTCACTGGGTGAACCTCTGAGCAATGTTTCCACCTGCTAAAAATACAACCCTCAGCAGCGGCGTCCTCCTGCCACGCGGGTCCTCCCCTCAGACTGGAGTCCCTGCTGCAGGACTCAGACGTGAACTCTGCTCTGACAGAGAGGACGAGTCCTTCAGAACCAGACATACCTTCAGTCTGAGCGTGCTCAGTTGGACAGACGCCCACAGACCTCAGGTTCTGGTTTTAGACGATTCAAGAGGGACAGGTTTTATTTTTGCACCATGTTGCCCAGCTCTGGATTCTGAAGAGGTCCGGCTCAGATCAGAACCGCTTTAGGTCTTCACTTGATCGCACACTGAACTGGAGGATCTGGCAACCTCCCCGCACCGACGGTCTCTCCAGACCAGAACCTTGGACCGGTTCTTCCACCCTCACCATGTGAACTGGGACTGGAGCTGCTCCTTCCAGACCGTACTCTTACGAACTCTGTGCAGAACCTTCTCCTGAGGACTCAAGTCCTGGTCCTGGTCCATCCATCTGTCTGCTCTTCATTCGGTCCAGACTTTGATCTGGAGGAGGTCTGCAGATAAACTCTAACACCCCAAACCCCTTCTGAGACACCACTGATCTGGTCCCGGGTGAGTCTAGACCCGCGTGGACATGAGAGACCTGCTTTCTGTCCCTGTGAGGCAGCAGAGAGAGCGGATCACCAGCCTCCCTGCTCCTCTCTCCTCCTCCTTCCCCATCACCTCCTTCTCCATCCAGACCTCCAAGAAGTTCCCCTTCTTCCATGTGGTCAAATGCTGCAGGTAGGCTTCAGGGTCAGAGTCCCAGACCTGGTTTCAGACCTGGTTTTAGACAGACGGGTACAGTCCTGAACCGTTTTGTCCTGTGATCACTGATTGACTCTCTGTGTCTCCAGGTACGAGGCCGAGAACGCCTTCTTCTCCAGCCTGAAGCTGACCGACTTCAACATCATCGACACGCTGGGAGTGGGAGGCTTCGGCCGCGTGGAGCTGGTACGACCTCAGATTATTCTGACCTCAGATTATTCTGACCTTAATCTGACCAATTAGGATGAAACCAACCTCTCCATGTTCAAACATAGAGCGAGACGTTTCTTCACACCTTTAGGTTTTTAACTCAGAGTCTGAGACCAGCTGGACCACCTCTCAGATCCTACTGGGTCAGATCAAAGAGGTCTACAGATGGTCTCAGTCTCCTCTTATAAAACACACCTTAATGTAGTTCAGAAACCTGGTTTAGTCCAGACTGCCCCCCCAGATCTTTGTGTGTGTGTTGACCTGTGTTTCTGCCCGTCTGTGTGTGTGAGTGTGTGTGTGTGTGTGTGTGTGTGTGTGCCCTGAGCTATTTGTAGTAACTTTCCAGTAAAGTGTTAGAGCTGGTAAGTGGAAACCAGTCCTCATGTGATCTAGAGTCTGGACTCTGATGGTCTCTGATGTGGTCCGGCTCCTGCAGAGCGCCCTATGTAATGTTTGGTGTGCGAGCTGTGGCGGTGAACATGAGGCATGAGCTGGAAAAAGCTCAGGGGGCGGGGTTTAGCAGCTGGTGCATTGCAGCCTCTGGTGTCGGGTGTCTCTGCCGCAGGGGGCGGAGCCTGAGGGTACTGCAGGTCAAAGGGGAAGCCCTCTGGAGGGTTTGCCCAAAAACAGGAAGGAATCCCCGCTCAGGGTCTCCCAGCATGCCTCAGGAGATATTTTTAGTGATTGTGTAACTCTGAGGAAAACGCTGACCTTTGACCCCCAGACTGCCGGTCTGACCCTGAACATCACTCTGACTCTGAGACACAGGTTTCGGGTTACACACAACCCCCCCTTCCCCAGGAGGTCTCAGTAAAGGTTCTGCAGAGTCCAGGGTTAGCTTAGCTTAGCATTAGGACTAGAAAGGAGCTGACCTCTCTGGGTTCGTCTCCAGGTGCAGCTGAAGAGCGAGGAGGCCAAAACCTTCGCCATGAAGATCCTGAAGAAACGCCACATCGTCGACACCAGACAGCAGGAACACATCCGCTCCGAGAAACACATCATGACCGAGGCGCACTCTGACTTCATCGTCAGGTCAGTCGTCATCATCATCATCATCATCATCACAGAGAGCGTTCATCTTTAGCACAGAGCAACACAAAAGGAATAAATACCAGTTAAACAAACTGCAGTTCCCTGAGTGGCCACTAGGGTCTGTCTCAAGCAATGAACACGGTGTGTGTGTGTGTGTATGTGTGTGTGTTTAGGTTGTACCGTACCTTTAAGGACAGTAAGTACCTCTACATGCTGATGGAGGCGTGTCTGGGGGGCGAGCTGTGGACCATCCTCAGAGACAGGTACGCTCCCCACTCAGTCCTTTAGCACGCATGGCATCATGGGACACGAGAGGGTTGACCTTTGACCTTTGGCTGTTCTGAACTGTTTCAGAGGTTCTTTCGAAGATGCGACCACCAGGTTTTACACGGCCTGCGTGGTCGAGGCCTTCGCCTACCTGCACGCCAAAGGCATCATTTACAGAGACCTGAAACCTGAAAACCTCATCCTGGACAGCCGTGGATACGCCAAGCTGGTGAGAACAGAACATCTACTGTGAAGCTCTGCTAAAGTTAGCATGCTATGCTATTCGATGTCGAGCTGGACTTCACGTGGTCCAGGACCAGTGGTTAACACTCAGACCCCTCTGTCTCCTACAGGTGGACTTTGGTTTTGCGAAGAAGATCGGCGTCTGTAAAAAGACGTGGACGTTCTGCGGCACGCCAGAGTACGTGGCACCAGAGATCATCCTCAACAAGGGCCACGACGTCTCCGCAGACTACTGGTCTCTGGGGATCCTGATGTACGAGCTGCTCACGGGCAGGTGAGGACTCAAACCGCAGACCGAAGGTCTCTCCTGGGTTCAGGATCTCAGAGTCTTTGTGTCTCCAGCCCTCCATTTTCAGGTCCCGATCCCATGAAGACCTACAACGTGATCCTGAGAGGCATCGACATGATCGAGTTCCCCAAGAAGATCACCAAGAACGCTGCCAACCTCATAAAGAAGCTCTGCAGGTAGGGGGCGCTGTGTTCCTGACCTGATCAGATCCACCAATGAACCGTGATCTAACCCTGGTCTTCACTGTTTGTGTCAACAGAGACAATCCGTCAGAGAGACTTGGGAACCTGAAGAACGGAGTCAAAGACATCCAGAAACACAAGTGAGTGACACCAGAGCATGCTGGCTCCTGATTGGTTGTTTCAGGCAGAGCAGTGCTCACCTGAGCCTCAGGTGTGATAGAAACTAAAACTGGTCTCTCTCCGTTCAGGTGGTTTGAAGGTTTTAACTGGGAGGGTCTGAGGAAAGGGACTCTGACTCCACCCATCACGCCTGACGTGAGTCACAGTTTCTCAGACATGTGGGCGGGGAAACGCTGTGGTCATGTGATCACGATGATGAGGGTGTGACTCTGTCTCCTCTATCCAGGTTTCTTCTCCAACCGACACCGGGAACTTCGACAGCTTCCCTGAAGACACCGACGAGCCGCCACCAGACGACACCTCTGGGTGGGACTACGACTTTTAACCCAGCTGGCGTTAAACCTTGAGTGTTACGCCCCCTTGTGTTCAGAGCGGGAGATGAGCTGACGAAGATGCTCAGAGAGTAGAGACTGAGAGTTTACCTGTGGTTCTCCTGAGCACGGTGCATGATGTGGGAATCAAACCTGCGACGCTCTGTGGCAGACTTTACAGCAGGAAGTGGACTGAGAAGAACCGGAGACCTGAGGTAGATCAGCCTGATCCCGTCTGTTCTGGGACTAGATAAGTCCAGAGACAAAGTGGTTCTGAGAAAGTCTTCAGACCACTTAAAGGTCTTAGAAATATCAGAAAGAAGGATGATAGTCAGTCCCAAAGGGTACGAGCGTTGTCCTGACCCCCCAAAGACCGTCCTAGATAACCTGAACTGTTGGGTTTCTCCACCCCTCAGTGGTCTAACACTGATCCGTATCGCTGCAGCTCCAGAGAGGATTTGGAAACAGCAGTAAAAACCTGATGCTCTAATCCATCAGCAGATCTGTAGACCCAGGAGGGACCGGGACTACCCCCTGGTCCAGAGAGCCTGAAGATTTTCAAGTTTCCAGATGCTGAAAAAGGGCTGTCAGTGGTCCCTGAAAAACCTTGGACTCTGTCACCACCCTGCTCTCCAGCAGCCAATCAGAGGCCTCTTTTTCTGTGAAGTGTCCTTTGTCACTGTTTGATCCTTGACCTTTGACCCTCAGAGGAAACGAGACGGTTTCTGTCCCTCTGGTGTTATCAGCGAGCCTTCCTGACCCGTGGACCCGGGTTTGGCTCTTCAGGCGGAGCTGGAGGCTGAATCTGGTCCGAGTAGCAAACTGGGAAAGTTCACTTTGGACTGACGCCGCGATGCCTTCACTCCTCTCCACCATCCACGGAGCGCTGGACAGAAAGGTTCAGTTTGTAGCAGCTGTTCCTCCAACGTTTGGACTCTGAAACTTTCCTTTCTCTCCTTCCTTTGGTTGTGAATTTCTGGATCAAAGCATGAGAAAAACTGTTTTGTACATATTTTCAAGACTTCCCACTCGCTAGCACACACCCACCGACAAACCGTTTTCAGACACATGCATGGCATCCTGACATTTCTTTACACCTTTTTTTTCTGTTTCTGAAACTGTTTCACTTCTATCTGAGGCCAAAAATCGCTTTTGTTCCAAACATCTTAACACCTCTGAGCGTGTTCCTGTTCGGAGTTTATCTCCTCTTCAGCTGTTTACACCCAGACAACACTGACTCTTAATGAAGCTCACTGTGCCGTTAGACTCACAAAGCGTTTACAGAGAATTAATTTGCCTTTTAAATCTGACTAAACAGAAAAACCTTCAGTTGTGTGTCCTTAACACTCAGAAACACAGATCAGAAACAAGCTCTCCAGATAAAACAGATCGAAGGGGAGAAAAGTGCTAAATGTCTGTTGTGTATTTCTATTTGTGGCCTTTGGTAAACGGCAGCTGATGGTCGTGGTTTGGTACAAAAGACTTTGTGATCGTGCTCTGAAGATGTTGTGATAGTTTTGTGAACTGATCAGCGATGTGACCTCAGTGAGCTCTGCATGAAAATACAGAAGCACGTGTCAGTTTTCAACTCCAGCGACGTTAAAATCCCAACCAGGGCCAGAGATGGGTCACCATGTTAGCATCACCATGTTAGCATCACCATGTTAGCATCACTATGTTAGCATCACTATGTTAGCATCACAAAGTTTGAATCATGACACTAGCCTCAGGGTGTTAACATCAGGGTGCTAGCGTCATAGTGTTAGCCTCACTGTCTGGCTCTGATTAACGCCTGGTTGATTTCGTGTTCATGTGTAGGTGTAAAAGTTAAAGGAACAGTTTGTGATTTTGAAAATGTGTTTGGACCAGAAGGAGATGTGTTTATGTTCATATCGGTAATATTTTGTGGTAATGGGTTTCTGTGATGAATGTAACTGATTTATTTGTATATACTGGTAATATAATGACGT
The DNA here is from genome assembly GCF_033239565.1 of Halichoeres trimaculatus. Taxonomy (NCBI): domain Eukaryota; kingdom Metazoa; phylum Chordata; class Actinopteri; order Labriformes; family Labridae; genus Halichoeres; species Halichoeres trimaculatus. The sequence goes on along the minus strand of NW_027437201.1, from coordinate 23,746,957 downwards.
TTCTGCTGTTTGTGTATTATTATTATTGTTATTATTGTTATTATTATAATTTCCAATTTAAATATGATCTTAGTGGTTTTTATGGTAGCTAATGAATCAATCTGATTTTCTTGCTCGAGTTCTAAAAGCTTTATGGAATGACTGTTACAGACTAAACAAAAAATCAATCTGCCAAAGCTGGTCGGCCTGTTTCAAAATAAAAGCTGTTTGGAAACTGAGCTTGTTCCTTCCTCTTATAATTTACGGGATTAAGGTAACTGGTGCTTTTTGAAATGTAAAAAAAAAACACAATGTCACACCATCATGAGAGCTTTATGATTCACCATTTTCAATAGATCTGCTTCTCTTTATCCAGTTTTGGTTTTTGTTTTCACTCTTTTTTGAATAACATTTTACATCTTTCAGACTGTTTTTCTTAAATCCTAGGCTGCAGTACCACTCTTTACCTGAACCATCTACTGCTGTAGTAGGGGCGCTGTTTTGCCAGAACACAGGTATGTCAGAACTGTAACTCATTATTTAAGACCACTGACTCTTTCAAAAGTGCTAATCTTCTCTAAACTATTTCCACATTTATTACGCGTAATACAGTTTGTTATTCAGTCAACTTGTGAGGAAACACTTTTTTTTTAGACCAAAATAGTCAATAACCAGTCTCCATCATGGTTTAGTTTTCAGAAAATTGAACAGAGGAGCAGAGTATGGTTAAACTTTATGGTGCATTAACTCTAATTCATAACACTGGCCTGGTTACAGATCTTAGACCCATCTAGCAGGGTCCAAACTGAAAAGGATTGTGGGTTTATTATGCAAATTATCATTTTGCACATATATCAAAATGCAAGTATTTACTTTATTCTTCTGTTAAAATTTACTGCAGTGTACCACTGATATAGATTTGTCATTATTCTATAAAGAAAACGCAGATTAAAAAATCTTCATAAAAGCAATTTGTTTAAAAGTAATGAAAATTTGAAAGAGATTAAATTCTCCTAGATTTGCTTTTTTGCAATTTTTTTCTCAATTTTTGTTTGTTTAATGTAAATTCATTTTTCTTTTTTTTCTTTTTTCTTTTCTTTTCTTTAATTTTTTTTTCAGTTCTGAACGTCAATCTTACGTTTTCTTTCCCGCTTCCTGGTTCGTCGTTCTGGAACCTCGTGTAGTTCTATAGACTGACCACCAGGTGTCAGCATGTGACGGCTTTGTAGAGGTGAGTGCAGCCAGGATGTCTGTTCATTTTACCCTAAAACTAAAAACTCTAAACAAAGCTCATTTATGTCAGTTTGTCACTGAGATGAGTTTAAAACGGAACAAGTTACATTTATTTATGTTGAATTATGCGGCACGTACTCTGCTGAATTTTCCCGCTTAAGAGAAACAGGCTCGGTTTGGCTGGACTATCGAGCACCGACCTGGACTGATCATTTTTGTGGTTTTAAAGATTTCTTGGAGAATTTTATGGAAGCCGAATTAATTTATAGACTAAAATAAGCTTAAAACACGTAAAAGTCGAATGAAAAGACAAACTCTGACTGTGTGAGAACAAGATTTAAGAGAATCACTCGTTTTCTAAAAGACGTCTGGTCAGAGATTCTCAAAAAGCACATCCCCAGGCCTTCACAGGGAAATAAAGGTGATATATTTACCAAGAAAGGAACAAATGAACATGAATACTAGCGATTTCGTTTATTTCTGAATAGTAGGTGGAGGAAACCTGTTTTTCCAAAATTTGATGTTTGATTTATATTTATTTATTCTGTCTCCAAGTTTTTAAATTCTGCTTTTTACTTCAGACTCTACAGGAGAGGTTTATGACCTGTGTTGCAGGCAGCCAGCAGGGGGAGCTCTGGATTTTTTAACTTCACAGTCAGTGGTTAGCACAGTTAGCTGCTCTGTTAGCACAGTTAGCAGCTCTGTTAGCCTGCTTTGTGTATGATCTGTAGGGGATGAGGGTTTTGTAGACCAGCAGGATCTTCAGAGGGAAGTGTTGACCATATTTGGCTTCATGGGGGCGGGGTTGTATGTAAATGAGATGTGAGAACATGAGTGTAAGGGAACATTATAGATTCACTCACTCACTCAGACTGTTCACTCACAGATAACCTGCAGACTCCAGTGAAGACATGAAGCCTCCAGCAGTCCAGCACGGCGCCGCACAGGACGCCACGAGGAGGACAAACAGCTGTTTAAAGGGTCAACAAGGCTCCTCCTGCTGCTGCTCCTGATTTTTTATGAATGAGAACTACACACACACTCACACACACTCACACACACACAGAGTGATGTCAGCGACACACCCATCCCCCACTGATGCGGGAAAAACCTCACAATGAAAGAAAGAGAGAGAGAGAGACATCCTCATGTTTCCCATCAGCCCCCCCTTCACCACCCCCCTTCACGAGCCTCAGGATGAGTAATCCAAGGAGAGAGAGAGAGCGACCGAGGTAGAGGGAGAATGGCAGGGGGTGTGGGAGAGGGAGGATACCGACGCAGCATCAGCATCATCATCAGCATCATCATCGTCAGTGAACGTGCAGAGTGAGAGGATGAAAATTCAAAACCCTGCAGCTCCTCTCTCAGCGCTGAGCTCAGCCTCACCGGGGCTGGCTAATTCCTGGACCTGATGGACCAGACGAAGAGGATTACATCGCTGTGAGCATCTCTGGATTATATTTCTGTAGTATCTGGACCAGGCTAATCTCTGGATAAAGAGGGAAGGGTTTGATCCAGCGGAGGCAGGAGGAGCTTTTCTCTTCCTGTGGTCTTCACCTGCATGTGCTGCGTGACTGACTAATCTCTGGGAGAGCCGGACAGAGGGCAGCGTAGACACTGGACTTATTCATGGTGAGGAGGTGAAGTGACTCATCTCAGGACTTGTTGGCTCTGATTTCTTCCTGCACAGAAACCATCGCTCAGGATCCAACCAGGATACTGGAAAACCTGCACCACTCTGCCACATGTGGTGCTTCAGAGCTTTAGATCCGTCTAATAACTGGACCACTGATCCAGCCCAGTAACCGGACTGTCTCCTTACAGCAAGTCTACGTTCAGCCTTCTCCTGGGACCAGGTTAATCTCTGGATCAGCCGGTCTGGCATGTTCTGCTTCTGCCTGCAGAGTTCCCTGTTGAAGCTCCAGGCGCTGGAGGTGGAAGGGGGTCCCTCTCTGGGTCCCTCCCCAGAGGACAGCCCCCCTGCCCTGGGCAGCAAGGAGCAGAAGAGTCCCTGTGGGCCGGTGGAGCTCGGAGGGAAGACGCTGGCCTTGTGCCACGGCGTACCTGCTGACGAGAACAGCCCGCCAGGTAGACGCCGCGCTCACCTGTTCATCTGTCTGCCTGTCTGTCTGCCTACCTGTCTGCCTGTGTACCTGTCTCTCTATCTGTCTACCTGTCTCTAGGTCTGCCTGTCTCTATATCTTCCTGTCTGTCTACCTGTCTCTATGTCTTCCTGTCTGTCTGCCTGTCTCTGTCTACCTGTCTATCTGCCTGTCTCTATGTCTTCCTGTCTATCTGCCTGTCTCTATGTCTACCTGTCTGTCTGTCTGTTGGTTCTTGAGTCCGTTCTGCAGCTGACTGTTGAGCTCTCCTGTCCTCCGTAAACAGAGGTGGGTCTAGACGGGGACCCTTTAGTCCTAGTCCTAGTGTTAGTTGCACACAGGACACCAGAAACCCTGACGAACCCTGAACCCTTTGAGGATCCCCTCCAGAATCCAGGACTCAGATCCAGGATCAGCAGAAAAACTTCTCTACCCTCAGCAGGAACCACAAACTGAACAAACCTCTACATGGACTCAGAGTCGCCCCCGGTTGGTCTCAGAAGAGGACATAGTTCAGCCACCTGGCTAACAGCCTCACCTGTAGGTCAAAGAAGCCCCGCCCCTTTCTGTTAGTGACCCTTCTTTGAGTTAAAGACCTCAGGTGTGAAACCTGAAGGGGTTAGGTGGTGGATCATGTTGAGACTGGATGTTTGGACCTGTCTCATCAGGTCCAGTCGCCTCCTCTAACCTGGAGCTGGCTCTGAGTCTGGACTCTGATGGTTCTGAGTTTAGAGCTCAGTCTTCCTGTTTGTATGTCGTGGAGATGCTCTGTTTGTGGCGTTCACATGTTCCTCGCTGCTGGTTTTGGTCTTTTAGTGACTCCGTTTGTTTCCTCAGCACGCCACCCGCCACACTCTGACAGTGAGCGGCTATTTTTAGATCAGCCTGCAGGAATAAAACACTGCAGCACGTGAGGCACGCTGACCCACCGCCGCTCCATCCTCTGCTGAGAGATCTGCTGCCACAACATGTCTTCTTCAGGCCTGGACCCAGGATCCTGATTCAGGCCTGGACCCAGGATCCTGATTCAGAACACCAGCCTGTCTGGATGGGATCTTTGGTCTCCTCCTCTGATGTTTCAGCTGTTTCCACGGAGACTCTGAGCACATGGACCCTCACAGAGCTCCTTTAGACCCTGAAGTCTGTCCTTAAAGTGTTGCGTTGTTGTGTGTGTGTGTGTGTGTGTGTGTGTGTGTGTGTGTGTTGTGTGTGTGTGTGTGTGTGTGTGTGTGTGTGTGTGTGTGTGTGTGTGTGTGTGTGTGTGTGTGTGTGTGTGTGTGTCAGCCGTTTCTCTGTCCTGTTGATAAACATCGATCAGCTGATCTGCACTCCCTCTAAACCTCCTCTGTCCCCAGAACTCCTGACCGTCCTCTCCAGACCTCCTCAGTCTCCTCGACACCAGCCGCTGACCGCCATCCACCCCGGCCAGCAGCCCCTCACCCCCGATGGCGCGCTGTCCCCCAGCCCGCACCACTCCCCCTACTCCCCCCAGAGGAGCAGCCCTGGAGGGGAAGGAGGAGGGGGAGGAGGAGTAGGGGAAGGAGGCGGGGCTCTTCTTCAGCTGCTGGCAGGAGGTCCCAGTCCTCTACCGTCCCCCCGCTGCTCCAGCCTCACCCACAGCCTGAGGTTCAACTCAGACCCTGAGGGGGCTCCATCCCCACCCTGCAGCCAGCAGTACATGCTGTGAGTCTCACCTGTCTGTCTGCTCACCTGTCTGTCTCTCTGTGTTTACCTGTCTCTGTGTTTCCCTGTCCAGGTGTCGGGGTCGGGATCGCTCGGAGGCCCCTGAGGACGAGTCCCCTTCCTCAATCCCGTTCCTCAGCCGGCACATCCAGACCCTGAAGAAGAGGGTCCGCAGGTTCGAGGATCAGTTTGAGCAGGAGATGAACTACAAGGTAAATCCGCTCGGCCCCCTACAGGCAGAGCAGGGTCACTGCAGCTGAACTTCAAACTGAGTATTGAAAAAATAAGGATGTGACTCAGTTCAGTTGGTTTAAAAAAAAAAAAACACAGGTTCAGTAAAGGTGAGGAGCTTCAGTTCACCTGTGAGGGGGCGGGGTCAGGCCAGATGATTGACAGCTGATTGTACAAACAGTCTTTGTTTAAATCTGGCTGCTCAAAATCAAACAGTGAGCTGACACCTTCCTCTTCCTCCTGATGATGATGATGTCTGTGTTTCTCAGCCGTCCTACAACGATAAATACTCCAACCCAGAGATGATCCACGTCATGAACGAGCTCGCCAAGGCTCGCAAACAGCTCAAAGGTAAAACTCTGTGATGTAATGATGGAGAACATGATTAAAGGAATATTTCACCCAAAGAATAATATGCCTTCATTTTCTACTCACCCTCAAGCTGAGCAACACTCTGGAGCACTTTTTTGATGTCTCAAATGCAGCCGGAGATCCGGGAGGATTTTCACTGTCAACAAACTTCGATCTAACAGGGGCCGATGGAGCCCGAAAGAAAAAGGTCCATAAAAGTCCAGAAAAACGTGCCTATTTTCCTTCATACTGCTCGTCCGCTGTAATCCAAGTGTCCTAACGTCCATAACGTCCATAAATAATTCGAAACGAGGCCATTTAGCACAGTTTTGGAGCCTAAACAGTGGACACTTGGATTACAGCTGACGAGCAGTATGAAGGAAAATAGGCACGTTTTTCTGGACTTTTATGGACCTTTTTCTTTCGGGCTCCATCAGCCCCAGAGAAAATCCTCCCAGATCTCCGGCTGTGTTTGAGACGTCAAAAAAGTGCTCCAGAGTGTCACTCAGCATGAGGGTGGGTAGAAAATGAAGGCACATCATTATTTGGGTGAACTCTTCCTTTAACGTCTCTGGAGCTAACAGGAAGTGTGTCCGTCTGTGTCCTGCAGAGCTGAGACTGAGACAGTCTGTGTTTGAGTCCAAGGAGCAGGACGGAGCAGGAGGCAGCAGCAGGTAACACACACACACACACACACACACACACACACACACACACACACACACACACACACACACACACACACACACACACAGACGTCACCATCATGGTCAGCCCCTCACTCACTGTGACTGTGTCCTGCAGGTACAGCTGCAGCCAGCAGGGGGCGTCGGAGCACAAACCCACCCTGGAGGAGACGGTGGAGTCTCTGTTCAGACGTCTGAGGGAGAAGAGACAGACTCTGGGTCTGCCCGACAACATGAGGGTTAGTGAGTCCACAACAGACCCTGATCCCCCCTGGTTTACACCAAATCACCTGACGCTGTGTGTGTGTGTGTGTGTGTGTGTGTGTGTGTGTGTGTGTGTGTGTGTGTGTGTGTGTGTGTGTGTGTGTGTGTGTGTGTGTGTGTAGGAGATGACTCAGGCTCAGATGGTGTTGGAGAAGATCACTTTGCAGAAATGTTTGCTCTACTTCGAGAGTCTGCACGGCCGACCGGTGAGTGGAGCGCCCCCTGGTGGTGTGTGTGTGTGTGTGTAATCTGGGTCAGAGTAGACACAATGTAAACAGTGTGATGTCATCAACTGTGTGTGTGTGTGTGTGTGTGTGTGTGTGTGTGTGTTTCAGGGGAACAAACAGGAGAGGAACCTAGTGAAGCCTCTGTACGACAGATATCAGCTGATCAAACGTCTGCTGTGTGCCAGCCCGACCATCACCACCATAGTGAGTCACACACACACACACACACACACTCACACACACACACACACACACACACACACACTCACACACACACACACATTGTCTCTAATGCCTCTGTGATCGCTCCTCCAGGAGGAAGAGGACGGGTCTGATGAAGACTCCACGAGCTCCATCACAGTCCTGGAGCCTCCTGCTCCTCCTCCTCCTCACAGAGCGTGTGCGGCGGCCTTTGAGGAGGAGAGTGACCGGGACAGCGACCCCTTCGTGTCCCCGCTGGTGGAGGTCAAGAGCGTCCATCAGCAGCCGGCTCTGACCATGGCGAACCTGCACGAAGCGTCCCGCTCTCAGCTGCTGGTGTGTCTGCGAGAGACGAGAGCGGAGAAGAAGACGCGGCGGAAAGCTCTGAGAGAGTTCGAGGACGAGTTTTACCGCCAGACTGGAAGGTAAGGGGTTAAAACCGAAGAGGGTCTACACCAGGACCACGGTTTTTGTTAGTGACTCCTCTGAGCTCTCCCTTTCCTTTCTGTCTCTGTCTTCCTGGGGTCTCGTGTTTTCTGACAGAATCTGCCAAAAAGAGGACCGCACCCCGATGAAGGATGAATACCAGGAGTACAAACAGCTAAAAGCTAAGCTCCGCCTCCTGGAGGTCCTCCTCAGCAAACAAGACGTCACAAAAACCAAGTGAGAGGAAACACCAGCTCCTAAAAACTTCTCCACCTCAAACTCTTCATCCTTTCATCCAGGAGCGACCTGAGAGGGCCGCGTGCTCAAACCTTTCAGCCTGAATCTCTTAGGAGCTAAAGCATTAGCATTGACACTGCTACTAAGCTAATTAGCATAGCATAACTACAGCTAACATGCTAATTGAATGTCTAAATGAGAGGTTGATGCTGACTTAACATGCTAACTGTCTGACACTAACATGCTAATGTAATGCAGTGTGGATGCTAACACATTTAGCATGCTAAGGCCGAGCCGCGGGCTGTGGTGAGCAGAAACCTGTAAATACTGCAGCAGAGTGTAACCGTTTGAGCAGATGGTAGACGTCTGTGTGTGCTGTCAGTGGATCTTTGTAAACCAGCATCCAACAGGATCTCCACCTGCATCCAACAGGAGCTCCACCTGCATCCAACAGGAGCTCCACCTGCATCCTCAGAGCTGAAGCATTTAATCCGTCTGGAGGTGGAGAGAGCTCCTCTTCCCTCTGGTTTGATCTGAAGGACCAAAGCATCTTTATATCAGGCTAAATGTGTGTTTGTCAAACTGAAAGCACTTTACTCTGCCCAGCAGGCTGAGAGCAAAGAGAGTTTATTTATGAAGGAACAGGTTTAACGTTCGGGACTCAAAGTTCGCCGATCAGGAGGATCTACGTCAGAGCCGTTTGGGACAAAGTGCAATGAGAGGAGCGGCGCAGAGGATGCTGTTTGGACCTCTTCATGTTCATGGATCCAAAATGTGATCATCATCTTTGTTCCTGTTGTTGTGTTGTTCCTGTTTGCTCCACAGATTTCTACACAGATCACTCCAGAATAAATATTTTTGATACGAACAAAGTTTTCAGGTTTTTATTGAGTCAGAAAAACACAACGGACTAGCCAGGTCACATTACTCAGGCTTTACTTTAACTTCCTTGTTCTGCATCTTTTTATCACTTAAAGAGGTAAACAGATCATTTCTACAGCAGCTTTCTGTGCAATTAAAAAACAGCTTTATATTTCCTCCTGTACAATCTGAGCTCTTTCAGGGTGTCAGACATCAGACGTTGACGTCAGTAGTAGTAAAAACTCTGAGTGACCCTGAAGACGTCAGACGTTCCTTCGTACGGCGTGATGACGGGCCTCAGGCCTTTCATCTGTTTGTAGTGACCGAAGTGTCGGATCCTGTAGGAGCCGCTGGGGGCAGACGGGGGGATGTGCCACTCGACTGTGGAGTTACTCTGACGGTTTGATCCCTTCAGCCAGTGAAATCTGAAACAACACACTTCAGTCACGATCTCGACATGTGAGGGTTAAAATCCTCTCTGCTAAAGGTGATACTTAAGAACATCTCAAACAGGACGTCCCTGTGTTGCCTACCTGGTTTCCCATGATGCATCATTGTAGACCACATCCCAGGAGTTTGTTCTGTTGTCATAAATCTCCACGGTAACAAACGTTTTATCTCTCTGCAAAAAAAAAAAAAAAAAAAAAAACAGATAAAAGGAGAGGGAGAGACGTTCAGAAGAATCAACCAACGAGGACAAACAAGGACAAGGGAGGACAAATAAGAAGGACAAACAAGCTAAATGAGGTCAAACGAGAACAAATGGGGACAAACAAGGATGAACAAGGACAAATAAGGAGGACGACAAGGACAAGGAGAAACGAGGACAATTGAGGACAAACAAGAGACGTACAAGGGACAAACAAGGATAAATGAGGACAAACAAGGAGAAACAAGGACAAATGAGGACAACAAGGATGAATGAGGACGAACAAAACAGAACGGATAAAGAAAAACAAGCACAAACAAAGACAAATGAGGACAAACAGGATCAAATTATTCCAATGATAAACAAGGGTGAATGAGGACAAACGAAGAAAAATGAGGACAAGCAAAGACCAACAATTAGAAATGAGGACAAAAAAGACAAACAAGGAGAAATGAGGACAAACAAGGACAAACAAGGAAAAATGAGGACAAACAGCTTTGAATCTTACGATGTCTCCAGAGTGTCGGGGGTTTCCTGCCACGAATGTGACGGAGACGACGTCTCCCTGAAAGAAAACAAACAGCTTCAGGATGATTCAGAGGACAGCAGCCTCTGACAGAACAGATGAGGACCCGGCCCTGAACCCTGAGGAACACCACAGACAGGCACTGAGGGCAGATGAAGACCTGGGAGGTACTGAGAGTCTGACCTGTCTGTAGACCGGCAGAACCTGCTCCAGGACGTCTCCAAAGCTGCTGTTTTCTGGTTTCCTGTCCACAGGCGCCGCGGCGAGCAGGTTGAAGAGACCTTTCTCAAAGAAAGGAGGCTGAGGGCCGACCGGCAGCTCTGACACTTTGTCCTGAAAACACCAGGACACACAGTCCATGACTGACATTCATCCTGTTCACACAAACCCCCATCGGTCTGTGACACCTGAGCTCTCTCCTGACTCAGACTCACCTGTGCGATGGCTTTGGCCAGACCTCTGTACTTCTGCAGGTACGCACTGAGCGTGTGCGGGCCGAAGATGGTGGAGGCTCCCTCGTATCGCTGCACCTGTAACAGGTAAGATTTGACTATATCAGTTTGACTCCTCCCTTTGATCTGAAAGACTTCACTTCCCATGAGCCTCAGCGTCACTGTACCTGGTACTCTTCAAAGGTGGTGATGTAATGAGTGTAGATGTTGCTCAGACCGGCGATCACCACCTCTACGTCCTGGAACGCCCCCTCTGACTGGAGCTCCTGACACACACACACACACACACACACACACACACACACACACACAAAACACACAATAACACACACTGTGTTTGATGGTGTGTTACAGGTGTGTGTGTGTGCAGCTGTTGATGGTTTAGTCTCACCTGTTTGACGGCTTCTCTCATCCTCCGTCCTGACATGGTGCTGTTGGCACAGACGTGAGTGAAGATATATTTCTTTTATATATTTATACATTTATATTTATATATTTATAACAGTTTGAATTATATAAAGTAATATTTGGAGCAGTTTGAGTAAAATGTTGTTACGTCATTTCTCCAGGAATAGCTACGACAGCCACGGAGCCGATGGTGAGGATCTGAACGTCAACGATCTGAGGATGCCACGGTAAAGGCCAGTTCATCTACACACACACACACACAGACACACACACACATTAGCGTGCAGGTATGTTTCTGGAGTCTCTGTAACCCCTCAAAACCACTTCATGACGGCTCACCTCCCCGGTGCTGAACAGGATCGGTTTGGGTTGATGACACTCCTGCGTCTCATTGGACGGCTCGCCAACCAGAGCGTCTCTGATCCCGTCCCAGAACGGGTCACCTTCCACAGCGCCTTCAGAGAAAGAGAAAGACCCAGGTTTAGAGTCAGACCTGAACCAGCTCAGGGAGAGTCTGGGGCTGAGAGTCACCCTGAGTGAAGTTCAGGTCTCCTCCTCCGTCTGTGGTTCCTGCAGCGAAGCTGTGACCTAGAGCCGGTTTACAGGTCCTGACCTGGGACACAAACACACCCACTGGTTAAAACCCCTCCACCAGTTCATGACATCACCCGCTGTCTGGGTCAGAAGTGATGAAGCCATGTGTGTGTGTGTGTTTCTGGTGCTGACCGTGTGTGTGTCGTTGATCTGAACAGTGACGTCTGTCATGTTGACCCACTGATGAGCCGAGTGAAGGAAACCTGTCACCTCCTGGGTTGCTTTAGCGTACAGATCCTGCAGAGAGCAGCACACACACACACACACACACACACACACACACACACACACACACACACACACACACACACACACAAAAAAAAAAAACTCAACGTGAAAAAATCTGGACTGTATTGAACTTGGTCTGCGTCTTCTTCAGGTACCTTGGCCTTCTTGTAGATGTTTTCTCCGATGATCCTTGTGCTCTCAAACATGTCCTCCCCAGGTCCAAAAGCCTTACACATCTTAGTCTGTTACACACACACACACACACACACACACGTATATACATAAATATAAACCTGTTTTTTGGAAATGGTGAGGAGCAGGGATCGGAAAAAGCCTAAAGTGTTTCAGGACATGATTTCAAGTGTTTTCAAGAGTTCAAAGGGATGGTTTGTGTGTGTGTATTCATGTGTGTGTGTGTGTGTGTGTGTGTGTGTGTGTGTGTGTGTGTGTGTGTGTGTGTGTGTGTGTTAACTTACTCCCCCTACAGGACAGGAGCTGTTCAGGTAGTCACAGGGCAGTCCGGTGTTCATGCAGTGAGGTCCTTTGATGTTGGGACTGACGTCACCGAGGTTACTGGAGGAGAAACCAGCCACGAATCCTCCCTGACCACACACACACACACACACACACAGTCACACACACATATATTTACATCAGTGTGAACCTCTCAGAGTCTGGATGGAGCTGTGGCTGATGTGTGTACCTGTCCAGGTAGCTCTCCGTGGTTCTTGTCCTGCTCCAGCAGGTAGGAGGCGTAGCCCATGTTGTCACTGCTCACCATCAGGTTAGTGTAGTTCATGCTGACGGCGTGGACCGCGAACCAGCTGGGGAAGGGGCGGAGTCAGAGTGACACTCAGTTAGTCATTTTAACCTCCAGGGTCAGGTTCAGGTTTTTAAACTCAGTCTGAATCATAGACTGTAAAAAAAATGGACGTCTGCTTGCTCGGCTGGAAGTGAGGTCTCTACAAAAACTGCTCCCCTTGGTGGCTGGCTGCAGTATAGGTCAAAAAATCCATCTCCCCAGTCATTCCAGATGGGCTGTGGTCAAACTTTAAAAAATTAATACACCTGGTAGAAATGATTCTCACGTCTGATTGTTGTGGTGATTTGAAGATATCATTTGGCTGTCTTGTATTCAAGTCCTCTTTTTTCTGAAAAGTTTTGTTTTCATTAGTTATACGAGGTTAAAAACAAGGTTTTATGTCACGTTTAACGATGAGTGACAGCTGACGCTCTCGTGTATTTTTTTCAGGGATTGTAAAATATGTCAGGAGGTAGAGTCAGGAAGTGATTAGACTCTCGAAAGGAAAAAAATTATTATTATTTTTGTCACCCAGCTCCACTCAGATTCTCCCAGAATCCCTCACAGTCTCTACTGCACAGACTCAGACAGAATTATAAATAACAGAGCCACGTTGTCCACTCTATGTACAGTCTATGGTCTGACCCAGGAGCTCACCTGAGCATGCCGATCCCATCCCCGTCCAGATCTGTGAACTTCAGAACCACCACCTGTTTATCAGTGTTGGTCTTGTACCTGAGGAGACCAGCGACATCAAAGATCAACCATCTCTGACACACCTCTGCTGAGTGAATCACCCTCCTGGACCCTCTCTGTACCTGTGCCTCTCTTCCTCGGGGTTGTTCATGTAGGAGTGAGGGCTCCTGTTCATGCTGCTGTCGCCCAGTTCTCCTCTGCTCCTGTAAATCCTGCCCGGCCTCATGTAACTGTGGGCTATGTCTATGCTCTGAAACAAAAGGAATCATCTAGTTATGAACAGCCTGTTGGGTCCTGTCTAAGTCCTGGACAGAGGAAGTGTGTGACTGAATCACCTTGACGATGCCGTTGACGAGCGGCTCGACGGACGTCTTGATGTAACCTTTGCTGCTGAGCATGAACAGAGTGTACTGGAAGTATCCGCCCAGCCCACAGTGAGTGTGTGTCCCACTCAGCACCACGTTATCCCGACCGTACAGATCCCCATACTTCACCTGCAGGGCCTGCAACACCTGCACACACACACACACACACACACAGGTAACATCAATCGTAGTAAAAGTTGTTCAGTCACCATCTGGCAGCCATCTTTCGGGCTCCAGACGCTTTAACAAACACTCGTGTACTGAGTGGAGACAGAGCAGACACACAGGATGGAGCTAAATTTAAGCCTAGCTTACTTTTTAACAATTCCTGAGGTCCCCCTTGTGACCTGTGGCTAAGTCCCGCCCTCAAACGCAAAGAGCCAATCACAGGGCGTATATCCATTACCATTCCCCGTCCATTGAAACGCAGTTAGTCATTTTTTGATCAGTTTTATGAGTTTTTTTCTGACATTTTCAGTTTAAAATGGTCAAACTGTGTTCATGAGGAACATGTAACTCTGACACAAGATATCCTGAGAGTCTGGGTGACAGGGTTTTTGACCCTTTCCCAAGAAACATCAAGACCAGGAAAAGTGTCTGAAGAAGGATGTCTCCGTCTGCTTTAAAGTGATACTATCACAGTCCTATCACAAGGTTTAGGGCAGAAATTACCCCTACAGCAGTGTTTTTGTGCAGCAGAAGCCCAGAGCGCTCACACCAAACACCCCCTCCCTGCTCCTCTGCAGGTTTCCTCTGCACTCAGACGGGGACATATTTTACTTGACCAAAAACACAAATAAACAGACTCCCACTGAAAAAATCTGATATGAGTCTGCATTCACGCTTTATTTAGAGAATTTTCAGCGTGTTACTTTCACACAAAAACACCGCTAAATAAGGCTCTGGTTCTCATCGTGTCGTAAAACGGCGCTACCTCCGCTGCAGAGCCACAGCTGGCTACGAGGCGCTCGCTGCTTAGTGTATCAGTCCGTGTGCGCAGCGTGCCAGATATAAACAAACGCAGGTAGTCTGCCAGGACGAAGAGACACGATGAGAACTAGAGCCTTATTTAGCGGTGTTTTTGTGTTGTTCCATCCCGGAGTATCACTTTAAGGTCAGCTGACATCGTAAAGAAATATAAAGTTATCTTTAACCCTAGAACCACCACTGCAGTCTGACAGACTCTTTGGGATTTGCTCTAACGTTAGCTAAAGTTAGCCTAGCGTTAGCTCCTAGCTGAGTTGTTCATCATGTCTCTTTGTTTGTTGGGAGTTCATCATTGTTAGCTGTTGTCCAAAGGGCTCTAGTTAAGCTAACGTTAGCTTCTGGAGCTGTCTTGTTGTCTGGGATGCTGATGCTAACCAGATGCTGATGCTAACCAGATGATGTTTATCAGGTTTGCTCTGGGACTTAATGGGTCTATACTTGTTTATGTTTCTGGGAAGTGTCTTGAGATAACATTTGTTATGATTTGGCAATATATAGATAAAGACTGATTGATTGATTGATTGATTGATTGATTGATTGATTGATTGATTGATTGATTGATTGATTGATTGATTGAGCTGTAAATTTAGTCTGTAACTGAAGCTTTTTTATCAACCTTCAACAATCAAATGATTAATATCTCCCTCCAACTTGGACTTTAGAGACTTTTGGGGACTGAAAGAGGATCTGTGATCTTTCTGTCTCCAGTGGAGGGGGCGGGGCTTAGCCAGAGGTTGGCGGACACTTAAGTTATTTCTCTCCTCCAGTGACAGAAACACCTTCCTCTGAAAAACTTCACGAGTGTTCCCTTTATCATCCTCACTGACTTAACTTTTGGTAAAGTGTTATCTTTATTTCCAGCAGGTGTTATCTCCTGTTGAGCGGTGGAGTGTACTAAAGGGAAAGGCACTATGAACCTAGAGTTATAAATCTGTTGATAATGAGATGAAACACTCCCCCTGTGTGTGTGTGTGTGTGTGTGTGTGTGTGTGTGTGTGTGTGTGTGTGTGTGTGTGTGTGTGTGTGTGTGTGTGTGTGTGAGTGTGTGTGTGTGTGAGTGTGTGTGCGCCCTCACCTCCAGTCTCACTCTCTGTGAAATCATCCCGACGTCAGCGGTGACGAAGACGACTCTCTTCTTCCCGTCATCGATGATGAAGGCTCGGCTGAAGAGGCGAGTGTGTATGCCTGCAGCGTTCTGCTGAGAGTTTGCATAGCCCATCTACACACACACACACACACACACACACACACACACACACACACACACAGATCCAAACAGTGTTATCATCTCAGAAGTGCAAAGTGTTTTCTGGGTTCATCACAGGCTAGACCCAAACCTGGACCCCCTCAGGCTGCCCCTGTGGGTGGTTTCTGCTCCCCAGGTAAAGGTGTTTCTACATCCTGTGTGTGTACTCTGGAGGACCGGGATGATCCCATGTGGTCTGGCAGTTTCATATCTGAGATCTGAGCAGATAACAGACTAAAAGTACAAACACGCCCGTCTCCCTGAGCCTGTCCGCCTCACGCTGCAGACTTTGGAGTCAGACTCTCAGTCCTCTGCTCAAACCCTGTGTGATGATGATGATGATGATGATGATGATGATGAAGGTGTGAACCTAACAGGTCTGTGTGAACCTGGCCTGAGTCCAGGAACGTGCCCAGGCCCGTGATCCTGACTTTATGGAGCCTGATACAGTCTCTTATCTGTGTGTGTTGGTGTGTTTTGGTTTCTGACTGACCAGAGGGACTTCAGCTGGTGGTCCGGTGCAGTCGGCCCGGCCCACTCCGATCAGGTACGGTTTGTGCTGAGGCCCCGAGGTGGGGTGAGGAGTCGGATCAGGAGTCGGATCAGGAGTCAGATCAGGAGACGGATGAGGAGTCGGATGAGAAGTTGGATCAGGATCTGAGGGTCAGACCGAGGAGTGAAACTTTTATTTATAGATGAGTTAAAGTTTTAAAGACAGAGACGCTGCTGAAACTGAAACATGTTTGTCTAACGTGTGTGTGTGTGTGAGTGTGTGTGTTCTCACCTGTCTGCGTGTGTGTAGCCATCAGTGTAATCAGAGTCACACTCACAGCCGTCATGAGGATGAACAGGAGGGAGAGGATCACCTCCCGGGTGGACAGACCGCAGCACACGGACTTCTTGCTGCCCATGATGAGCTCCTGTGGAGACAGGAGGAGGTCAGATCAGCTGATCTCTGAGCCAGGACTGGAGCCCTGCGGTCCGCTAACCTCAGAGCCTTTTTACAGAGTCCAGATCCAGAAACTCTGGTCTGTGTGTGGTTAAAAGAACGGGAGTCACAGGGTGAGACTGGACCCAGACGTGAGGTCTGACTCTGAAGGATCCTGGTTCACACACAGACCTGTTCACAGAGCACTATGAACCAGCTGTAGTCCCATTAGATCTGGATTTAAAGATGATTTATTGATTTAAAATTAAACAAGTTTAATTGAGGTTAAGCTAACTGGTTGAGCATGCTAACAGAAACTTAAGTTTGGTGTGTGTGAGACACTCACCTTCGATGTGAAGCTGCAGAGTGTGTGTGTTGATCTGAAGCTCTGAGAGTGGCTCAGCTGTTATCTCTTCCTCTCTCACTCCAAAGTTCAGCCGCTCAGATTATAGATTATAGATTACAGATTATAGATGTGAAGACAAAAAGGAGTTATATAAAAACCTCATCACCCGCTGCAAACAGCTGGACAAACCTTTATAACACTCAGGGACCCCCAAAAACTCTGAGAGCAGTTCAAAACTCCACCCAGGAACTATCAGAGGACTTTAGCGCCCCCTGTGGACAGAGCAGGAGCTCATCTGACAGCAGAAGTTCAGTTTATTCCAACACTAAGACAGAGATGATTTTATGTTTTCATGTTTCCTGATAAACAGAGAGCACACACAGCTTCATCAGAGGACATGAGTTTATTTCTGGAGAATAAAGATTAAAGCAGGGTTACTCAGCTCATACACATCTGATGACACTGGGCTTGGTTGGAGGCTGGTCTTAAAGAGACAGTACCAGACCTGAGCTACAGATGCAGCCTGGGGGTAAAGCAAAGCAAAGTCCTCTGGATGCTGCTGCAGGAGGAGTTTTCATCCAGCAGCTCAGAAGTACGGTGTGGGGTCGCTCTTATCGCACATCTCGACGTGGATGTGTGAGGTGATCCTTGGGTAAACGCTCTGCATGGGCAGCATGACCCCGATCCTCTCGCCCTTACGCACTGTGCCTGTAGTTCTATCAGGCTTCACGTAGAACAGCTTGAAGCAGAGACCTGCAGACACAAAGAGCTGTCAGCTGACTCCTTTAACCTTCACTCAGGTCACCTTAAAGCAGCTCTGAGGCCTTTTCTAACAACGTGATTAGTTATCTGGTAACATACTGACCCCCTCCTGTCATTTTGACGCCGCTGTCGATGGCTGCCTTCTTGGGATCGTGGTAAATGACGAGTGGGCTGACCAGAGTCACGTCAAACGGGGCATAGACTTCTGCTCCATCATCACACACGATGTCCAGACCTGTGTTTGTCTCATCCTCCCTGAAACACAGCAGACACTCAGCTTAACTGTTACTGCGCCCTCCTGTGGTGTTGGGGGGTACTGCAGCGCTTTATAAATATGAAGCCTCATTTTATTTTTCAGGGCTGTGTTCATGCTGCGGTCTCTACAGACGGTGTTCAGATTACAACAAGCTGCAGAAACTGTAAGAAGAGGCTTTGACTGTCTCTACCTTTAAGTTATTATTCAATGACATTTATTTAATTAATTAATTAATTTATTTATTAATTAATTAATTTATTTATTTATCTATCAAACATCTTAAACATTTATTTAAGGTAGTACCTTCTCGCTCCGTAGTGTCCCTGTCCCCATCTATCTGTTGTCCTCAAGTCATTGTTAGGGTTTCCACTGCAGAGCTGACCAAATTTAACACCCTCACACACATAAAACAGGGCTGCACACACACACACACACACACACACACACACACACACACACACACACACACACACACACACACACACACACACACACACACACACAATTTTTATAACTTGATGATTTAAGTGCGTTCTTTCAGAAACTGTTTCACGGCAAAGATCTGTTTTTTATAAAACCTTCAGTCTGAATCCTCTTATTAAGAATCTGGATCAGTGTTTCTCACCCAGCAGGACGATGAACTGTCTCATCTTCAGCTCTCTGGGTCTGGTCTGGGTCTGGTCTGAGTCTGATGCGGGTACAGGATGATCTGAGTTTGTAGTTTTGTGCTGAGCTGAAGCGTCTCTCAGGTTTTATAGCTGCTGTTGTTCCTCTTTCGTCAAGAGCGTCCAGAGCGTCTGAAAAGCAGAAAAACAGGTCCATAGGTTGTTTATACATTTTTAATCTGGGACTTTTATTTGTTTTATAATGAGGACCAGTCACGCCCTGTCTACCTGTCCAAATCAAACAAATACAGAATGTCCGCACCCAAAGCTCTGGTTATGCAGCCTCTGATTGTTTGGCACATGATTTCTCAGAAGTTTAAAAATGTTGTTCCCATTTTAGAGGCTCCTCAGTCCACCTGTGTGGATGCCCAACAGATTATAAACATCCGTCTTTCCTCTGGCAGAGTCCCTTTATATTTCAAAGGAGCTGTGGTGCAACCTCTGATTAAAAAACCTAATTTGGATTAAACTGTTTTATCGAATTTCAGTACAATCTCAAAGCATTTTTTTTTCAAAAATCTTTAACAAATCCAGTCCTATGACATCGTTGACATTTTTCAGTCTGGTTTAAAAGCATTTCACAGCAATGAGTCTGCACTCTTAAGGTTTTTTTCAAGGTCTTTTACAGACTCTGATGACTCAGCTCTTTTAAAGATCCCATATCCTGCTCCTTTCCTGCAGTTTGATCTGGATCATTGATGTCTTCATGAAATGGTAGTAACATGTTTTGGTCCGAAAAGCCAATAAATCAAGCACAGCAGCATTGTTTCCAGGCTCTCATAGCCCCTCTGTTCAGAACGCTCTGATTTAGTGGGCGTGGCCTTCATATGTAAATGAGCCACCGCTGATACCGCCCCGCTCTTCCACGTCACTGAGAGCGGCGCCACGAGCTCCGAGTGCACAATGTTTAGAAAACAGAGAAGCTCCTTTACCGTAACATTACAGGCTAAAACAACAGGCTAACTGCAGCTAAAGTTAGCATCCTGAAGCTAACACAGAGACAGGGGGGACACTGAGGAAAAGCTCTTCCATCTGCTCCACAGCACACAGCATTTAAAATACTCACATTTCCAGGGTCCCAGGTTTGTTGGAGGATGGTTGGTAATGCGCCTGGATTCAGGACCAGTCTATTGGCTAGCCCTCTGTTGGACTGTCCAAAGTTGGAAAAGCAGTCGGCCGTGAAGTGACTAGCACACACATGCTCAGTTTTACTGAGTGTAGCTGGAACATTTCCTGATAAATGAACTCTAGACACTTAGTCTGTCTTCTTCTGAGATGGGAAGCTTGAGCATGGAGCTATGTGACTGTTTACAGCCCAAAACAGAGCAGTGATGGCTTTTCAATCAGGTCAGACTTGCTCCTGATTGGTCAAAAAAGAGAATCCAAACAGCTCATGGATTTACATTCACAAGGAGGAAAGCCAAAGACCCCAAAATTTCACTAAAAGGCCTCACAAAGCAATTTTTTGCATAATATGGGACCTTTGACTAAGCTGTGGTGGAACCGCTGATTAAAAAAATAATTTGAATAACTCTGTTTTATCAAATTTCAAACCAATCTCAAAGCATTTTTATTTCAAAAATTCTTGAGAAAGCTTTGCTTTAACAGATTTTACAGATTAAAGATGTGAAGACATAAAAACAGGTTATATAAAAACCTCATCACCCACTGCAAACAGCTGGACAGACCTTTGTAACACTCAGGGACCCCCAAAAACTCTAAGAGCAGTTCAAAGCTCCACCCAGGAACTATCAGAGGACTTTAGCGCCCCCTGTGGACAGAGCAGGAGCTCATCTGACTGCAGAAGTTCAGTTTATTCCAACACTAAGACAGAGATGATTTTATGTTTTCATGTTTCCTGATAAACAGAGAGCACACACAGCTTCATCAGAGGACATGAGTTTATTTCTGGAGAATAAAGATTAAAGCAGGGTTACTCAGCTCATACACATCTGATGACACTGGGCTTGGTTGGAGGCTGGTCTTAAAGAGACAGTACCAGACCTGAGCTACAGATGCAGCCTGGGGTTAAAGCAAAGTCCTCTGGATGCTGCTGCAGGAGGAGTTTTCATCCAGCAGCTCAGAAGTACGACGTGGGGTCGCTCTTGTCGCACAACTGAACGTGGACGTGTGAGGTCATCCCTGGCCACACGCTCTGCATGCGCATCATCTTCCCAATCCTCTCACCCTTGAGCACTGTGCCTGTAGTTTTATCGGGCTCTATGTAGAACAGCTTGACGCACAGACCTGCAGACACAAAGAGTTGTCAGCTGACCCCTTTAACCTTCACTCAGAGACCCATGAACATGGGACCTTACAGCAGCTCTGAGGCCTTTTCTAACGACGTGATTGGTTATTCAGTTACATACTGACCCTCTCCTCTCATCATGAGTCCATTGTTAACGGGGTCTCTCTCAGGTTTGTTCAAGTAGATGATGAGTCCTCTGACCAGAGTCACATCAAACGGGGCGTAGACCACTGATCCATCTTCACACACGATGTCTACACCTGTGTGTGTCCCATCCTCCCTGAAACACAGCAGACACCCAGCTTAACTGTTACTGCGCCCTCTTGTGGTGTTGGGGGGTACTGCAGCTCTGCACTCAGTTTATAAATATGACGTCTCATTTTATGTTTCAGGGCTGTGTTCATGCTGTGGTCTCAGAAACTGTAAAAAAAGAGGCTTTGAAACATAAATTCAGGTTGGTACCTTCTCGCTCCATAGTGTCCATATCCCCATATATCTGATGTCCTCATTTCATTGTCAGGGTTTCCATTGCAGAGCTGACCAAATGTAACACCCTCACACACATAAAACAGGGCTGCACACACACACACACACACACACACCCACCCACACACACACACACACACACACACACAAACACACACACACACACACACACTTATGAACTGTTTCATGGCACAGATCAGATTTTTATCGAATCATCAGACACTGTCAAACGTTTCTTCCTGTGGTTGAAACTTAAACAGGTGATAAACCTCGAAGTCTAAACTAGTTTACCTCTGCAGACCTTCAGTTTGGAGCCTCTTGTTAAGAATCTGGATCAGTAATTAAAGTTATATCCTGTATTTATAACAAGCAAAACCTAGAGCACTTAACATCCTCCATATTATTAATATTCAACTCCAATTTTTCTGTCTTATATTTATTTACTTCTTTTTTTATTCTATGTTATTTAATCTTTTTTATCTCTTTTTTTCTTTTTGTTTTTTGTTAAGGTGTATGTCTCTTTTAACACATTTTTTATTTCTATTCTTATTTTTATTTATTTATTTATTTATTTACTTATTTATTTATTCATTTATTATTTATTCATTTATTTTTTATTTATTTATTTTTTAATTGCTTTTATTTGATTGTGTTCTAAGACTGTGCAGCACTTTGGTCAACCTTGGTTGTTTTTGAATGTGCTATATAAATAAACGTGATTGATTGATTGATTTTGTAAATATATGTTTCTACGTGAACGTGTGTATATATGTGTGTAGATGTATGTGTGTAAGTGTGTAGGCATATGTGTATATAAGTGTAGATCTGTAAATCATATCATGAGAACGTATGCATGTGTAAGTATGCAATTATATACACATATTTATTAATTAATTTATTTATTTCCTTCTTTTGGAGTACTATGTTTATAAATTTGAAGTATGGATAAAATTACCTTTAATTAATTTTAATTTTTTTAAAAAATATTTTTGTATCAATGTGAAAAAAGGGGGAAAAAAAGAAAAATAATCAGGATCAGTGTTTCTCACCCAGCAGGACGATGAACTGTCTCATCTTCAGCTCTCTGGGTCTGGTCTGGATCTGGTCTGGGTCTGATGCGGGTGCAGGATGATCTGAGTTTGTAGTTTTGTGCTGAGCTGAAGCGTCTCTCAGGTTTTATATCTGCTGCTGTTCCTCTTTCAGCAAGTTGTAAAGTCCAGAGCGTCTGGAGAGCAGACTCAGGTCCACAGGTTGTTTATTCATTTTTAATCTGGGACTTTATTTATTTATTTCACAATAAGGACCAGTTCCTGCTCATGCTCTGTTTACCTGTCCACATTCAACCAACACAGACTGCCAGCTGAATCTTTGTTTGTCCTGCAACATGTTACATCTCTTAGCATGGATTAGCTTGATGTGGCTAATGCTAACAACAAAGTTCACAGTTGGTTCAAACTCTTCAAATCTGCCTGTTTGATGATTTATGATCTGTTTTATTTGATTAAAGTGGACTATGGTTGATGTTATCTAACAGAAGTACGTGTGAGTGAACCAGTGAATACAAACTCCAGTAAAAACGTTCACATTCAGGACTCCCCCTTACGAAAGAAAAATATATGTACCAATATATTTTTTGAAATATATTGTAATATATTATTGATATATTATGATATAAATGGAAAAATATATTGAGGGCACATATACAATATATTATATGTTCATGAGATATATTGCAATATATACAAATAATTGCTGCTTTCCATATATTGCAATATATTGGAAAATATAAATACTCATTCTCATATAAAGGAATATATTACCTAATATATAACATGATATTTTCCAATATGCTGCAATATATTTTTCTTTCGTAAAGGCCTGTGCTCACCTATTCACCTTTTCACCTGTCACCTCTTTGATTTTAAGTCATCAGATACCACAGGTCCAGATCAGAGGTCTGCAACCTTTACTTTCATAGGAGCCATTTTCCCTCAGCTCACCTGGATCAAAGTGATTCAGGAGCCACAAAATCTACTTTATCTTCACAATAAGACGATAAAATGTAGAAAGTCCTTTACATTTAAAACCCAGGGAACAATTATGGAAACAAGAAGTTTTTAAAATTTATCAATCAAACTTTATTTGTAAAGCGCCAAATCATAACAAACATAATCTCAAGACACTTTACAAAAACATTTACAGGTCTAGACCCGTAAATGTTAATAAAATTTTATTAGCAGAAACCCAACATCAAGACAAGATAAGGAGTCTGATCTTATCTTAATCCACCATGAGTACAGAGCTCTGCAGCTTTTAGCAAGTTACAATGGAGAGGAAATACTTCTCTTTAACGGGCAGAAAGCTTGGACAATTTTTATGAATTTGTACATGTGCTGAGTTTTTTGTTTTTTATTAAATTTTCAAAAATTTGAAACCATTTTGAAATTTTAAAAAAAATGTGCTAAATTGGACAAATAACATTTCAAAAATTTGTAAAGAAAAAAAAAAAAAAAATAATAAAAAAATGTTAAGACCTGAGCTACAGATGCAGCTCATAAGTATGGCGTGGGGTCGCTCTTATCGCACAGCTCAAGGTGGACGTGTGAGGTCATCCCTGGCCAAACGCTCTGCATGGGCAGCATGACCCCGATCCTCTGGCCCTTGCGCACTGTGCCTGTAGTTTTATCGGGCTGAACGTAGAACAGCTTGAAGCACAGACCTGCAGACACAAAGAGCTGTCAGCTGACCCCCTTTAACCTTCACTCAGGTCACCTTACAGCAGCTCTGAGGCCTTTTCTAACAACGTGATTGGTTATCTGGTGACATACTGACCCCCTCCTCTCATTACGAGTCCTTTGTTAATGGGCTCTGCCTCAGGTTCGTTGGCATAGACGATGAGTCCTCTGACCAGAGTCACGTCAAACGGGGCATAGACCACTGATCCATCATCACACACGATGT
Source organism: Halichoeres trimaculatus (assembly GCF_033239565.1). NCBI lineage: Eukaryota > Metazoa > Chordata > Actinopteri > Labriformes > Labridae > Halichoeres > Halichoeres trimaculatus. The sequence continues at coordinate 23,722,871 of NW_027437201.1, read as the reverse complement.
CCACACCTTTGTGTTTCCTACCGTCCCTGAAACACAGCACACTCTGATTAACTGTTACTGCGCCCTCCTGAGGTGTTTAGAGGGGAATTGCAGCTCTGCACTCAGTTTATAAATATGACGTCTCATTTTATGTTTCAGGGCTGTGTTCATGCTGTGGTCTCAGAAACTGTAAAAAAGAGGCTTTGACTGTCTGTACCTTTAAGCTCTTATTCAATGATGTTGATTTGATTTTAAAATTGATTAATTTATTCTTTTCTCACAAAACTAAAACATAAATTCAAGGTGGTACCTTCTCGCTCCGTAGTGTCCCTGTCCATGTCTATCTCTTGTCCTCAAGTCATTGTCAGGGTTTCCACTGCAGAGCTGACCAAATTTAACACCCTCACACACATAAAACAGGGCTGCACACACACACACACACACACACACACACACACACACACACACACACACACACACACACACACACACACACACACACACACACACACACATTAATAACTTCATGATCTGTGTGCATTCATTCAGAAACAGTTTCACGGTAAAGATCTGATTTTTTTAAACCTTCAGTCTGAATCCTCTCTTAAAGAATCTGGATCAGTGTTTCTCACCCAGCAGGACGATGAACTGTCTCATCTTCAGCTCTCTGGGTCTGGTCTGGATCTGGTCTGGGTCTGATGTGGATGCAGGATGATCTGAGTTTGTAGTTTTGTGCTGAGCTGAAGCGTCTCTCAGGTTTTATATCTGCTGCTGTTCCTCTTTCATCGATTGGAAAGTCCCAAGCGCCTAAAAATCAGAAACAGGTCCACAGGTTGTTTCCTTCTTTCTTATCTGAGACTTTTATTTCTTTATATCACAACGAGGACCAGTTCCCGCTCATGCTCTGTTTTCCTGTCCACATTTAACAAAAACAGACTGTCAGCACCCAAAGGTCCCGTTATCCAGCCTCTGATTGTTTGTTTGTTTGTTTGTCCTGGAACATGATACATCTCCTCAGCACGGATTAGCTTGATGTGGCTAATGCTAACAACAAAGTTCACAGTTGGTTCAAACTCTTCAAATCTGCCTGTTTGATGATTTATGATCTGTTTTATTTGATTACAGTGAACTTTGGTTTATGTTATCTGACGGAAGTATGAATACAAACTCCAGTTAAAACGTTCACGTTCAGGACTCCTCTGCTCACCTATTCACCTTTTCACCTGTCACCTCTTTGATTTTAAGTCATCAGATACCACAGGTCCAGATCAGAGGTCTGTAACCTTCACTTTCATAGGAGCCACTTTCCCTCAGCTTACCTGGATCAAAGTGATTCAGGAGCCACAAAATCTGCTTTATCTTCACAATAAGACGATAAAACGTATAAAGTCCTTAACATTTAAAATCTAGTGAATAATTAACAATAATCAATCAATCAATCTTTATTTGTATAGCGCCAAATCATAACAAACGTTATCTCAAGACACTTTACAAAAACATTTACAGGTCTAGACCCGTAAATGTTAATAAAATTTTATTAGCAGAAACCAAACATCAAGACACGATAAGGAGTCTGATCTTATCTTAATCCACCATGAGCACAGAGCTCTGCAGCATTTAGCAAGTTACAATGGAGAGGAACAACTTCCCTTTAACGGGCAGGAACCTTGGACAATATGGATTTATACATGTGCTGAGTTTTTTGTTTTTTATTAAATTTGCAAAAAAATTTAAATCATTTTGAAATTTAAAAAAAAAGTGCTAAATTGGAAAAAATAAAATTTCAATTTTTTTTAAATATAAAAAATAATAATAATAAAAAATGTTAAAATAAAAAAAATAAAAATAAATTTATTTTTTTTTTTGAAAATTTGGAAATTTTTGAAAATTTGCAAAAGTTAATTTATTTTCAAAACTCAAACTTATTGCTCAATACATCATTTTTTGTGGTTTGCTAACGTCTAGCCACATATCAAGCATGTGTATTAATCCGTCACATTGTCAGTTTATTGAATCCATCCACACAGAATTAAAATCAGTATTTTCTTCCAGATGAGTCTTTTTGTAGATGTAGTTATCTTCCCTGGGCTGTAAAACTTGAGGTTAGCCACAGGTGCATGAAAAGTTGGTGGGCTGTTGATGTTGTAGGAGGTGAAGTGGAGCGGTGGCAGACTTTATTCGCTGTCAGAGGACTTTAGCGCCCCCTGTGGACAGAGCAGGAGCTCATCTGACTGCAGAAGTTCAGTTTATTCCAACACTAAGACAGAGATGATTTTATGTTTTCATGTTTCCTGATAAACAGAGAGCACACACAGCTTCATCAGAGGACATGAGTTTATTTCTAGAGAATAAAGATTAAAGCAGGGTTACTCAGCTCATACACATCTGATGACACTGGGCTTGGTTGGAGGCTGGTCTTAAAGAGACAGTACCAGACCTGAGCTACAGATGCAAAGCAAAGTCCTCTGGATGCTGCTGCAGGAGGAGTTTTCATCCAGCAGCTCAGAAGTACGGTGTGGGGTCGCTCTTGTCGCACATCTGAACGTGGACGTGTGAGGTGATCCCTGGGTAAACGCTCTGCATGGGCAGCATGACCCCGATCCTCTCACCCTTGCGCACTGTGCCTGTAGTTCTATCGGGCTGAACGTAGAACAGCTTGAAGCACAGACCTGCAGACACAAAGAGCTGTCAGCTGACCCCCTTTAACCTTCACTCAGGTCACCTTACAGCAGCTCTGAGGCCTTTTCTAACAACATGATTGGTTATCTGGTGGCACACTGACCCTCTCCTCTCATCATGATGCCGCTGTCGATGGCTGCCTTCTCAGGTTTGTTGTAGACGATGACTTTTCTGACCAGAGTCACGTCAACCGGGGCGTAGACCACTGCTCCATCATCACACACGATGTCCAGACCTTCGTGTCGCCTGTTGGTCCTGAAACACAGCAGACACCCAGCTTAACTGTTACTGTGCCCTCTTGTGGTGTTTGGGGGTACTGCAGCTCTGCGCTCAGTTTATAAATATGACGTCTCATTTGATGTTTCAGGGCTGTGTTCATGCTGTGGTCTCAGAAACTGTAAGAAGAGGCTTTGACTGTCTGTACCTTTAAGTTCTTATTCAATGTTGTTGATTTTGATTGATTAATTGATTAATCAATTAATTTTTTTTTTAATCTGAAACATTTATTTAAGGTAGTACCTTCCCGCTCCGAAGTGTCCCTGTCCCCATCCATCTGTTGTCCTCCTCCTGTTGTTAGGGTTTCCACTGCAGAGCTGACCAAATGTAACACCCTCACACACATAAAACAGGGCTGCACACACACACACACACACACACACACACACACACACATTAATAACTTCATGATCTGTGTGCGTTCATTCAGAAACAGTTTCACGGCAAAGATCTGATTTTTTTAAAACCTTCAGTCTGAATCCTCTTATTAAGAATCTGGATCAGTGTTTCTCACCCAGCAGGACGATGAACTGTCTCATCTTCAGCTCTCTGGGTCTGGTCTGGGTCTGGTCTGGGTCTGATGTGGATGCAGGATGATCCAAGTTTGTAGTTTTGTGCTGAGCTGAAGCGTCTCTCAGGTTTTATAGCTGCTGCTGTTCCTCTTTCATCAGGTTGGAAAGTCCAGAGCGTCTAAAAAGCAGAAACAGGTCCACAGGTTGTTTCCTGTTTTCTAATCTGGGACTTTTATTTATTTCACAATGAGGACTAGAGTCTGCTCACTCTGTTTACCTGTCCAAACAAAACAGACTGTCAGCGCCCAAAGGTCTGTTATCCAGCCTCTGATTGTTTAATTGTCCTGAAACATGGTGCGTTTTTTCAGCTGCAGAGAAAACACTGAAAACTGTGGACCAGTGTTTATTTACAGGATGAACTTTGCTCACATTATCAGTTTAAACAGGAAACTCTCCACAGATTTAGACCCAAACAAACCTCCAAAATAAAGTGACTCCTTCTTTAAACTGTTTTATTTTTTAAAGTGACTTCATACAAGACGACATATAAAAACACAGATCTGTCGCTCAGACACTTTATTATTCACACCAAACGCTGAGAGATCCACGTCACGCCGTCACAGCGAGTCCACAAAGAGCCAACGAGTCTGAGTGAGTGCCGGCCCCGCCTGAGGTCAGAGTCTGTCTGCAGAGAGGAGAGTTCACCGTGTTTGGATCACGCCACGTCTCCTCAGTTGAGCGTCAGTCCCTCGCTGACGGGCATGTTGATGTGAGCGGTCAGCAGCGGGGAGCTCCGCCCCTCGTGCAGGACGAACACCTTGATGATGTCAGAGATGCCCTTGTCGCTGGTGCACTCCACGAAGGTCTCGACAGGGTAGATGAGTCCGGGCACCAGCAGGGGGATCCTCATGTACGGGTTCTTCATCCGGTACAGCCCTTCGTCGTACAGGAAGCTGATGGCCAGGTTCATGACGGGCCGACACGCCGCCGTGTTCTGGACGTTCAGGGTCAGTTTGAAGGAGGGGCCCAGGCCCTGCACCACGGCGTTCATCTTGAGCGGCTCTGTGAGGCTGGAGGACATGGGGGTCAGGCTGGACTCCAGGGCCTTGACGTAGGCCTTCGCTGCAGCCAGGCGCAGGCGGCTCAGGTCCATCTGGAAGGCCCGGTGCATCGCCAAGCCGTTCTCACGCTCACGCAGAGTCTGGTCCACGTACAGCTTGGTCTTCTTGGGCACGTTGAGACGGACGCTCTGGGCCAGAGGTGGACCGGGGGCGCTGTCCCTGTCCTCGAAGGCTGCGGTCCTCTTGAGGATCTTCACCATCAGACCTCCTCCTTTGGTGGTCATGATGAGCGTCCCGTCCTCGCGCCCGTACCGCCCGAAACAGATGCTGCTGACCACGTCTGGAGCCTTGATGGTGCTCAGCAGGTTCTTGTCCCGGTACAGGTGGACCTCACAGTTCGCCAGACCCACCAGGACCGCCTGGAAACCTTTGGTGGGGAGGTCCATGGCTGCCATGGTGGTGATGGGGGCGGGGAGATCCACCTTCCACAGCTTCTTCCCCTGAGGGCAGGAACACACACACACACACACACACACACACACACACACACACACACACACACACACACACACACACACACACACACACACACACACACACACACACAGATGAAGTCATGACTGAGTCGTGACAGAAAATGTGATGTGATGAAAACTCCTCCTCAGACCAGGTCTCTGGATCTGTGTCTGCCCCCCTCACCTTCTGAGTGAAGCCCTGCAGGCTCTCGTCGGTGCAGCCGACCACCATGTTCTTCCCAACCCTCACCAGGCCCACGGGGTGAGACGACAGCTCCACGCAGTACTTTGGTTTGTCCGACTCTCTGAGGAGGAGGAGCACAGACCGCCGTCAGCTGATGGTCCGATTTAAGGTTTCACGACAAGCTGCTCTGTGGGAGGAGCTAAGGCTCAAATACCTGCGCAGGATGTAGATGTTCCCGTCACGGCACGCCACGGTCATACGAAACTCCACATCGAACTGACCCGTCACATCCATCATGGTGGGCGCGGCAGGCAGCGACATCTGAGCAGGACAGAGACGGTTAGAGACGGACAGAGACGGTGAGACCCTGACCCTGCTCCCTGAACCAGCAGCAGCCGGGTCAGAGGCCAGGTTACCTTGGACAGGATGGTGAAGGCCTCAGGGTCCAGGATGTAGACGTCGCTGCACTCGGTGCCAATGACCAGACAGCTGACCCCGTCTTCATCCGCCGTGCTCTTCTTCAGAGTGCTGATGCAGGTGATGACGGTCTGAGACAGGTGCAAGCACAGAATCCGTGATCAGAACACGTGACCCTCTCAGCTGCAGCGTGAACTTTTATTCTCTGTGACCACGGGTGTTACCTGGCGTTTGATTGGCTGCTGTTTGTGCAGCTGGACGAAGTCATCCATTTCATTGGTCTCCAGAGACAGGAAGCGCAGCGAGCGGACTGACAGCGGCACGTCGGCTTTCTTCCTGATGCTCTCCAACATTTCCTTCAGGGTCAGAGGGTCGATCTGCCCCTCCCTCACCTGCTGCCACACGTCCTGACCAATCAGAGCGCAGAAAGAACACGTTACAGGTGATGTCACCACTCTGTCCATCCTCTGTCTGTAATATTCAACAAACCAGACTTCAGGAGCACACAGACCCCAGAGGACCAGAGACCCACCTGCTCCAGCGTGTTCACCTCCAGACTGGGCAGCGTGAACTTGAAGTACGGTCTCAGGTTCTTGTAGACGTAGATGCAGGGCCCGGACGCCACAGCGACAGCAGGGATGCGGGGCTCGTGCAGGTCCATGAAGAAGGCGACAAGCCCACTAGGCAGGTCCAGGAGGGTGCTCTCGCTCATCAGCGCCGTGCCCCGGTACACCTTCAGCTTCATCCCTGACGATCCAGAGCCCAGGTCCCCCAGCACCAGCCGGCTCTCCCCGTCCCCGCTCAGGTCGGCCAGGTCCACGCAGGAGGAGAAGGTGTAGAGACCGGCCACAGGGTCGTAATGAGCATCCAACCACTTCCCTCCATCACCGCTCGACTCCACAGACGACATGACCGCAGCACCTGGTCTCTGCAGTCCTGATCCTGAAAGCACTTAAACCCCTTACTGAGACAAGTACAGAGAAAAAAACACATATATGTCACGATATAAAACTATCGCGATATCAGGCATCCAGCTTCATGCCTGCTAATGAGATAACAGCATTAAAACCTTTATAACGAGATTAAACCGCTCCTTGTTCGGACTCTTTGATGTTGCACGATGCTAAACATGTTTCACACAAAGCAGAAATATAAAGAAAGATATTTATCACTTCTTATTAAAGTTAAATGATTATTATTAGGGTTTTCTGTAGCTCTCACCGTTGTCAAGGAAACCGGGTTGTTGTCACCCTCCGCGGCCCGTCCTCCTGCTGAGCTCCTTCCTGACTCCTTCCTTTTACTGCCGTTTATAACCGAGCAGCCCCTCCTCTCCAGAAACACTGGAAATGAGCTCAAAATCAAACTTTATCCGAATAAAAGAGTTAGAGTGTCAGCTAGCTGCTCTCTCTGAGGCTGTAATCCACAAATCCGCTTCAGATCCTCCTCCCTGAGCATGACGTACTACGACGACCGACATTAATCTCTTTTTACGGAGATAAGATAATTAATAGTCCTCAATAAAGCTCAAAGAAAGAATGTGATAATTAATAAATTAATAATCTAAAGAAAGATACAAAACTCAGTGCAGCTTCTCAGACCTTTTCTGTTTATGACTGCGATCTCGCGAGATTTAATCGGAGAACTGGAGAAAAAGAGACCTGACGTCACTCTATGCCGGAATCTGATTGGTCGTCCGGCGCCAGTTTAAAAAGTATACCGCGGAGACAAAACAAGCTAAGCGGACTGTGTGTCCTCGATGTTTTTAGCTTTTAATGTTCCTTCTGCTGAACGGAGAAAAGTCCGAGTGAGTCAGTGTCTATGTGACCGTTTTATTATTTAAATATATGACTTTATTTATCGGTTAGTTCACAGTGTAAACACCCTTCAGACAGAAACGGATTAGCACGATGTGGCCAATGCTGACAACAAAGTTAACAGTTGGTGCTTTAAAATGATTTAAGTCTTCAAATCTGCCTGTTAGACGATTTATTATCCGTTTTATTTGATTATAGTGAACTATGTGTTTATGTTATCTGACGGAATTATGTGTGAGTGAACCAATATATATATAAACTTCAGTTAAAATGTTCACATTCAGGACTCCTGTGATTACCTATTTACCTTTTGTCTTATATCCCCTTACACGTTGATTTCCAGTAGTCAGAGACCGTGGGTCCAGATATAATTTCCATTTTACTCTGATTTTCAGGTGTAGACTGAATGTGTTCCGTTTTCATCAACAGTTTAAAACGACACTAAACACAACTGAAGCGATGTTCAACGTTTGACCAGAGGGGGCGCTGTGTCCGAGCAGCTGTGATGTTCAATGTGTCTGATGGTGTGTTCATGTTTGCAGAGATGATGGAGTCTTGTTTAGCGGGGAAGCCGGAGAGAGTGGGACCTGTAGAGGTGGAGGACATCAGGAGAGACCTGCTCGGTGAATTTTCAGCTCTGCCAGCGCAGGTCTGCCCCTTTACCTGTTCTGTTACCTGTTTGTTTACCTGTTTGTAGATGAAGCTGGCTCTGATGACGACCTCTTTCCCTCTGTTTCTTTAGGACAGTGTTCAGTCACAGTCGGAGAACCTTCAGGTCTACCTGAGGGTTCGACCGTTCACTGCAGCAGAGAGTAATACTGAAGGGTCACAGGTGACAACCAGACACACACACCTTCACACACAAACAGTCTTAGCAGGCACCTGTCTTACAGCAGACTTACCATCTTTTTTTAGGAGTGTGTGACGATTGAGGGACCTGACACGGTGGTCCTGAAGGCTCCCAGGAGCTGCCAACCAAACAGGCAGAATGAGAAGTCCTTCCCACAGACAGCGCAGAGGTTCTCTTTCACACAGGTGACTGATTTACCTGTCTGTCACTGTTTCCTGTTTATCCTGGTCATCTCTTTAATAAATCTCTCCTCTCTTGATGTCCTCTTGTTCAGGTTTTTGGTCCCGACTCAAGCCAGAGGAAGGTTTTTGAGGGTTCTGTTCGAGGCTTGGCGCGGGATGTTCTGGACGGGGGAAACTGTCTGGTTTTCACCTACGGCGTCACCAACGCTGGAAAAACCTTCACCTTCCTCGGTCAGAAACACCACCTGTCTGTCTCTGAGCTTCAACAGCTTCAAGCTTTGATTTTTTGCAGAAAATGATCCACCAGCTTCTCTCTTAGTGTGTGTAGGTGTGTGTAAGTTTATCCAGAGTTACATGTTCATCTGTAAACTGAATGTTTTTGTTTCCTCTCTCCTGGTCTCACTGTCTCTCAGGTCCAGACCATGACTCGGGTCTGCTGCCTCGCTCCCTGTCCGTGATCTTTAACAGCATCGAAGGTCGTCTGTACAGCCGGATGGACCTGAAGCCTCAGCGCTGCAGAGACTTCAGCAGACTGACCCCGGACCAGCAGGCGGCCGAGAGCAGCAGCAAGAAGAACCTGCTGAGGCTGTTTAAAGAGGTAACACACACACACACAGGAAACACACACAGGAAACACACCAGCCATGGAGTGAAGATGTGTTTTAACTCATGTGTGATCTTTGTTTCTGCAGAGCGACAAGAGTCTGACAGCTGGAAGAGCCACGTTTCTTGATGGTTGGTGACAGTTGTCAGTCTCAGGTCAAATTTTTGCTTCTGGAGGTAAATATGACGTCAATGTTTAAGTCCTAACCCTGTTTGTGTGTGTGTGTGTTTGTATGTGTGTGTGTGTGTGTGTGTGTGTGTGTTAAGGCTCAGCTCTCAGCACCGACAGCAGTGTGAACAGCGTCTCTGACTCTGACAGTTTCTGTTTGGACGTCGCTTCGAATGTTCGCTTTTCTGTCTGGGTTTCATTCTGTGAGATTTACAACGACAACATCCACGACCTGCTGGAACAGGTACACACACACACCAAAAAAAATGTGTGTTTTTAGGTGTGTTAAGCTATTGTTATAATTCTGAATCATTTGGGGGAATAAGAAGCTGAGTGGTGTTAATCAGAGCCTCTGAGCATCCGTCTGTCTGTGGTCTGCAGGTTCCCAGTGGACACCAGAGGAGGACGGTGCTGCGTCTGTCTCAGGACGTCAAAGGAAACTCCTTCATCAAAGGTAAGAGGGTCTTTCTCGCTGGTTTGGTCGCGCTGTGAACACGTGTGTTGGGTGTTTGTGAGGCTTTACGTGAACGTCCTGTGTGCTCTGTGTGTCAGACCTGCGCTGGGTCCAGGTGAACAGCTCAGAGGAGGCCTATCGAGTGATGAAGATCGGGAAGAAGAACCAGAGTTTCTCTGCCACCAGACTGAACCAGCTGTCCAGCAGGAGGTTTGCTCTGCTCCTCTTCATCTTCATCTTCGCTCTGACTCTGGTTCTGCTCTGTTTCCTGTTTCTCACTGCGTCTGTTAAATCTGCTGACACCAGAGTTTCATTAATGAGCCGTAAAGAGACTCAGGCTGAAGGTGAGTGGAGCTCAGAGGAACAGAAGTGATGAAGGTGTGTGTGTGTGTGTGTGTGTGTGTGTCTCTGCAGTCACAGCATCTTCTCCATCAGGATCCTCAGAGTGGACGATGTTGGAGTTCCCAGAGTCCTCGGCATCAGCGAGTAAGCCCTCTCTTCACTCGGCGTGTTACACTCAGCCTGTCAGGCGGCGCCGCAGGATTTCATGACCCGTGAATGTGTGTGTGTGTCCTCAGGCTGGCTCTGTGCGACCTGGCCGGCTCTGAGCGCTGTTCTCGGACTCAGAACACCGGAGAGCGACTGAAGGAGGCGGGAAACATCAACAGCTCTCTGCTGACGCTGGGGAAGTGCATCAACGCCATGAGACTGAACCAAAACGCCAAGTATGACATCACAGTTTGAGTCTGTGTTCAGACGCCGCACATCAAACAGCTGAGTGACCCGTGTGTCCTCCGCAGGTTTACGCATCACATCCCCTTCAGGGAGTCCAAACTCACACACTTCCTGCAGTTCTTCTTCTGTGGTGCCGGCCGGGTCTCCATGGTGGTCAACATCAACCAGAACTCGTCCTGCTTCGACGAGACGCTCAACGTGCTCAAGTTCTCCGCTCTCGCTCAGAAGGTCGACAAACGCACACGCTCAGAGGTTCAGTTCAGCGTCTGAAGGTGTCTCCGCTCAACCACAGGGTTCTTCCTCTCTCCAGGTGGTGGTGCTGAACTCCAGGCCGGTGGTCGTGGACGACGCCCCCCAGAGGTCGGCGCTGGAGCTGTCGATGATCATCGACGAGGCCGACCAGCGCAGGAAGGTGTCCGGACGGGGCAGGAAGAGCTCGCTTGTTGCCTGGGAAACGACACTGGAGGATGTGATGGAGGATGAAGACGGAGAGGAGTGGGATGAAGAGGAGGAGGAGGAGAGTGTGATGGAGGGAACGGTGCTGGAGGCAGGAGGGGAGGAAGAGGAAGGGGAGGAGGACAGGACGATGGAGGAGGAAGACAAGGTGACTGTTTTATCCCATCTCTAGAAACAGGAAGACACTGAGACGCTTATCAACGCTGATAATCTGTGTGTGTGTGTGTGTGTGTGTGTGTGTGTGTGTGTGTGTGTGTGTGTGTGTGTGTGTGTGTGTGTGTGTGTGTGTGTGTGTGTGTGTGTGTGTGTGTGTGTGTGTGTGTGTGAGCAGTCTGAGCGGGGGGCAGCGCTGCGTCTGGTTCTGGAGGCTCAGATCAGGGAGGAAGTCAGCGCCGAGTTCATGGAGCTCTTCAACAAGATGGAGAAAGACTACAGGTAACCACAGGATCCAGAGCTCATCATGAGAGGAGAGAGGAGACGCTGCAGCCTGATGATGTATCCTCTGTGTGTGTGTGTGTGTGTGTGTGTCAGTGAGCGCCTGGAGAAGGAGAGGGAGATCCTGGAGGAGCGAGCAGATAAGAGGGTGGAGATCCTGAAGAAACTGGTTAACAAGACGGTCGACCTGTCGTCTGTGAGCACGGAGCACACAAAAGTGAGTGTGCACACAAATTACACACACACACACACACACACACACCTGTGGTAACCCTGGTGGTGGTTTGCAGCAGGAGCAGACGGCTCATCTGGAGGAAATCTTCAGTTCGTTGACTGAAGACCTGGAGAAGATCAAAGAGGACGCTCAGAGTGCTCAGCGCTGTCTGACTGAACACACACACGCAGCAGGTACACACACACACACCCACACACAGACACACACACCTGTGACCCGTGTGCTCTTTTGTCAGAGGTTTTTTTTTTTTTTTTTTTTTTTTCCAACATTCTTTTTTATTGAATTTTTGGCACAAAGTTATCAGAAATGTACCGTTCGTTACAATGAATGCTGCATTTTTGCATTGGAAAATCAAAACATTATGAAGAATAAAGGTATGCGTATTCACAGACATACATAATTGTAGACATATATGCATACAACATTATATATATATATAAAAATATTTGGTGACATTACAATAAAAACACAGAAATCCATATTTAAAACAACTAGGTTAAAAAAAGGAATAAACTATTTGTAATGATTATAAATAGTCAGAGGTTTTTGCTCAGTGTGATGTTGGTGTTTGTTTTGTCTGCAGAGCTGGAAGCGCTGCGGTTGGAGAACCACAAGTCACAGGAGCAGCTGCAGGAGACCGCACAGGTAGAGCAGACTCCTCCTCCTCCTCCTCTTTATACACTGAACACTTCCAAACAAACAACAAACACAGTGTGTGTGTGTGTGTGTGTGTGTGTGTGTGTGTGTGTGTGTGTGTGTGTGTGTGTGTGTGTGTGTGTGTGTGTGTGTGTGTGTGTGTGTGTGTGTGTGTGTGCGTGTGTGTGTGTTCAGAGTCTGGAGCTGCAGAAACAGAGGGTCTCTGATCTGATGGAGGTCTGTGAGCAGAAAGACCACATCATCAACAAACTGCAGGCCGCCATGGACGAGACAGTCGAGAGCGCCACCAGAGACGTAATCACTCACACACTAACTCACACACACACGATGACACACCCTAAATACTGACTCCCTCCCCGTGCTCACGCCTCCTCTCCTCCTCCTCAGAGAGCTCTGGTGGAGTCCATAAAGTCTGAGCTGCTGGAGCTTCAGCAGAGCTGCAGCTGCATGAGGAGGAGCGGAGGAGAGCAGAGAGAAGAGGAGAGGAAACGACAGCGAGACTCTCTGGAAGAGGAGGAGAGTGGACCGGCAAAGAAGAGAAGTGAGGAGGAGGAGGAGGAGCAGGAGGAGGAGGAGAAGCAGGAAGTTTTAAAGACTCGAGGCTCATTTTTCCTCCTCTTTCCTCTCAGTGGTCTTAGAGGAGGAGATCTGGAGGCTCCAGGAGGAGAACGACAAGAAGGACGCAACCATCAAGGAGCTGAGAGAGGGCGAGGAGACCAGGAGGAGGCTGGAGGAGGAGCTGAGGAGGCGGGAGGAGGAGGTGGAGGAGCTGAAGAAGGAGCAGGTTGTGCTGGAGCAGAAGGTTCTGCAGCTGACAGGTAGGAACCAAGAACTGGTCCACCCAGAACCAGAGGAGCTCCTCGGATTGGCTGGGAGGAGCAGAACATTAAAGTGGACTTTCCTGTCTCTCTGTAGACCTGGACCAGTGTCCCAGCTGTGCGTCTGTGCTGGGCTCCCTGGAGTCCGAGCAGAGAGAAACTTCCAGACTGACCAAGGAGAACAAAGCTCTGGTGAACGGCATCTTCCACCTGCAGACGGAGGTTTGCCCCGCTCCTTCACACAAATCCTTTATTTATTTATCATCACAGAGTCTGAAGGTCACTCTGAAGGTCAGGCTGAAGGTCACAGAGGTCAGACCCTGACTCATAACAAACACGACGTCTCCTCCAGGTGACTGAACTCCAGGCTCAGCTGAAGCAGCAGACCAACAGCCTATCAGAGGAGCTCCAGGCCACCAAGACCCGCCTCCATGACCTGGAGAGCCAATCAGAGGAGAAGACCAGCTCCATCAGTGGCCTGACGCAGGAGGTGGAGCGTCTGAGACAAGAGATGAAGGTAGAGCGCTCTGAAGACAGGGTCTGGTTTCAACAATCCAGCTCTGAGCTGTCAGCTGATCAGCTGATCAGATCAGGCTGTGACTGCTCTGTGATTGGTTGTTTCAGGAGGAGGAGGGGCGGAGCAGCTCTGTGTTCCACGCCGCCATGGAGGAGCTGCAGAAGGAGAGCCAGGCCGCTCTGGAGAGGTCGGCTCAGAAGTCCCAACAGATCCAGGAGCTGCAGAGAGAGAAGAGCCAGCTGGAGGGACACCTGAGACACAGGTAGACCCCAGACCTCATTAACACACCACCAGCAGGAGTAACGCACCAGAGAAAACACCCACAATGCAACACTCTCCACTCTCTGCAGCGAGGAGCGGTGCGTCACACTCACTGAGGAGATAGCCAATCAGAAGGCAGAGCTCACCCAGCAGCTCCAGAGCGTGAGGGCGGAGCTTGAGTCAGAGAGCGCCGCTCTGCAGGAGAGACTGGAGGAGACGGAGAGATCGGAGGAGGAGAGGAGGAAGGAGGAGGAGAGGGACAGAGGAGGTGAGGAGACAAGTGAGCATCCTTAAGGAATCAGTGCATCGACCTGTGATTGAGCTCTGACTCTGTGTGTGTGTGTGTGTGTGTGTGTGTGTGTGTGTGTGTGTGTGTGTGTGTGTGTGTGTGTGTGTGTGTGTGTGTGTGTGCGTCAGAGAGGGAGAAGCTCCTGGAGGACACCTCCCGTCAGATGGAGGCTCTCAGGAAAGGTAAGCTCCTCCCCACAGGTTGCGGAGACGACGTGAGCGTACCAACCAGCTGAAGCTTCGTTTCTCTGCAGAGCTGGAGCGTCTGAAGGAGGAGCTGCAGAGGAGGCACGAGGAGGAGAAGGAGAACAGAGAGGAGGGGGAGGAGAGGAAGGTGCCGATGGTGGAGGAGCTGAAGGAGGAGATCCAGAGACTGCAGGAGAGGAGAGGGAGACGACAGCAGCCGGAGGAGGAGCAGGAGATTGATGCTGTGAGGAGAGAGATGAGGAGACTGCAGGGCAACACACAGGTCACATGATCATCATCATCATCATCTTCATCATCATTCACAGGGTCAGGATGTGTATGTGATATTCATTCAGCTGTGTGTGTGTGTGTGTGTGTGTGTGTGTAGAGGTGTGGTGGGCGTGTCCTCCTGGATCAGGAAGCTCCTGTCTCTCCTCTCAGATCCAACATGGCCGACAGGAAGAAAACCCCTAAAACTACAGGAAGGAAGAGGAAGAGCTGTGAGGTACAGGTGTGTGTTTTTCACCTGTGTGAGTGTGTGTGTGTGAGGGAGAGGAGTCATGTGATTTAACTGCATTTGTGTGTGTGTGTGTTTCAGGGTCTGGTTTTCAGCGAGAACAAGAGAAACCGAGTGAGGAACACAAGAAACACCAAACAGGTGAGACACAAACAAAACACACTCTCACACACATCACATGACCTCAGGACGCACTGAGCATGTGCAGACGGTGTCGACTTTGAGGAGACAGAACGAGCCCGTGAAAATATTAAAAGAGGAGTTAGAGGAGTGTCAGAATCTGAATCTGTCCTCTGCAGTCGAGCTCCGTGGCCAAGGAGAAGAGAGACGGAGCTCTGCAGAAGATCGGAGACTTGATCCACAGCTCTCCCTCCTTCCTCGGCAGCAAAGGTCAGACACACGTTTTAACTCATCTCCACACGAGCTTCAGTGTCTTTCCTGTTTGACGATGGCTCATCCAGTCAAGTTTGTTTCTGTCTGCAGCTAAAAACATCCTCAGCCTGGTCAGTGGACCCGAGGCCGCCAAACCAAAGCGAGGACGGAAGAAGCTGTTCAAGAAGGACGCTGGGTCGCCGTTCTTTGACTCGCCAGTAAACACGGTGAGACAAACGTCACAGTGGATAAAACACTTACAGGAAGTGAGAGTCGGACTAAACGGAAGCGTATTGCATTCACTTGAAGAAAAAAAAACAACTGCACAACTTTTTCAGAGTGATTTATTCCTCTTTTTTTTGTGGTTATTTAGTTTGTTTTTCTGATTCATATTTTTTATTGGTTTGTTTTTTGTTATAATTATTTCTGTTTTTATGAGTAATTTTTTTGTGGTTATTAATTTTGTTTTTCTGATTAATATCATGTATCTCGATACTTCAGGAAAAAATTACTCATAAAAACAGGAAAAAAGTAATCTGAAAACAGAAAAAAAAATTATCATAAAAACATAAATAATTGTAACAAAAAAAGAAACAAACAAAAAACAAATAATCAGAAACACAAAATTAATTACCACAAAAAATTACTTATTAAAACGGAAATAATTATTACAAAAAACAAACTAATAAAAAAAATATTAATCAGAAAAACAAAATTTATTAGCACAAAAAAATTACTTAATAAAACGGAAATAATTATTATAAAAAACAAACCAATAAAAAAATTTCAACCAGAAAAACAAAATTAATTAGCACAAAAAAATTACTTAATAAAACGGAAATAACTATTACAAAAAACAAACCAAAAAAAAAAAAAAACAGAAAAACAAAATTAATTACCACAAAAAAATTACTTAAAAAAACAGACATAGATATAACAAAAAACAAACCAATATAATAATTATAACAAAAAGCAAACCAATAATAAAATATTAATCAGAAAAACAAAATTAATTACCAGAAAAAACAAACCGAAGAATAAATTACTCTGAAAAATCGGAGTTGTTTATTTTTCTTCAGAATAATCTAATACGCTTCCGTAGGCCTGAGACTGTAAAGCTGAGCTGATTCAGAGGTTGTACTGTCTTATTTCAGACACCAGGGGGAGCCGAGGAGGAGAAAGAGAGCGATCACGACATTATAAAAAGACAGCTACGGTCGAAGACCTGCAGGAAGTGAGGGCAAGGAGGGAACAGTTTTATGTACAGTTTTTTATTGTATTTTATTTCAGTCTGTGTGTTGAGACTTTTTTGACCACTAGGGGGCAATAAAGATATGAGAGAACAGCTTTCCCACCCTTCATTTCATCTCATTCATTCATTCATTTTCCAAACCCCTTATCCTGTTCAGGGTCACAGCTATCCAGGCTGTCATTAGGCGAGAGGAGGGGTACACCCTGGACTGGTCGCCAGCCAATCACAGGGCTGATACACGCAGACAACCTTTCACACTCACACTCACACCTACGGACAATTTAGAGCCCCATTCTTCATCTGACTTCATGAAAAAAAAAAAAAAAACTGATGACCCGCCTGTGCCTCTGTAACGCTCGTCCGTCTACTTCGGTTTCACTGCAGGAAGGGTTCTACGGCAGCCTGCAAGGGCCAAACCTTTGTTTAATTATTATCAAAGTTTGAGTAAAATCCTGATTTATGAATATAAAATATGGAAGAGTTTCAGTGATTTATAAAAGCAAATCTGTCTGAGCTCGCCCTGTTGTTTGGACTCAGGTTTAACCAATCAGAGTCGAGTTTTATCATCAGGAGGAACCAATGAGCTGAGACAAACAGGAAGTCAGGCTGTATTAAGAGACGCACATAAAGGGACGCTTCAGGAACAAAGAACAAAGATGAGAAACACAGAGAGGAAGTGTTTTAATCAGTTCAACATTTACAGACACAGCGATACGACAGGAGCCGATAACTGATCCAAAAACTGATCTGAGACCAGTCGGGCCCCGTTAAACCTGAGATCACAGACTCATAGAGACCTTTAACGAGTGGATTCAGAGCCCTGTGGATCAGACCAAAGCTCCAAGCTGAGTTTTTTTTTTTTTTTTACTGTAAAGTGGAGATGAAAGCCCTCTTTTATGAGATTTTGTCTCATAAAATAATTTCTGCCCCCTGGACAGAGTTATAACTTTGGCCACAGGGGGGCGCCAAATCCAATACAAAACTAAGAGTTCTTCACAGCAGCTTTCAGAGAAAAAACAAACTTTAATATTTACATCACGCTCAATGAATCTGAACGAGTGAGGAACAGAGATCGGCTGTTCACTAACTCAGTTTAAAGTATGTTTATTGTTTTTTAATCTTATTTAAAAAGTCATTTAAAGATGTTTAAAGGAACAGTTCAATAATCTTAAAACGTACGCTTACTTTTTTAACTCATGTCACTGATTCTGAGTTTTGACTCCTTGTTGGAGTCCTCAATCTGATCCACTCATGTGGATCTGAGATCACGGTCTTTAATAACAAACTGATCATTTGTTCTGAGAAACATCACGAGGTCGAGACTCTTATGTGCGTCACAGTTTCAATCCAAAAGAAGAAAGTTTTTGCTTTTCTATAAATCGAGAAAGAAAAATAAACCTCAAAGATGACATGTTCACAGTTTGGTGCTTTATGCTGCGGTACTTATTTAAAGGTTTATTTCGTCAAAGTTCATAAAATAAAACATTTGTGTCATAAAAACAAAAAGTTTTCCTGAAAACAGTGGAAGCTTCTCCTCTCCTCGGAGGCAGCTGGCAGTGTTTGCTGAACGGTCGCTCTTTGGCATCGATAAAAAAAGAGGCTCTATGGGGTCAGCTGAGTCGGTCTGAGCTCACAATCTGTCACACATACACAAGGCCACTAGATGGCACTGTTACACTGTTACAAAGCATGAAGACTGACCTGTGGAGGAATTCAGAAAGTTTTCAACAAACTGTGAAAATCTTCTCCTCTTTTTCCGTGTATGTGTTAAACTTTTTTTCTATGTTTTTTATACGCTTACAGATTTTAATATTTTTAAATTCATGTTTATACATGACGCATACAGACGCTACAGGTGTGCTCTAAATTTTGTTGTACCTACAAAGTTCAGTGACAATAAAGGCTATTCTATTCTATTCTATTCCACTGGAGTTTATATCTATAACGTTAGCATGGAGTCTTGAAACTTATTACCGTCTCCTGGAACTACAAACCAAATTAAAACTAAATCTGTAAAAAATTTCCAGAGTGGAAAGTAAAACAATCCAACTTCACGCAACAAGAGCTGGAAAAAATCAAACAAATCTACGTATAAATCATCAACCACAGAATTATGGCTCAGATTAATTCTGGGTTAATTAATTGACCCGTCTCTCTGTTATCTCAGCTGACACCAGGGGGCGCTGTGCTGAAGATTAAAAGTTAATCTGTAAATCATTAAATCATGTGATCCAGTTTTGACTGTAGCTCAGCCAGCGAGCTAACAGGCTCATTAGCATGTTAGCAAAAAAAGTTTGTGTTTCATTTTGTTGATTCTTGTTCACTTCCTATTAGCTTTTCAGTCAATTAGCATGTTCCACTCATGCTGAAAAAGTCCATTCCAGGTGTTCATGGAGGTCACATGACCCAGTCTATAACAGCTGCAGTTTGTCACCTGGCCTCTGGGGGGCTCCAGGGATTAATGTCTCACTCTTGCGTAATCACTCATGACGTAAACCTGATTGGTCGATTCTTCTGAGGCTACGAGGCGACGCCCTGACTGACAGCCTCCTTGTTGAAAGTGATGCAGCACTCTGATTGGTCCGACAGGCTGAGGGGGAGGGGCTCGAGGGGCTTCGTTTCCTGGGAGATGGTGGTTAACTTCTGGCGGCTGCGGCAGCGTCGTATCGCAGCAACCGTGAAAAGGACGAGGGCGCTGAGCAAGAGGGCCGTCCCGCTCAGGAAGAAGGTGGGAGTGTAACTTCCTGTGACGTCAACGAGCCAACCTGCAGCGAGAGAAGAAGAGTGACGAGGTTAATACCAGTGTTTTCATCTCTTTGAGACTTTTCATAGACTCCTGTAAAACAAGGACGTGATATTCAACTTCCTGCTTCGACCTCTTCTTCTTCTGTTTGTGGTAAGTCTCAGTTTAACTGTCAACAGGAAGTCCCACAGTTTGAATATTTGTTAGCTGACGTCCACAGAAGGGGAGAATCAGGGCAGCAGGAGTTCTAGAACTTTGAGATCAAAAACTGAGCTATGGCTAAGTCCCGCCCCCTAATGCAATGAACCAATCACAATGCTTACATAGATTCCCATACACTCCAACACTTTCTGCTCTGACGTCCATCAAATTTAAACTATC
The DNA here is from genome assembly GCF_033239565.1 of Halichoeres trimaculatus. Classification (NCBI taxonomy): domain Eukaryota; kingdom Metazoa; phylum Chordata; class Actinopteri; order Labriformes; family Labridae; genus Halichoeres; species Halichoeres trimaculatus. Next base: position 23,703,323 of record NW_027437201.1, on the reverse strand, counting down.
CTCAAAATTTTCCAAAAACTTGAACTTTAAAAATTGTGCAAAAGTTCCAAAAATTATGAGATTTCAAAGTTTTCCCAAAAAATAAAGAATTGTCATTAAAAATATATTTTTTTAACTTAGCAAAAATTTTGATAATTTGCAAAATGTTCAAAAAAAATTGGAACATTTTTCTATATTCAAATTTTTTTTCAAAAAATTAAAAATAAAAAAATGTACAAAAAAATTAAAAATAAAAAAAGAATTAAAAACCTCAGTCCAACAAAATGTCAAAGTATGATTTTATTTAGTTACGGTGTCTTTAATCATTAATACCCTTGTTAGCTGTTGTCCAAAGGGCTCTAGTTAAGCTAACGTTAGCTTCTGGAGCTTAGCTTCATTAGCTTAGCTGTAAGAGCTGAGATAACGAGGGTTCTCAAATGTGCTGAATGATTTAGTGTAAATCCTGTAGCTCCAAACTTACCGGACCTGTAAATTTAGTCTCTAACTGAAGCTTTTTATCAACCCTCAACAATAAAATGATCCATATATCCTTCTAACATGGACTTAAGAGCTTTTTGGGGACTGAAAGATGAAATGTGGTCTTCCTGTCTCCAAACAAAGTCTCCTCCTCTGAGTCCTGCCATCTGCCTGTGAGCTCTAAAAGCTGCAAAGTCGTTAAATTCTGAGATGAAGTGAAAGTTTGGGGTAAATATCAATGAAATGTGTTTATTAAAACAAACTCCTGATGTCAGATAAATTCTCTTCCTGGTTATTTTTCAGACTGATCTTTGCTCGCTGAGATCAACCAATCAGCTGCCAGCGCTCTGACGTTACGTAACAAAGCTGTTATCTTCAGCTCGGCTGTTTTTACTCACTCCCTGTCGTCAATATTACATCACATCCTGCTGATCGATCCGTGTGTGGAGCAGTGCTTTCATCACACACTGCACAAACAGACAGGAAGCTGTGATAACTCAGCTTCAGCTCATTTCTTTACATGTCCGATGACCGAGCTGTTAATCGCTGTCCAGCTCATGGACAAGAGTTTAAAGCTTGATTCTGATTGGTCCACACCTCGTTAGAGCTCATTCATCCATCCGTGATGTAACAGAGTTTTTGTGTTTGTGTCAGTATTACTACATGTTTACTAGAAGCTCTTGGACTAAATGATGCAGTACCTCTGGACACCACAGGGGGCGGTGCTGAGCAGGAAAACACAGAAAATACACTTGGAGCTGGTTAGGAGTCATAAACACGTGTCAGATCTTCTCCAATTAGTTTCTCACCTCCTACTGGCGGGCTGATCAGGTACGGGATGGCGTGGAGGAAGTAGACCACGCCCAGCGCAGAAGACAGGTACGGGGCTCCCACCAGGTCTGACGTCACCACGGGGATCAGAGCCACGTAGGCGCCGTCAAAGTATCCGTAGAGGACGGCGAAAGGCACGAGAAGCGCGAAGGAGCGGAGCAACGGCGCGGTCAAGCAGCAGAGGCCCTCCATCGCCACGGAGAAGATGTAACACGCCAGACGGTAAGGCTTCAGACACCTGAGGGAGACAGAGAGGAGGTGACGTCACTCCATGGTCAAACGTTGATGTAAACAAAGCGTGGGTGTGTTTGTACCGTCTGTCCGTCAGCCAGCCGAACGTGATGTTCCCCACGATGTCGATGACGCCCAGGATGGACATGAGGAAGGCGGCCTGCTGGTGGCTGACGCCCACGCTCAGAGCGTACGGCACCAGGTAGACGAAGGGGAGGCTGCAGCCGCTCGCCAGGAAGAGGAAGGACACGGACAGACCCAGGAAGTCCGGCAGCAGCAGGAAGCGGTACTCCTTACTGGACAGGAAGACGGAGCTGAAAGACCGCTTTACCTGAGGCTGAGGGGCGGGGCTTGCTGACAGGAGGCGGTCCTCCGACTCTTTAGAGGGCTTGATGGCGAGCTCTGCGTCATGCTTCTGGATGTTACCTACATCAGGAGACACAGGTGAGTGTGGTGCCATGTGATGGTTCAAACACACACCCTGAGTCAGCCAATCAGCTCCTCACCTTGTTTCTCCTCTCCCGCTGACTCCGCCTCCTTCCCCTCTGTGTCCTCCTCCTCCTCCTCCTGCACCGTGATTGGTCGCAGCAGCGCCCCGCAGACACACAGGTTGGCCACGAAGGCACTGAGGACGAGCAGCGCCCCCCTCCACGAGTACAGCTCGATGAGCAGCTGCACCGCCGGCGCCAGCACAAAGGTTCCAATCCCGCTGCCCGACATGGCGATGCCGTACGCCAACGCCTTCCGTCTGCGGAAGTAACAGCCCACCATGGCGATGGCGGGCGTGTAGCAGAGAGCGAAGCCGACACCTGGAGAGACACAAAGAGGAAAGTGTTAAAGAGCAGAGCTGGGTGAGGATGGTCAGGTGTGTGTTCAGGTGTGTGTTCACCTGTCAGCACGCCCATGCTCAGGTAGAGCAGCTCCAGGCTGCTGCAGAAGGAGCTGAGGAGGAGGCCGATGGAGGAGAGGAGGCCGCCAAGCATCACCGCCACCCGGCACGACCAGCGGTTCCCCACCAGACTGCCCACAGGAGCTGCACACACACACACACACACACACACACACACACACACACGCTCAGTCAATCAATCAAACAATCAGCTGATTGATCAGCTGATCAGTGGATGCTGGGTTCAGCACTGACCACAGAGCATCGTGGTGCAGTCGACCAGGCTGTGGATCCACGCCGTGGCTGCGTAGTCGGCTCCGAAGTGAGCCTGGAACTCCACGAAGAAGATGGACACACACCTGAACACACACACACACACACACACACACACACACACACACAGAGGAAGTTACACCACAAATCAAAACATCAATCACTGATCAATCAGAGTCTTTTCTGATGGCGAGGGTCGTAACCTTTCAGGAGGCCTGTCAGGTGTGTGTGTGTGTGTGTGTGTGTGTATGTGTGTGTGTGTGTGTGTGTGTGTGTGTGTGTGTGTGTGTGTGTGTGTGTGTGTGTGTGTGTGTGTGTGTTACGAAACCATACTGGTTTCAGCTGATCTCTGCTGGACTTCAGAGCCCCTCTTATGAAACCCGAGGTCACGTGACCACTTGTTTGTAATGTTTGACTCGTCAGGGATTCACCTCTACACTCACGAAGCAATGCATCATGGGAGATAGCATCAGCTGCACATTAGAAATAACAGTTAGCAGCAGAGTGAGGGGGTCAGAGGTCAAAGTGGGGTCCTGCAAATGTCCTGAACCTCCTCTTTCCTGACTGAGAGCGTGTCCCTGAACGCACCGTCAGCTCTGGTCTGCAGCAACACGTTACCCAGACGCCTCAGAGGTGACATGTTTGTTCAGGTGCCAGAGTCTCACACACTCTCAGGAGTTAACTCAGCACACACACACACACACACGGGTCATGCAGTTCATTGTGTTACAAAATCAAAGTGAACCGTGTTGTTGTTGGCGGCTCAGACTGAATCTGTGGCCAACAGCTGGAGCTTCAAGACCAATCTTTCTATTTCTGTCAGAAACTCCTGAAGGCTGAGCTCAGGGTCAGAGACCACCACACGGTCTCTGTGGAGTCGCTGCGAGAGTCGTTCAGAGAGTCGTTTGTTTTTACTGTGAAAAACGTTTGAAGCTGTTCAAACTTTCTGATTGTCTAAAACTAACTGTTCTAAAACTAATCAGAAAAACACTTTTCAAACAGGACAAAGCAAATCTATAAACGGCTAAATTTTGAGGGAAAGGGAACGCTCTAAATGCTGAATGTGACTCGGAAGTGATTTTGGAGTTTGCTTTTTTTCAAAACAGAAAAACACGATTCACTCCCCATAAACTTCTAATAAACTCTTACAAACTCCAACAATCTCCTTCTGCTGTCTTTCCTCAACACTTTCTGCCAACACGAACCGACTGACCCCTGAAGTAACCGCTCTCAGGTCACGTTCAACATTTTTTTGCGTTTCCTTTCGCTCAAGATTCTGTAAATTTGGTTTCAGGGCTTTAAAAAAAGTGTTTTTCCATTTGTCCTTTTTAAAACTCTTTATTTGATTTAATGTAGGTTTTTTTTTAAGGAATATTTTGTAAAATGAAAATTTGTTTAAAGTTTGTCAGAATGTTGCAAACTTTGTCTGTTTGGACTTCTCAGCCACCGTAGTGTTCTGTAAAATTCACTGTCATACATGTCTGCTGTCAGCGCGGAGGAAGATGGATGTTGTTGACCATCAGCTGTGAGAAAACATGTGTGTGTGTGTGTGTGTGTGTGTGTGTGTGTGTGTGTGTGTGTGTGTGTGTGTGCTTGGTGTTGACAGAAACAGAAGCTGTGGGAACAAACGACACTCTGACTTTAACTATTCATAGCGGCTGTGACACGGCGGTGTTGGTGTTGGCGGCGGCGAGCAGGGAGGTTGTTTCCTGTGTGGGTCTGATCCCTGACTCTGATCCTGAACGCAGCTCAGATTCGGTTTCTTACGCTGTGGATGTGTTTCAGCGTGTCTGACCTGACTTCACTCTGAACACACACACACACACACACACACACACACACACACACACACACACACACACACACACACTGCTCCTGGTCTGCTGTTAGGCCCCAGTCTCTCTTCCTGAAGCTGGAACTCAAAACCGGACCCTGTCAACACCTGGACCCTCAGCCCGGTTCACGTCTCCTCCACACACTGAGGATGAACTATTCTGGTTCTCCCCTGGACTCTAGGCTGACAGGATCCGGTCCGAGGACCTTCAGGACTCTCTGATGGACACAAACTGTCTGCACTGAGTCTCAGTTTCACTGTAACTAACCTGTCAGCTGAAACCTGAGTCCAAAACAAACCCAGAATCAGTTCTTCAGGTCTTTCTGAACAACAAGAAACTCTAAAACGTGTGTGTGTGTGTGTGTGTGTGTGTGTGTGTGTGTGTGTGTGTGTGTGTGTGTGTGTGTGTGTGTGTGTGTGTGTGTGTGTGTGTGTGTGTGTGTGTGTGTGTGTGTGTGTGTGTGTGTGTGTGTGTTACCTCGTCACTGCCCGTGTGCAGACCGTCACCATGAAGCAGCATCCAACGATCACCCAGCCCCAGCCTCCATCGGGGGGCGGCACCGCTCTGCTCCGCTTCACATCCTCCACCCTGCAGCCAGAGCCCATGTCTGCTGGTCCTGGTTCTGGTCCTGGTCTTGGTCCGCGGGGGTCCGGATTAGAGAAGGTGAACTAGTGAGGAGTTTGTCGTGCAGGGCGATAGATCAGTCTGCCAGAAGTTCAGAACTCAGCCGGTCTACAGAGATCAGGTTCAGAGGAGGACCGCTCCATGTCAGGTATCCAGGTGGTCCCCTGTGGTCCCCTGTGGTCCCCTGTGGTCCCCTGAGGAGGTAAGAGGAGCAGGAGTTAAAGACAGATGGATGAAGGTGTAGTCCAGCAGCTCAGATCCAGATCACAGGCTGAAGGAGTGTGAGCCAGGCTCTGTGTGATCCTGTCAGTCAGACCCTGCAGAGTCCCAGAGTCCAGCTCAGCCAAGTCTAGCCCCTCTGGTCTGGAGCTGGAGTTAAAAAGCGTCTTCAGTCAATCAGTGACCAGCTGACCCTCAATCATTAACCCAGCTCTGTGTCAACTCAGGAGGTGATGACTTCAGCAACCCTCAGACCCCCCCCCACGAGCGCTCCCTCTGTAGCATCAACAACACGCCACTGGGGGCGCTCCTGACACCTGCCCCTGAGCCGGGGCGGGTGGGGCAGTCTCTGAGGACCGCACCAGGTGTCAGGTGTCAGGTGTCAGAGACTCTACAGGCGAACAGGTCTAACAGGCCCTCAGCGCCCCCTCTGGGTATTTATAACCTGGACCAGACAGTCCACCTGCAGGGTCAGGACAACCACAGGACCAGGACTACGGCTGGGGATTTTCATACCAGGCTGAGAGCAAGCCACAGACCAGAGCCGGGACCAGGATTGGGGTCAAAGAAAACCAGAAAGTGGGTCAAACTGGGCCAAAGCAGGCGTGTCAGGTGTTCAGGCTCCTGCAGGTGGAGCCTCGATTCAGGTTACATCATTTTCTCACCTCCAGCTCCCTGACACCTGAGAGGGTGTGTGAGGAACGCCTCAGGTCTTCTCCTGACCCACTTCTGGCTCTGAGCGCCACACGTTGAGATCACTTTAAGAGGATCTCCAGACGACTCTGTGACCTGAAAAGTCACCGTCTGAAAAATGAAGTTTGCAGAAAGTTCCTCAAGTTAAGAAAGTCTGAATCAGGGCGCCCCCTTGTGGGACCCTCGGGTCAGGAACTTTAAAGTTTTCTAATAAAGATTGTTTCCCTACCCCACCCTCACAAACCTCTCATCTCTTTATTTATTACTTTCTAATGAATCCACAGACTGGTCCTGGTCAGTTTGATCCACAGAGCAAGTTTTCTGTCTGATCAGCCTTTCAAAATAAAAGCCTGTGAATAACTGCAGATTTTAGACACAGGAAAAAAAAGTCAGTGTTGAAAGTAAATTAGCAAAATGTCACATGAATTTGAAGTTTTCCCTCTCATGAAGTTGCTCTGCTCTGAGTCCTGAGCATCAACTTGTCTCCTCCTTTAACTGGAGCTGTTGGAGAAACTTTCCTCCCCACAGCTGGAAGACCAGACCCTGAAGACCAGACCCTGAAGACCAGAGCCTGAAGACCAGACCCTGAAAACCACACCCTGATGCTCACACCCTGGTGATCAGTCTGAGCGCTCTTTAATCAGCTGATTCCTGCTCTTTGTGCTCACCTGCTGCACGCGCTGCAGATGTTTGAAGTTTCAGGCTCTCGCGCGCGGACTCAGGAGCTCCTCGCGGGTCTCCTCCTCGCGGCCTCTCTCATCTATCGGCCCCTGGTCGATCAGATCTCGGTTGTTGGCAGCTTGTTGTGTCGCTGTGTTGCGCCGTGTTTGGTCCTCATCCTCAAAGTGACACGAGGCTCAACATGCCTGAAAACACTCCACCCTTCCCCCTCCCGGTCTCTCCCCGTCTGTCTCTCCCTCCCTCCTTCCCTCCTTCCCTCCTTCCCTCCTTCCCTCCTCGTGTTCCTCTCTTTTCTCCCCCTCTCGTCTGTTTTTGATTTTCTCATTAGGCGCTTCAGTTCTAAACAAATGAGTCAACTTTGAACAATTTCTTTCTGAAAACTTCTCACACAGAACATGACAAAGCACAGATGAGACTTTATTACACAAACTTTAAAGTTAAAACTAAAAGTTTTAACTTAGTTTTGTTGTGTTGCATTCACTGTCATACATTATAAAAAAAAGCTCAGCTCTGTAACTGACAGATTTATAATTGGATGTTACATGTTAAAGCCAGTGTCTGAGGTTAAAGCTTCGAGGGGGAGGGGGCTGAGCATACAGTCTTGTTTTTGTTGACACACAGTGTAGTGGGTAAACCCAGCGCCGAACACACAATTTTCAGGATCAAATCTTCATTTTCCTCAATAACTTTATATTTAAATCTTTATAATTAGGCTGCACTTGAGTTTGAATGAAAGATATATCGAAATTTTCTGTTGCTCCTGTCTTTTCTGAGCATTATGGGGATTCCAGAAGTACATATCACAGATATAACTGTGTAACAGAGGAAAGAATCAAACTGTCAAAAACATGTATTCACATTCAATAATTATGTTTTTCTTTTTTCTTTCCTTTTTTTATTTTTCTTATTCTATGTTTTTTTTTTTTAATTTATAACCAAAAACATTTAAAAAACTCAATGGGCTTAAGTTTTTCTTGGTGCTTTTACTTTGAATATTATTGAACGGAAGTTGTATGTTTGTAGTCAGGAAGTTGAGTCCGGTATTCGCAGCCCAAGCAGTTAAAAGAAGACGATTGGATCAGATTTAGAAAATTTTTTAACAGTTTCTACTTGAAAATCTGTTCTAACATTGAGGATCATGCTTTATTGCTTCAGATTTATAAATTTAAATTCACAATAATTTACCGTTTCACCTAAAACTGTCGATGTGAAACTCCTGGATGTTTTTTGGTCGTCCGGCGGGAAGCTGAACGTCACGGAGGTCAAAGTTCAGAAGAACCCGGAACAACAACAAAGTAAACAGCTGGAGTGAAGCTCGTGGACCTCAGACCCGGTTCGTCTCTGATACCGTTAACATGTTCTCCGTTTTCCCGCCCAGACACAGTCTGCTCGTGGCGGCCCTCGGCCTGGTCCTGACCCGCCTCTCCTGCTCCTCCCTGTCGGTCCCTGACATCCCGCACATCGCCGTTTATTTCGGGACAAAGACCCGGTACGAGGAGGTGAACCCGCACCTGCTGCGGGACCTGACCGCCGTGAACACCTCCGTCCTCAGACCCCCGGCCAACGAGCGCTGCACCCCGGTGCACCTCACCGCCATCATCCGGCACGGCAGCCGGTTCCCCACCGCCAAGAACATCCGCAGGATCCACAAACTGAGTGAGCTAGTCCGGACCGAATCCTTCAGAAGCTCCGCGGGCTCCGGGAGCTCCGCGGACCGGCTGCAGGAGCTCCAGAGCCGCTGGGAGATGTGGTACACCGAGGACATGGACGGTAAGAGCCCGGGACCGAGGCACCGAGAAACACACCGGAAATATCACAGCGTTTAACACCAGAGACGTTTGTTTACTGCACATCAAACCATGTTAGAGACAGTTAGGAGCTGGATATCCAAAAACAAAGTCTGAACTCTGAACAGTTGGGTTCAATCAGTTTGATATCATGTGACTTAAACCACACTTTAACATAGATAACACACACATTTATTTAATCTTTATTTTTAATTCAAACTCTGGGAGTACAACGAGGACACAACTCTTATTCAATGATTTCTGAGGAACTTTGGATCATATGTTTTATTAAATAGTAAATTTTTGTTACTTTCTTAAAAAAAAAAAAGATTATAACTCGTTAATCAGATTTGTCTAAAGACATCTCCTCCTCCTCCTTCTCCTTCTCCTCCTCTCCTCCTCTTCCTCAGGTCAGCTGGTGATGAAGGGCAGGGAGGACCTTCGTCAGCTGGCGAAGCGTCTGTACGGCTTGTTCCCATCGCTCCTGTCAGAGGAGAACCTGAGTAGGATCAGTCTGAAGAGCAGCTCCAAACACCGCTGTGTGAGCAGCGTGGAGGCGTTTCAGGAGGGGCTGAGGGACGCGTGGAGGGGCCAAGGTCAGGGTCTGAACAGACCAACACACGGGTTCAGAGTTTACACCGTCTCAACATCATCAAAACTCATCATCTGTAAATCTCTCTGCCTGCAGAGGTGCAGTACAACCATCAGGTGGACGATGAGCTGATGCGTTTCTTTGAGCGTTGCCGTGGTTACGTGGAGGGTGTGGAGAACAACCGGACGGCGCTGCTGGAGGTGGAGAAGTTCAAACACGGGCAGGAGATGGACGCAGTGAGGAGGAGGATTGCTGAGAAGCTGGGTCTTCCTCACCAACGCCTCACCCCTGGTCAGACACACGCACACACACACACACACACTCTAACATGGTGTGTGTTTCATGCTTAAGTTTGTCCCTCTCTGTCTCCCGTAGAGTTGGTTGAAGCTGCGTTCTTCTTGTGCTCCTACGAGCTCTCCATCAAGTCTCTGCACTCGCCATGGTGCTTCCTGTTTGATGAGAGTGACGCCAAGGTACGTACACACACACACACACACACAGACACACTTGTTAGTTCCAGGCTGGTGTGTGTGCGTCGTGTGTGTGAACCCTGTTCTGTGTCTCCAGGTTCTGGAGTATAAGTCAGACCTGAAGCAGTACTGGAAGCGCTCCCATGGTCATGTGATCAGCAGTATGTCCAGCTGTCCTCTCTTCCATCACGTCTTCAGGACGCTTGATAAAGCCGGGCGCCCCCGCAGGTCAGTGATGTCACATCTTCAAATGTCTTTCAGACGTTTGAAGATGTGTAAAAGTTTCATGAAAACTGCTTCAGACTTTTTGTATAACGATGCCAGATATGAGCTTTTATTTTGAAAGTACTTGACAGGAAGCAGACAGAATCATAGCTCTGACCTGCAGGTCCACAGATGCAGCTCCTGAGCCCGCCTCCATCCTGGTGGGTCACGCTGAGACGCTCCTCCCCCTCCTCTCCTTGCTGGGACTCTACAGGGACAAGACTCCGCCCACTGCCAGCAACTACCAATCACAGCATGGTAAGAAGCTCCGCCCATGCCCTTGCATCCTGTCTTTGAGCAGGATATGATGTTTGAACTGTGTCTGTCACCTGCAGGAAGAAGTTTCCGGACCAGTCGTATCGTCCCGTATGCCGCCAACATCCTCTTCGTCCTGTACGACTGTCAGCGAGGACCCCGCCTGCAGATGCTCATCAACGAGTCGCCGGTTCGATTCCCTGGGCTGGAGAAGGAGGACGCTCCTCTGTACCGAGAGGTTCGGGCCACGTACCGCCACCTGCTGGACGGCTGTGACTTTGAGAGGGAGTGTGAGGGGAGAATCATCGGGAGAGGACCAAACATCGAGCTCTGAGCCCTGGACCTGCCCCCTCAGACCACAGCCTTAACCTGCCCATCTTAGCTCACCTGGGATCAATGGTACTCAATTAGCTCTTTAATCATGGAATGAAGATAAGCCCCGCCCCCTGCTGTGATTGTCCAATCACAGCTCAGCTGTAGTAACTGTAAAGATCTGTTAGTTTAAAGGTACATTTAGAGACTGAGGGGTCACCTGACCTCACAGGGCCTGTCTTCCTGTGTTGCCCCCTGCTGGTGAGCTGGAGAAGCGAGGCGTGGTTTCTTTCCTGGTGTTTGGTTTATTCTAAGATGTGTTCTGACTGCTGATTGGCTGCTGACCTTTAGACTTTTTACATGCATGATATGACGTGTAATCCCCACACCTGGATTCTTTGATCTGGTTCAGGGATGAGAGATCAGTCGTCAGCACTCCCACTTTCCTTCTTTTAACTTTGGGACAGGTGAGCTCACCTGTGGCTCCTGTTCTGATTGGACAGGAGCTCAGTTTGTTCCATACTCTAATTTTGATGTCATTTGGGTTGGACCAATCAGGATCATTCTATTCTGCTCTATGTGTTCTGTCTTTTTCTAACGAGGTGATTTGATTTGATGTGTGACGTCAGCATGAAAGCGTTCTGATCCGATCCGTTCTGATCCATTTCAACACATTCTTTTGATCCAACCTGTGATCAGGTCGTCTGCTAACGTTGTTCCTGCTGTTGTTCTGGGCCCTGGACCAATCAGAATGAGGCATTTGACACCAGCAGGTCACTTTTAGATGTTGTAGTAATTTTTCAGTTCTCCAGTTTGACCACTAGATGTCCCTGTTGTGGGGAGGTCTGCAGCAGATAAAGATGGTTTTCAGAGCATCTGTTCCAGGTCTGTTTAGACTCTGTTACAGGTCTTTTTAAAATCTGTATCTGGTCTGTTTGGTGTGTTTTGCTAGATTTCACTTGTAACTTGAATGTTTCTGTTTCTGCTCGTCAGACTTCATCAGAAACCGCATGTTTAATGACTGATTCCGTGACAGGAAGTAGAGAAATGTCCTTTAGCTCATGATGTTTGAGTCTCATAGTTTTGTGTGTGTGCTGTTTTAGGTAAACTGACCCTTTAATCCTCATCAGTCTGTAAATCAGAGTCAGTGAGACTGACAGTTGGCACTACAGGGTGTTTTATCCTCTTATTTATTCTCTTTTAGCGGCATGTGATCACTTCTTCTTCGTGGGTTTTTGTGTCTTTTTGAGTTTGATCTCAGAGCTGCAGTTCCTCCTACAGCCACCAGGTGCTGCTGAGCTCCGACTCTTACTTTGTTTTCAAAATAAGAAAGCGTGAGTGATGCCTTTCACAATAAGAGTTCCTTAATGAAGTCTGCAGAGATCCTAACTTTGATTTCTTGTCCTCAGGGTGATTTTATTTATTTTATGTCATTGTGCCAAAATCAGTTCAAAGTTTTACGAATGACCTCTTATTTCCTCTCTTCTTTGGATTGTTTACTTGAATTCAGTTTCAGCTTTCACTCTGTGCTTTTATTTTCCTTAAACTTCCTGTTTCCGCAGAGCGACAGATGCCAAATGTTTGGATTCAAGAAGCTTTAATAAACGATTTTCACATGAAACTGAACAGAGGAGGTTTTTCTGTATTTACGTTAGAAATCACCAGCAGCTCCTCTTAGGACGTTTCTTTTTGTTCAATCAGACACGGACACTCAGAAACATCCTGTTTTGGTTTTATTACATCATCACCGTTCAGCAGTTTGTACATCAGAACTGAAAAAACTCAAAACTACACTGTAAAAAATGCTCCTGACCTCTGACCTGCTGCAGCTTTTCTTTTTTTTATCAGAGTGACGCTGAGAGCTGATCTGTCATTTAGTGACAGCTCTGACTTTATCTCTGATCCAACAGCAGCATCAAAACATCTTCATCATCTTCATCATAATAATAACAACAAAGTACACTTCATGGTGAAGATGAAAACTTCACCTTCTTATGGTTTGTTTTTGATGCAGTTCAGATTTTCTCAGACGTGTTTCGGTTTTTAATTTACAGAGTGAACAAAGAGAAACTTTTTTTTATCAATCAGTGATTTTCTGATAAATTGACTCTAAAGATGGTAAACATGGAGAGTTTCAGAGTGTAAACAGTGAGACAGTTAATTCATTCAATAATTAAAAGTTATTTTACATGTGACTTAAAGCTCCTGTGAGGATCAGCCTGCAGTAACTGTTACAGACATCCTTTCAGAGGTTCACCGTCTCTGCCTCGAAAACCAAACTCTCAGAGACTCCCCGAGAAACGATCAGGAAACACGTCTGAGGTCGAAGCCGTCAGTGTTCGACTGAGGGGGAGCCAGCCGCAGCAGCCAGAGCTCAGTTTGATAATAACTTAGAAAATAAACGTGGAAAGATTATTTACAGCAGGAGGAAGAGGAAGAGGAGGAGGAGGAGGAGGAGGAGGAGGAGCTTTAACCGATAAAAACAAAAATGATCCTTTAAACGAAGCATTTGAAGAAGCTTCAGCTTCATGATCAGCTGATTCCAATAGAAAAACACAAAGAGCAGTGGCACATCTTTAAACACAGGTAGAGACAGCAGGTCACTGTGTGTGTGTGTGTGTGTGTGTGTGTGTGGGGTGAAATGTGTGTGTGTGTGTGTGATCAGTCCAGAGCAGCGTGCAGCAGGGCGCTCTGTCCACCCGCTGATTTAGACTTCTTCATCTTACTGATCGCCTTCTGGAGGTCGGACTGATGGATCGGACGAATGTAATCCTCTGACGGGCTGAGAGGAAGAGGAGGTGGTTAGATATTCATCCACAGGTAAGCAGACAGACAGACAGGTGAGCAGACAGACAGACAGACAGGTACCTGTCACTCTGAGTGTGGACAAAGTCTCGGACGCAGAGCAGCGCGGCATCACGGCACATCTCTCTGAGGTCACTTCCTGAGAAACCATCTGTGTCTTTGGCGATGTCCAGCAGGTCCACAGACGGGTCCACCTGCAGGGAGACAACAGAGAAACCACCATGACGGTTTTATAACGCCATTACTTCCTGTCTGATCAAAGGTGAGCCTGCTGTGTGTGTGTGTGTGTGTGTGTGTGTGTGTGTGAACTCACACTCTCATTCTCCAGGATGAGTTTGAGGATCTGCTCCCTCTGCCTCATACTCTGCAGGACAAACACACACATTTTGTTAGTGTGTGTACACATACGTATTACTGTGTATGTGCAGGTGTGTGTGTGTGTATGTGTATACCGGCTGGTTGATGTGGAACCTGGTGGGCATCCTCCTCAGGATGGCAGAGTCCAGGTCCTGAGGGCGGTTGGTGGCTCCCATGATGATGACCTGAAACACACACAGGGTCAGAGTCTAAACCCTCACAGACCCCTTCAGACGGTCTGGTACGATCCCTCAGAAGCTGTCGTTTGTTCATCCTGCTTCCTACGTTAAACTGGTGGTGGTGGCGTTTACCTGACAGTGGTGGTCTGTGTCGAGCCCGTCCCACAGACTCATGAACTGGGCCTTCATCATGGCCGTGGCCTCGTGGTCGGAGCTGGATCGGTTCCTCAGGAAGGAGTCTGAACACAGGGATCAGGTTTAGATCAGAGACTGTCAGAGGAGCTGGGCTCTTTACGTCTTTTCTTCTGAGCGAGTGTGTGTATGTGTGTGTGTGTGTCGTACCGATCTCATCTACGAAGATGATTGACGGCTGCAGTTTGACGGCCAGCGTGAACACAGCAGCGGCGAGTTTCTGAGACTCCCCGTACCATTTGTCGGTCAGCGTGCTCGGCTGCAGGTTGATGAAACGAAACCCCGCCTCCTTCGCCGTCGCCTTGGCAATCAGCGTCTTACCGCAGCCGGGGGGCCCATACAGCAGGACACCTGTTTCCATGACGACAGAATGGGATTATGGTCTGTTCTTTTAGCTTTCTTCCTTCTTTCCTAATCCTCTCCCTCCTCCTCTGTCTCCTCATCTTGATATTTTATTAAAACCTGATCCAGAGTCAGAGCTGAGTGACCTCTGACCTTTGGGAGGCTGCAGCAGTTTGGATCCCTGGAACAGGTGTCTCTTCTGAACAGGTAAGATGACCGTCTCCTTCAACTCTGTGATCACCTCATCCAGACCAGCGATGTCTCTCCATGTGATCTGCACACACACACACACACACACACAGAGTTTTAGACCCCCTCATCTGCTCATTGGAGATCTAACTGATCTGGATGACCCATACCTGCATGCTGAGCGGGTCAACCAGGTGAGCGGCGATGCTCATCTCATATTCTGACAGCTTCACATTTTTCACTCCAATCTGACGCATCAACTTCTCCGCCTGAAAGAAACCAAAACCAACCATTAATCAGCATTTCATTTACCTCCACGGCGATGCCAACGCTCCCTCCTCGGCGTCCTGTCTAACCTGTTTCTGAGCCTCCACCTTCTGCTTCCTGGTCGGGTCGATGGCGTCCACCATCCACTTGATGGTGAAGTAAGTGACGGCGCCAAAGATGGTGAGACGGAAGAGCAGGCCGATGACCTCGTTCCTGCCTAGAGGACGGGTGATGTTCTCCGCCGGGACCTCCCTCAGCACCATCGTCAGGGTGAGAGACAACAGGAAACACACACGGGACTGCACACACACACACACACACACACACACACACACACACACACACACACACACACACACACACACACACAGAAACACCTGATGTTACCTAGAGTGTGTTAGGAGCGGACACTTTCACTTTCTGCTCCACCCTGTGCTGTTTGATCAGTGTGGATCAGGAGCTCACTGAGTGACGTCACAAAGCATTCAGCTCATAATAACATTTCACCTGTCATGTCTTCACTTCATAGGGTTTCTGTTTTTTTTGGTTTGGGCCGTTTCAAAGAGCAGCTTTAGGTCAGTCATCCTTGATGTGGACATTTCCTCTAACCGTTTTTCACTTTAATAAAAACTGACAGAAACTTAAATTAACGCTTTTCTCATCGGGGTTTGGTGGTGACAGGTGTGTGGGAATCGCTAACTCAGGTCCTCCTCCTCAGTCTGGATTAAAGACAGACCGGACTCACCTGAGGATCAGTTTTTTCTCTTGAACACACCTGTAGGTCTGATTTAATGAGACCATAGTATGATCTCAGGCGTTGGGTCAGAGACTGTTTCACAACTGTCTGTTATCTACACGGAACCTGGATCATATAGTCAATAAGTTTCCTCTGAAAACCCCAGGACCTCCTTCCCGACCACCTTTAAACCCTCTGAGGGTCCCCGGTTCTGCTTTAAACCTTCTATGAGTCCTCGGCCCCCCTTTATACCCTCTGTGAGTCCCCGGGCCTCAGTTTGGACCCCTGGTGTGTGAGCTAGGCGCTAACATCAGTTTGACCTTCGGGGCCCGGCGGCTCTCTCAGACCCTCCAGCCGGCAAAAAGACTCATATCTCCGCAGGTGACTCAACCAGATACCCGTTAGAACCCGGTAGACTAACAGACACGGTTCGATTCCCCGGTAAATGACACACTCTTACCTCCGGTCGTCACGTCACGCAGCGACGCGTCCACGGTTTATTCTTCTTCGGTGGTTCTGACAGCAGGTTGGGGGTTGTCTTCTTCTACGGTTATGATGGTTTAAGTTTTGGACTGCCTACCGCCATCTATAGTCCTGGAGTGTAAAAACACATCACAACGTCATATTTAAAACATATATTATGTAAATGTATTTTGTATACATATGTGTGTATGTATATAAATATTTACATATAAATATAAAAAATTATATGTTTTGTTATTATAATTTATTTGTTTTTATCTAGAACGATGTATGTGTGTGTGTGCATATATATATATATATATATATATATATATATATATATATATATATATATATATATATATATATATATATATATATATTTATATATATATATATATATAAATATATATATATATATATATATATATATATATATATATATATATATATATATATATATATATATATATATATATATTTAATATTTTTATTTTTATTAATTAATTAATTTGTTATGTTTTATAATTTTGAATTTTGAATTATTTTTTTTTTAATGCAGAGACAATGGGTTTTGTTAGGGGAAAAAATAAATAAAATAAAATATTAATTTAAAAAATCATTTCAATTATTTAATAATTATTTTATTTTAAATTACAGAAAATCAAACAAGAAAAATAAAATTTGCTGTTATATCTATCAAAAAGATACCTAGAAGCTGACCTCTCCCACAGTCCGAGTTATCTGGGCATAAATTCTCTTACATCAGTTTATGACATGAGCTCATATAATTTGCTGTGGACATGTTTTAATGAATCACTGGATCCTGAGTAAAAAAGATTTCATAAAAAGACCTTTTATTCTGCATTTTCCTCCGGCAGGTGGCGCTGACACACCGTTGAAGGCTCCAGAGCAGAAGCGCACATTTATAGTTTCAGTGTCATCATCCTCTTCATCACCATCCATCATCATCCTCATCCCCATCATTATCATATTTCTTCTTCTTCTTCACTGTTTGTCATCATCAGCATGAACACAGACCCGGCTACAGAGAGCTCCTTGCACATTCAATTGTGAAACCTGTAAAATCAATTCAACCATCGAGTTAAATCACCGAGTTCAACTGCAGCAGGATCTATTACGTAACGCTAAAGGAACAGTGTGGGCTGCCAGGTGTTCATCTGCTCTCTCACAGGTTATTACACTCAGAGGGAGGATAACACGGTCAGAAACTGGCAACCCAGTGTACTGACAGGATGCGTTTGGTCTGAAGAGTCAGGTTAGCTGCTAACAGTTAGCATCAACAAGTTAGAAAGACAGAGGCCAGAAACGGAAAAGATGAATTTTACAAAATAAGATGATGGTGAGCCGAGGATAACGTTACAAGGGGAAAACTCATCTATAAAAACCTTAAAAGAGGGAAAACAGTTATCTTAGTAAACAAGTCACTGAGGTTATCTAAAATGATATATTCATAATATAATTCAAATGTCCGTATAGTTTTTGGTCTCTTTAAAAAATCTCCAAAAGAAATAATTAAAAGTGCAAAGTGTCACCATTTTCATTCAGTTTATCCTTGTACTAAGAACTTTTACTTTTTAATCATGCTTTTAAAAAAATTACCAAACAACCCCTTCCTTTTTAAATTTTTTATTATTTATTTATTTTTTTTGACAAAATGCAAATTAGAAACTCTCGATGAAGATAGAAAACAAACAATCAGACGAACATCGGCAAGGCATCCAAATTCAATTCACATTCCATTAAAAAAAAAGAAAATCTCGATGCAACAACCGTTGCACATACACCCAAAGGACATCACTCCTCTTACTTATAAATATTTCTTACTCAAAAAACAATAATCTCTTCATATTTTCAAACATTGACTTCATATGCTGCAACCAATTAAAAAAAAGATTTAAGTAAATTTTCAAAATAAACAATAGAAGGTTTCTGATTTTTCCATTTGCATTTGTGAAAGTGATATTTACCCATAGTTAATATAGAGTTCACCAAAGTAAAATTTTATTTGAAACATTGTCATTGTATAGTATAATCTGCTGTTCTTCAAAATTGTTTACAATAACATTTTTAATGTTCAGCCAGTTTTTAACATTGAGCCAGAATTCAGGGGTGAATGAACATGAAAAAAACAACCCCTTCCGTGAGTGCTGCTGTGTGAATCCGCCGTCTTTATTTGTAATGAGTGTTTTATTTTGAAGGCCTCGACCGGAAATGCTCTATCGCGCTGCTGTGCTCGGGTTGAATGTGTCAGCGGAGCGTCAGTCTCGTCTCTTCCTCCGCTGTAAGCCGCCTCGGAGAGATTTTCTCTCCGCCGATCTGCCTCCAGTCACGGCGTCTCTGCGGCACACCGAGTCCGGGGAGATTCCTAAAGGACCCATCCGACGTCTGGACTTTTGCAGCTTGAGGGAACTTAAAACTGCGGATGGTTTTCTCTCCAGGCGGGGGACCTGGAAACCCGGGCCCGCAGAGGGAGCAGGGAGGAGGCCCCGACGCCCCCTTGTTCTGACCCAGAAAACAGCACCGACGGCCGGGCAGCCTGTCAACTAAAGGCCGGCTAGCCACTGGCCACACGGGAGCTCACAGGGTGGCACCTGGAGAGGTCCGTTAGCGGAATATTCATTCATGCATTAGAACCCGTTTTTGTTCCTAAAGAAGGATTTATTTGCACTAAAATATTTAAACACCGACCTTCTGGAGATTGGGGTGCTGGTGGGTAGCTATCTGCGTGCTAACTTAGCTGTCCCAGTTAGCCTCTCTCCCCGGCAACCAGTCAGCGGAGAGTGCGGAGGAACACCGTGTGTCCCCGGGCGCTCTGTCATCGTTTTTCCGACCAGACCACCAGAGACCGTGACCGACCATGGCTCACCTCATCAAGGAGATCGTCAGCAGAAATAAAAGGCGGTACCAGGAGGATGGCTTTGACCTGGACCTTACCTGTATCCTTTCTCTACCTGGTAAAATCTTCTCTAACTTAACTGGTTCTGGTCGCAGGAGCGAGTCTGAGGGGGCAGAATGGGGGTCCTGCTTCAGATCTGATCGGCCAGCCTAAAATTTAAAGCTACGACTGGTTACTTGTCTTGTTGTATGACAGGCATTTTTCATAATGCACAATTTGAGTTTATAAGTTCACTTTCTGTGAGGCCAATACACACAGAGCTCCCCCTGTGGACTGACTGCAGCATGGCCTTAAACTCCGCCTCCTCCTTATTAGTAGCTAGAATTTGGGTCGATCTATCAGTTTCAAGTCATATTCTTTCAAGCATAGGTTGCCAGTATCAGCAGTGTTAGGTCTGAATGTTCATTTATGGGTTCAGTTTGGTTTTAGTTAGTTATCTCACGTAGAGTCGCAGACTCTACTTTAAAATAGCTAAAAAGAATATATCATACAACTCTATTTTATAAGATGTGTTCAGGAGCAGAATCGGTTCAACAGAAACTGCAGGAAAACTCAAGCACTGTCAGATATACATGTATCTCATGCTTTCATACAGATATGTTACCCATTGTTGCACTTTTGACAGTAAGTGTGTATGCTCAAAGTTCAGGAACTTTACTGTAACTCTGGGCCACATCTCTAGTCTTTAAAAGAAACATTTGATAAGTGGCTGCTGTGTGGATTTGCTTAAAAAAAGGAAACAGAAATAAAATGATTGCATTATACTTTATTAATAGTAAATTGCATTTGCCTAGTGGAAACAGAAAATGTTTGAAATTTTATACATGCACGTGGCCCTCTTTGGTGCCAAGTGTGGGGTTTGGGCCCCTTGGTGTAAAGAGAATAGATACGCCTCTGTCTGCCCGAGGTAATGAAGAGTTAATACAAATTTTTACTCAGCTGATAATATCTGCAAACATGCTGCTTTGATTCAAAACGACTGCTCAGTAGAGAAAGCTGAGCCTGTGTTCTTGTCATAGTTTACAAACCAAGCTTCGTGTTAAAAATCAGAGCTTTTAGAGACTAACCTGATTTAATCTGAGGATTCGTTTAACGGGGGCCGTTAGCTTTAATACATCTAAAATATATCTATTACAGCTGAATTAGAAGCCGATATTCATTATTTATTACCTGTTTACGTGCTGTGAGTTTTCATACATACAGGTTTAGGTTTTATAGAGAAATCTTAAATGTGTAGTTTTTTAAACGGGGTTCGTTGCACGGACTGAACAGATCGGGACGACTCGGGCTAGCTAACTCAGCAGGCGTTTGTCCTCACAAATATCCATAACTCTGCTGCAGTTATATAAAAAAGCTTGATTCACAAAACTAATAAAGGTTAACACTGCCTGATAGAGAAGATATTAATTTATTTTCTATGAGTTTTCAGTTTACCGAGAGCCACTGAGTGCATCGGCTAACAGGCTAAGCTAACGAGCTAACAGCGGTGTCAGTGGCGTTACATCAGCATCAGCCCGGACTGAAACACACCTGAGATCAAGCCACACCTGAGAAAGCCACACTGAGTTATTCTTACTGGACTTTAAGTTTAATATGAGAAACATATTATCTGTTACGCTGTACTTTTTAATCCCAGTTAGCCGGAGCAGGCTAACCAGTGATTATATTCTCCCCCTGAGTCTGAGTACAGCCAATATTTTACCTTTTTTCATTGATAAACTGAATATGTTGGGTTTTCCTTTAGTATTATCATTTTTTCAGAGCTCATAGTCAGGTAACTGTCAGATATCAAACCACCCACATCATGACTGAACCTGGCTTTATTCATCTGAAGGTTTTTACAGACCAATCCAACATCAGAATCAGATTAAATATGAAAACCAAACAAAGCTGCAGCTCGAGTCCAAACATAGCAGAGAGGGTCTGCAGCTCCGAAACCTGAACTCTCCTCTGAGACGCTGCAGAGTCTTTTAAATATACCAGTTTAATGTTCAGTCATAGTGCAGTGAGGCTGCAGGATGTCACACTCTGTGTGTGTGTGCGTGCATGTGTGTGTGTGTGAACAGTATTGATGACATCATGTTTTTGGACTGGAGCAAAGAAGGGATGAGAGACAGAGAGAGCTGCTGGTTTGAATCCCAAAGTCTTATGGGAAATCATTTCTGTGTTAATTAAATGTTTCATATCACAGTGGTTTTCTCAGCTGTGTGTGTGCATGCTTAAATATTTAGTCAGGTTCAGGTAGACAAAATGGTCATGTTTGTTTGCAAGCTATGGAGCAGCTAAGCCCCGCCCCCTCTGCCGGACACCATCACCATGTGACCTTAAAGCTCCCGTGTAGGGCTGAACTATTTTGGGAAATAATCTGATTGCGATTTATTTGGACAAATATTGCGATTGCGATTTAACATGCAATTTTTTAATTTTTTTTAAATTCTATTTTATTTTATTTATTTATTTATTTGTTTTTTTTTGGGGGGGAGGGGGGTATCTTTTGCATTATTTACTAAAAAACAATTAATAAATCATTCTCTATCATTCTATAGTATAAAGGCCAGGCCTACATGTTATGATGACATGAAATAGATTGAAGCATTAATTGATATGAATAAGATATCTTCATTTAACTATCACGGTCACAGAAGAATATTGACAGATTGATTTAACTTCAGGCTTGTAGACGTGTAATATTTTTGCCAGAAAAAACAGCATTTTGACTTTTGCGTGTTTTTAGGAAGAAGGAGCACAAGTTACTTTGTCCCCTCCATGTCTGTGTACATGAAACTTTTTTTAAATTGCAGACTCTGCGATTTGAAAATTGCACTCTGTTATATTGCGATGTCTGTTTAAATTCGATTAATTGTTCAGCCCTACTCCTGTGAGAAGATTTTTTATAATTTCATTTGTCTATCAGTTTAAAAATAGAAACATTCTGAACATGTCGTAAAAAAAAATTATCAATGCTGTGATTTATTTGAGATCTGTCACCAGCAGGGGGCAGAGTGTCTCCGGCCTCAGCAGGATTGAACTGGTTTCTGTCCTGGTTATTGTGTCTGGTTGTTAGTGTTTGTTTGAAACTGTTGCTCAGACGATTTCTTTGAGTTAGCTTCAGATTTTGTTGTTACAGTACATGACCACTGGGGGTCGCTGTGAGGAGAACATGACGTATTTAAGCTCAGTGAGTGTAGCTGGTGGAGTTTGTTGATCTTAACTTGTTGTCAGATATTTATCCCAACATCATCGCCATGGGTTTTCCTGCCGAGCGTCTGGAGGGAGTGTACAGGAACAACATCGATGATGTCGTACGGTACGTTGGACTGTTTTCAGATCTTTTCCCAGAGAGGCTCTTCATCTTTTCAGTTTCTATGATTCTGTAATTCTCCACCGTGTTGATCAAACGGAGCAGGAGCAGTAAACATGTTAATTATCTCTCGCAGGTTTCTAGACTCAAAGCACAAGAATCACTACAAGATCTACAACCTGTGAGTCCTGTCTCTCCATCCTCAGAGTGATTCTGCGTCAGCTTAAAGATCATTTACCTGAGTGATGATGTCGCCTCTCTTTCTCTTGCTCTCTCCAGGTGTGCTGAGCGACACTATGACGCTGCAAAGTTCAACTGTCAAGGTAACCCTGATCTTTCATGTCATGATGGCGCCCTGCTGAATCTCCAAGCGGTCAGTTTGTCTCACAGCTCTCTCTCTTTGTCTGTCAGTGGCTCAGTACCCGTTCGAGGACCACAACCCGCCCCAGCTGGAGCTGATAAAGCCGTTCTGTGAGGATCTGGATCAGTGGCTGAGTGAGGACGAGCACCATGTCGCCGCCATCCACTGCAAGGCGGGAAAAGGCCGAACAGGTGTCATGATCTGCGCCTACCTGCTGCACCGAGGGAAGTTTCAGGAAGCGCAGGAGGCGCTGGACTTCTACGGAGAGGTCCGCACCCGGGACAAGAAGGTACCTGAGCAGCTGAGTGTGGCAGGAAGTGAGGGTGTTAGAGGAGCATAACCAATCTGAGGCTGAAACCCTGCTGATTTTCACGTTCTGTGTTCTCAGGGCGTCACCATCCCCAGTCAGCGGCGTTACGTCATCTACTACAGCTTCCTGTTAAGAAACCAGCTGTTATACAAACCGGTGGCTCTGCTCTTCCACAAGATGCTGTTTGAGACCATCCCCATGTTCACCGGAGGAACCTGCAGTACGTCCGTCTGTCCGTCTGTGTGTGTGTGTGTTTATGAGTGTGTGTGTGTGATGGTATAGGAAGTGTTTGACCGTCTTAGGTCTTGATTTTTTGCGAGCCCTGTGTTTGTTTTTCTCTGTAGATCCTCAGTTCGTGGTCTACCAGCTGAAGGTGAAGATCCACACGTCTAACCCCAACAACACCCGACGGGAGGACAAACTGATGCTGTTTGAGTTCCCACAGCCACTTCCTGTCTGCGGGGACATCAAGGTGGAGTTCTTCCACAAGCAGAACAAGATGATGAAGAAGGTGAGGATGAGGATGAAACAGGAGTCACTGATTTAGATTAGATTAGAAGGTCAGAGAGTCTCAGCTTCACTGTAAACTTCTGTCAGACCTGTAAGTTCTTCTGGTCTTTCAGGAAAAGATGTTCCACTTCTGGGTGAACACGTTCTTCATCCCGGGTCCGGAGGAGAACCTGGACAAACTGGAGAACGGGAGCGCCGGCACACTGCGGGATCCTGTCGACAGAACGCAGCAGAACCCGGCGATGATGACTCCGACGATGATGATGATGGGAGGAGACACCAACGACAGAGACTACCTGGTCCTGACCCTGACCAAGAACGACCTGGATAAGGCCAACAAGGACAAAGCCAACAGGAACTTCTCTCCCAACTTCAAGGTCAGCTCCTCCTCCTCCTCTTCCTCCTCTTCCTCCTCACCTGCCTTGAAGCTCCTCCCCCTGTCTCACTGCTCTCTGTGTTTCAGGTTAAGCTGTTCTTCACGAAGACGGTGGAGGAAGGAGCCAACTGTGACGCCAGCAGCACCGCCTCGGTGACGCCAGACGTCAGCGACAACGAGCCGGATCACTACCGCTACTCCGACACCACGGACTCAGACCCGGAGAACGAGCCTTTCGAAGAGGACCACCACAATCAGATCACGAAAGTCTGACACACACACACTCAGCCATTCTCTCCGTATGTGTATATATACAGGATATATACAGGATGTATGTATACACACTCATGAACCCCAGACTCAGGCGGCGTGCTGTAAGCCAGCGGGGGAATATAACCAACGGACCAGACCTGCTACAGACTCACCTCAAAGAGCTCAGGTCAGTTTAAGTCCCTCCCCCTCCAACCTTTGGCCCAATCAGCTGGACAATCATATGACACGGGGTCAGAGGTGAGGAGGGTGGGGGATGAGTGTGGGCGGAGCCAATGGACGGCGAATGGACAATAAGACAGATGAATGGACAGATGAAACGTAAAACTTGAATATAAACAAACTGAACGACAGTAGACTTGTTTAGTGACTACACCACGTTTGTTGGATAAACCCCATGTGTCCTTCTCTCCCTCCTTCCTTCCTTCCTTCCTTCCTTTCCTTCCACTTTAGGAAACTTTATGCAGACCAATCCTCTTTCTTCTTCTCTTCTTCTGTTCAGCTCATCGTGGAGTCCGCGCTCCTCTGTGTGCTGCGCCTCATCCTCAGTCCAGATCCCAAACAGAAAACTGGTTTTAGCTCATCATCATCAAAATCCAACTGATCCAATTATCTGGACTACAGCATGTCGGCCATGTTTGTAGTTTCTTCTGAAGGTGGAAAGAAAACTTTAAAGAAACATCCGCATCAGCTCAGATCAGTCTGAGGAGGAGCTCCTGTTCCTCCTCACTTCTCTGACTCCTGATGTGAGCAGTGCCGACCCGTCTGGACCGGGTTTGTCTCAGCGCACAGAGAGGTGACGGTTTGAATGTGACAATGAGGAGAGAAACGATCATAATCTGCTGCAGCTCTGTCAATCATCTCCAGTTTAAAGAAGCTATGAGTCTGCTGTGAACCCTCGCTCCTCTTCCTCTCTGTCTCTCTCTCTATCTGTCTCTCTGTCTCTCTCTCTATCTGTCTCTCTCTCTGTCTGTCCTCAGTTTGCACAGAAGGATCCTCTTCAATCAGCTTCCTGTTCCTCTGACTTCTATCAAACATTAAGCTAAACAGACAAACAAGCTACACACAGTATAAGCATTCCTGTTCACACACTGACACCAGGCGCAGCAGAAACCTGTCCCTGCAGGGGGCGCCGCGTGCTGTGGCCTGGTTTACTCCAGGTTTAGTGTGACGAGTCCATCCAGAGAGCTCACACAGCTCTCGTCCTGGGGTTTGAAGACTCAATGTGGTCTGAAAATCTGCCCCTCTGTGAGTGTTTGGGGTTTCCCGGCCGTGACGTCAGGGACTCTTCATCTCTTTCTGTACACGGTCAAAACCCTCATCTTCAGACAGCCGTCCCCCTGACAGACAGGACCGTCTGAGTCCAGGATGGACCAGTCCACTCCTGGTCCTCAGGGGGTCCCTCCTCAGAGTGGTTCTGTTGATCCACACACTAAGCTTCTCCGTTCCTCTCTTATGAAACTCTTCAGTCTGACGTCAGATCCAGAGTTTGAACCAGTTCAGTTTCACATGTTGTCAGAAAAGCTGCGTCCTGATTGGCTGGAGCATCTTTCATGGTCATGTTGAGGTACAGCTGCGGTAAAAGCTCGACTCGATGTCTGATTTCCGTCCCAACATTTGGTGCTACTTCCTGTGTTGGTCCCGTTCACCCTGAGACCGCCAAAGTTGTGTCTCTTCACTGTACGCCAGCTGAGGAACTAAACGTGACTTGTCACGACATCACGCCGACAGAACGAGACGATCTGCTGCTTCACATCCAGCGTTGATGAGAACAGATCTGATGAAAACGATTTTAACCCTGAAAAGCGAAGACGACACATCTGAAGAGTTTGTACACGCCCCTTTAACTCTGAGGCCATGCGGTGACTCCCACTGCAGAGTCAGGTCTGCAGATCAGACTCTGAGTCTCTAATCATGTTTGATCTGCTGACGATGATGAAACCCTCTCAGTCCGTACATGTGAGGGAGGTTCCTGCTGGTGATGATGTCACATCCTGTGTAATCACGTCCTGAGTAAAGCTCTTGAGCTAAGTGCTAAGCTAACAGTTAACAAGAGCTCGTGGTTGGTCGACACTTCATCTTACTGGGTGCTAAGCTAAGCTAAGCTAACTGACCAGGGTGTATCCTGAGCCTGTCGTCCTCTGTGGTGCTCTCTACCAGCCTCGACCTTTGACCCCGAGCAGCTCTGTGGTCAGCTGACGATGACTCCATGACTTCCTGTCTGGGTCCTGTTAGGTGCTGTCAGACCTGACCTCACTTCCTGTCACCGACCTGTGGCGAGCCAGCTGCTGCAGACCGGGTTTGACCTCCAGACACAAACCTGAAGTCTGGGTTCTGCACCATCACTAAACCAGTTTCTAGATCCTGAGTCACCTTTGACCTTTGGACTGATGGAGGTCAGACCTCTGGTCCTGGTCCGAGCTCAGCAGCCTGAAGGTTAAACCAGCTTCACATTAGGTCAGGGAAATGTCTCTGAACCTGTCCCGGTCTGGTTCAGGCCTTAAGTCTACCCGGGAACTGCTCCTTGTGATCCCAGCAGACCAACCATGTGGATCTGGAGTTGGTCTCTCAGATGTGGGCTCTGAGGCCGGGTGGTGCTGTCAGTTTCTCTGACTGAGGTGCTCTCTGTCCTTTCTTTGGCTGCTTTTAAAACGGTTCCTGGAAACTCTTCTACTGAGACCATCCTGACAGAGAACAGAACCAGGACCAGAATCTGGTCTTTGACTCAAATTTAAACTGAGCAGCAAACGCCCAAGAGTTCAGTAGTAAACCAGGTGATTGACCTTTGACCTGCACCAACCACAGCTTCTTGTTGAGTTTGAACTCTTTGTTTACATCTCAAACCTGCCAAACCCAGAGAGGACGCTCTCTGGAAACTTCTGTTTGTCGGTTCGTTTGAAGTCAACACGGTCCAAAGTCACGTCCTCCTTTCTGCCTTCAGGTGAGGTCACAGTCACACCTCCACCTGTCAGAGGGTGATGGAGCTCTGAGCTCTGCTGGTTAAAGGTTCTCAAGAGTCCCGGACTCCATTTCAAACCCAGAATCAGTGTTTTTGACCGAACCAACACCTGAGAGTGAGACAGGAGGTTCATCTCTCCGTCTGTCGCTCTGCTCGTGGTCCACCACACCCTCACCTGGAGCTGTGCAGGGCTCAGGTGGAGCTCGGTGGTCCACCACACCCTCACCTGGAGCTGTGCAGGGCTCAGGTGGAGCTCGTGGTCCGGTGTTTCTGATGATTGTCTTGTTTTTCTGTCAGGTCTTGATTTTTTGTAAACTGGTGGTGACTTCAGGCGTGTATCAGCACGGAGAACATTTCATGTTAAACTGACCCTCCTCCTCCTCATCCTCCTCCTCCTCCTCCTCCTCCTCCTCCTCCGTTCTTTTATTCTTCCCTCCTTCTTTTATAATAAAATAAAAACACTGTAAAGGTGAATAAACTATTTATAAACATGTCCTGTTGTCACTGACACGTCTGTCCAGACTCAGCTGACTCCCATCATCCCATCATCTTAACCAGGTCCAGACATGATCCGACCAAAACCAGAAAACTGAAATAAAGAGCAAAACTAACCATGAAATTATTCCAGAAGGTTTAAGACCCATAACCAGACCCCAAACCTCCTGAAAGCAGATCCTTAACCCCCCCAAAGAGACCCTAGACCTCTACTGAAGACTGAACATCCACCGAAGAAATGCTGAAAGTCTCAAAAGAAACAGAATATCACCCACTTCCTGAAAACTGCAGATTTACCAGACACGCGAAACTTCATCCAGAGACAAAAGACGAGAATAGAAAGACGAGAAATCACCCAAAGAGAGACAAAACCTTTCCTCCAGAGACGCAAAGTCCTCCTCAAAGCCTCGTTAAACCAGCTTGAGACGAAGACCAGAGACCCAGGATGGAGACGAACCAACGCCGCGCAGAAACCTGCAGCTGAGAGAAGGAGTGACCTGCAGTTCCCTGAGTGTCCACTAGGGTCTGTGTGCAGAAACAGCCGTCAAGGAGCTGATCTGTGCAGCAGAAACAAGCTTCAGGTGGATCCACTCAGACCCCCACCCCCCAAGACCTCTGAACCACGTCTCTGATCCACCAGTGACTTAGCAGAAATCATCATCGCTTCCCCCACAATGCACTGCAGCGGCACTACTGAGCGCGCTCCAAACGACTGGAGAACAGGCAAGGAAAAATTGGGTCACACACACACACACACACACACACACACACACACACACACACACACACACACACACACACACACACACACACACACACACACACACGGAGCCTTGTGGGCACCAAACCATAACTAATTCTGTCTTATCTGCTTCTATAAAAAGATCAAAGGAAGCAGCAGAGGAACCACAAACCAGCTCCTACACCGCGTCTGACTGTATTCAGCTCACACACACACTCAGCTCACACACACACACACTTAGGTTTATATATGCTGTGTTTAACCTAACAGGACAGAACACCTGGCAGGTTAGATAGGCCAATTTCTCTTCCTGCTGCTTCACTACAAACCCCAGAATGCACCACTTTAGACCAACTGTCTGTCTCAGTTTAACCTTCAAAAGTCCAACAGGGGGGTCTCTGGTTCTGTTTTAGTCCACCTTGGATTTGACAAGGTCTGGTCTTCTCCCAGACTGAAGATAAACTGTAGGATTTAGGGAGCTTGGCATTTTGTGGCGTTTCCTTTGACTAAACTGGGAACAGGTCCTGAATTTACCGACCTGTACTGTCCCATTTTTTGGTTTTCTTCCATTGGTGTGCCAGACTTACTGATCCGACCCCAGAAAGCCGAGCTACAATTCTACAGACCGTTGATTAGGCTGAAGAATCGTCACTTCCTGTGCGACAGCGGCTGCTGTAATCATGAAGAAGACGAATTGCTGAATGTCTTCCATCGTTGCTCTTTTTTTTACTGAGTTTTTCTTTTTCGATGGATTTATTAGCGGGGTACACTGTGTCGCGCTGCTATGGCGTGACGCTATTAAAGGGGACATATCCTGCTTGTTTCTCCTTTTCTAGACTAGGATGCCTGTAAAGCATTTCTGCCCTCAGTACAAGTCATTTAGTTCCTTCATTGCCCCGCAATAGCATTCTCAATATCCTCATTTTAGGCCATTCTGAAGATCTGGTTGAAACGCTCTGTTTGGAGAATGACCTCCAGTAACCTCTCAACGTCACAGCCCTTTGTGCTCTGATTGGTCAGTTCTATCAGAGGGGCGGAGGGGGTAGAGCCAGGGGGCGATTTTTGCAGCATGGCAGTATTTACAAAATCGCCATATTGAATGGAGCAGACCGAGCGAGTTTGCTGTTTGCCAAAACTTCACCGTAAGGCATTGATAGCACTAATAAAATGTCAGAGTGTAGGATACGTCCTTTTGTATTGGACCCCGAGTCAGACCCGGACGGTTCTGCAGCTCAGGAGGAAGAAAATCCACCTGGACACAGATCATCTCAGGACGCTTCAGTGTGGTGAGTCAAAGCGGTACTGTAACATGTATAGTTTATACGTTTATACTCCGCTCTTGGTGGGTGTATCCCTCGGTGGCGGTTGTTTGACTAACTGACATCACAGAGGAGGAGCTGCTTTATCAGATTGCTCCAATAAAAAGAAAGGATCCTTGTGTCGTCACGAAGGTCGAAACCTTGCGGCCAACTGGAAATGACCTATTTTCAGAGGCATCAAATCTCGTTCTAGGATATCAGAAAAAATACAACATCTCATTTTTTGAAAATTCAGGGGGTGAAAGGTCTTGTTTTCAAATGTATTATATTATATGTAAGTATTAAATCAGGGATCAGCATGATATGTCCCCTTTAAGCAACTGACACAGCTATCAGCATCCAGCTTACCCACCAAGAAGGTCACGGTTGGCTGTGGAAACAAACAGGATCAGGCTTTCTGATCCAACCCGTACCAAACTGGACTGATCCAAACCGGACCACTTGGTGGAAACGAGGCTTTACAGGACTCTTTCAGGTCTAAAAGACTCTCAGGACTCAGCAGGACAGTTGGATGGATCCAGTGACATCACTCAGGTAACTTCTTCAGAAATGTTTTTATTCAAAGACACACACGGAGTTAGGATCATTACGGAAACATCTAGAAGGTGAAGAATCTTCATCTGATTCGTTGAAGTGTTTAATTATTAAAGTGTTATAAATTATCTGCATCTCACTCGTCTTCAGTCGGAGTTTCCTGTTACAGCGAGGACTTCAGCACACTGAGCATGCTCAGTGCAGATTCCACACAACCGTCAAAGTTAGAGTGAGTGAAGGCGTCTCCACCGCACACGAGCAGTGGGCGGTCCAGTAGGGTCATCTGACCCGGACAGTCAGGCACAGAGGTCAGCACCTGCAGGGACAGGAGGGGACATAAATCAAACGCTCCCTCGCTGAGTCGGGGTCAGGGACAGGACGCCACTTTAACCTGCCTCACCTGGGAATACCTCCACTTCTGACACTTCACGCTGCTGGGCTCAGGCAGGTCAGGAAGGAGCTTCTGCAGCTCCTGGAGGACCAGCGGCTGGACCTGCTCCTTCGCCTCCTCCAGGTGCGCCATACCGAACGGGACGCTGGTGTGGACCACGAGGGACGGACCGCGACTGGGACCGTCTGAACGGACAGGGGACAAAACCTGCTGGTTACTCAGAGTCAGATCAGAGGGAGACTCAGGTGAGAGGAGGTGAGGGGTCATACCTGCGTGGCGTTTGCGGGAGTCTGCAGCGATGTAGCAGATGACGGGGTTGTCGGTGACGTAGCGAGCCGCCCAGGGGAAACTGAAGACCACGCCCGGAGGGAAGAAGAGCGCCAACGCAAAACGAGACGAGTACGCGACCCCGTCCAACTGCTGCCTCTGCTGGACCGACAGAACTGGGGGCGGGGTTAGAGCAGGGGGCGGGGTTAGAGCAGGATTTACAGTTCACCATCACTGATAACACTTCAAACTGTTTCTCTGTTATGGTTTTAAAGACAGAACAGTTGCATTGTGGGAAATGTAGGAGCTTTTGTGGTTTTTTTGATTCGAACCAAATGTCTAGCGTGATGTAACTGGTTAATCAGACTGGTTATGGCTCTGTTACTGGTTTAGGTTGGATCACAGCGGGTTATTCTGTGGCTCATGGAAGCTTTAGCAGCTGGTTCACCTGAGCAGGTGAGTCTGGTGGATCTGGATCACCTGTGCTGTAGTTAAAGGCTGGTTAGGGTGGAGCTGGTTTCTCCTCTCCTGTTCTTAAACAGACCTGGTCCTGATGGACACAGACCTGGACTAGTTAGAGGTTAGAGATTTATAGTTATTGACACGCAGGTATAAAACCATCAAACTTGAAGCTGATTGGACGAGAGATGAAGCACATTTCATCGAAACGTCTCTGCAACATTTTCATGATTCACATCCTGATGGAGAAACAAGCTGCAGCCTCATACTGCAGACACACACACACACACACACACACTCAGTGTCTAATAATAACCTGAGTGTGAGTGTGCGTTTCTGTGTGTGAGTGTGTGTGTGAGTGTGTGTGTGTGTGTGGCATGGAGGAAATGGGCGCTGTCCTCTGTCGGCCAATGAAAGGAGCTGAAGATGACATCATCATCATCTTGAGAGAGACACATAGGGAGGGGGCTGTTGTCTCCAGCCCGTACACACACACACACACACACACACACAAATCCAGAAAGTTCTGCAGCTTTTCAGAGGAGAGTGTTAATCATCGACCAATCAGAGACGAGGGAAATGTTTTACCATCTGAGGAGTGTATTGATCCTGTGTGTGTGTAAGCGTGTGTGTGTGTGTTGGCAGGTTTTAACACTCTGCAGTAGGAGGAAGCAGTCATGGCTTTGCCCCGCCAAAGTAAAAGCTCTTAAAGCTGCAGAGCGCGGCCACATGGTCTGTGCTGGGATTGTTTCCTGAATCTTTAACGGTTTACAGAAACCAGCTTCCACGGACGCCACGGCTGCTGCTGCTCGCTCCTCACAGCTGCTGCTGCTCGCTCCTCACAGCTGCTGCTGCCCCCCTGTGGTCAAACACTGCCATCACAGTCAGAACAGTGTGTGTGCTCCTGTTTGTCTTAAAGAGAGCAGAGATGTGTGAAAGCTGATGGAGGAAAGGAGTTTAATCACAGTCGGAGCTTTTATTTCTCTGATCACCTGAACGCCTCACAGACTTTTATTTCTCTGATCACCTGAACGCCTCACAGACTTTTATTTCTCTGATCACCTGAACGCCTCACAGGTGACCTGCTGCTGTTCAATGAGACACAGACTCAGCTCCTTCACTCAGGAATTCTCAGAGTAAATATGAGCTCTGAAGATCAGCTGATCGATAGCGCTGGTTATGTGTTTTGTTTATGTTGTGTGTGTGTGTGTGTTTTGTTTATGTCGTGTGTGTGTGTCTCACTTTCCCCCACGTCCCCCTGCAGCTGCAGGATCTGGGGAACAGGCATGGTCAGAACAACAGCGTCGAATAAATCACTGCCTCCTGCCTTCCTCTGGACCTCCCATGATGCACCGCGGCGGAACAGGCCGGTCACATGATGCTCAAAGAACAAATCAGCTCCTGAGTCACAGACGAGGACGACCAATCAGATCATCAGAGTGTGAGTGGATCAGTATTTGACTCAGGTTTGATGTCCTGAGACTTAGACAGGTGTGTGCGTACCTGACTCAGACAGGAAGTGTTTGACCAGGCTGCACATGCCCAGTGGCGTCATGTAGTCATGGCTTCCATCTTTATGTCTCAGTCCTTCGATCAGAGAGTCCAGAGGAACCAGGACGCCTGAAGAGAGCAGCTCTGAGTAGAAACTAACACACACACATAACTTTCAATATATGGTACGAAGTGATTTAAGGCATCTTGTGAGTGTGTGTGTGTGTGTGTGGTGTGTGTGTGTTACCTGTGGTGGGACTTGGCATACGCCGCTGTGGCTGTGACGTACTGAGCTCCAAGATCAGCTGAGCTACAGGACGAGTCAGGAGGACGAGTCGTGGTCATCCTGCCGCCTGAGACAGGAAACTCCCAGAGTAAATCCCACAGATAGATGAACTCACGGGTATTTATTAGGGCTGTGACATTAACGCGTTAATTAGATTAATTAATTACACCGCACATTAACGCGTCATAAAAATCAACACAAGATTAACTCATTAGCTACCGGCCATTTTCAGAGCATCTTGAACGATCTTTTAAGACCCAAATAATAATGTTTTCTCTGACCATGTAAACACCAAAGTTACTGAAGAAGAGTGGACTTTCTTCTTTTATGTCTCTCTTCCTGTTTTTGGTCAAAAATACAGACAAATCAAACTTTTTTGATTGCGTTCATCTCGGGCGCTCCATCCTTTAATCCTCTCCATGATCTCCATCGTCTTTTCTCACGATGGCGCCGCTCTTTCTCTCTGAGCTACAGTGACACATCCTCAGTTGGAGTGTGAGCTGCCTGAACTTTTCTGACTGTCAGCGTCTCTCTGTGTCTCTGTCATCTCACATCTTCTCCTCATATCCATGCTGAGCTCTCATCCAAAGAGCGCACCGCTCTCAACCACAGTAGTTTACGAGCAGGATTTTGATTGACAAGCTCCACCAGACCCCACCTCCCTCCGCTGAAAAATATAATTTACTTCTATAGACGCAGTAAACAGTAATCGAATGTCAAAGGCAGGGGACACGGACATTTTAATTAATATTGTCCAGTTGAAAAAAAAAGGATTTACAAATCTTCTCTTTTTCGTGTATTCATTCGATTAGTCATACACTATCATTTTGTAATGCCTTAGAATTAAAATTCTTTATGTAGGACCCTAAGCAGATATAAGATTAAAATGACTAATTAGATCAATTAATTACAAATTCTGTAATTAATTAGATTATTTTTTTAATCTTCTGACAGCACTATTTACCACATAACGGCTGATGAAAAACATCTTCTGAACAAAATAAACAGGATTTTGTTGTTTAACTTGCGTATGAGAATATTCAATGATTTAGTCTTCTACCAAAATCTGGTTGAATTGAAAAGTGTTGCTTCTGTTGTTGAATATTGATGTGATTAAAATGTGATTAATTACGATTAATTAATTACAAATGGCATAATTAATTCGATTTTTTTTTAATCAAGTCCCACCACTAGTATTTATACATATTAATTATATAAATATATAAAATGTATCCTGACAAAAATAAAAATTTATTTTAAGTAAATAAAAGCTGCTTCACAGACACCTGTCAGCTACATTACCTCTATAATAACTTTGTATTAAATCTGTTTTACTCAGTCTATGATATCAGCTGATGGCAGAGGTTGTTTTTTACTAAAGGGAAACATCGTTTCAGGATTTTATGAACAGGAAGTCATAAAGGTGTGAACACGGTGTTTGTGGTGTAACCCACAGTCTGAGGGTCAGATGATTTCTAAATGAGGTCCACTAACAGACTAACAGACTAACACAATCCTCTCACCTCACCTGAACTCTCCCCTTGAGACTTTCAGGTGGATCAAAGGATCCAGTTTCTGTCTGAATGTGTTTTAAAATCTGGATTATTTTCAGGACGATGTGAGGACCCGATCCTCCGGACCCTGAATCCTCCAGACCCCCTGTCTGCAGTGAAACCCTGGGTGTGTGAGAGCTCCGGGAGCTCCAGTCTGAAGTTTTCTGGATGAGGTTCTGACTGACTCACCTGCGCCCCTCGCTTTGTCCCAGACCACAATCTGGACTTTATTCTGCATCTCCCTCCTCAGCAGACATGCGCACAAGCTGCCTGTCAGACCCGCTCCCACTATCAGAACGCGGGACATGTTCGGACCGAAGCTGGACTCTCTCAGAAACCTAAACCGGGGCCAAACCGGGTCTAACTGCCCCGGTCTGACATGTCTTTGCACCGCAGCCTCAGAAGTTAAACACGCCTCTGAGGCGGTTATAAAATACCGCGATAACAAGGGACAGACAAAACTATCCCGGGGTGAGGGCGGAAACAACACGAGACTACCAGCGGAGATTTTCAAAATAAAGCTCTGACTGCGTCTACATTAATAGATTATAATAAAATACATCAGAATCAGAATCACCTTAATTTAATTTTCGCCAAGTATTTCTAAGAATACAAGGAATTTGACTCTGGTCTAAACTGCACTCTCTCAGTACAATTGCTGTGAATAGAAAGACACTAGAGAAACACTAAATATTACAAAAAGTAGAAAAATAGAGCTTAAGTAGTAGAGAAAAATAATAAAAATTACAATATTAAATAAAGAACTTTGTAAAGAGTTGAATAAAAGTACATACACAATTTAATTAAAAAAATAAATGTGCACTGAATGGATCCAGACTATCACTGACACACCGATGGGGTATTTATTAAAATAACTGGAATGTTTAGGACTACTCATTGAAGCTTAAAGTGAACTTTAACATGTTTTATTTACTCTGTTGATTACTTTTTAAGTGAGTTTTCAGTAATCTGAATTTCTAATAATCTACAAAAAATTTTGTTTGATATTTTAAAAACTTGGTTCTTGCATAATTAAAGTTTAAAGCATTTATTTTTCTTGGGCTATTTCCTGTTTGAGTTGATTTCATAACGGATAAAAATTTGTTATAAAACTTTTTTTTTTTTTTTTTTTAATGATTTAGCAGAATTCAAACAGTTAACACGGGGCGGTGCGATCGACCAATCACAGAGAGGTACTCCCTCTGACGTCACAGCAGCGCTTCCGTCGAAGAATCCGTCAGATGATCAGAAACATCTCCAGCGAGCTGCAGACAGGTGAGTGTTTACGGATCTGTGTTTACCTGTGTTTATCTCTCACCTGTCCGCGTCATTAACTCTTAATGTTTAAAACTCAGACCGGAAGCGACGCGAGAGTACGTCGTGTTTGTTTTCTGTGTCTAAAGCTCCGAGTCCACGGACTCTGTGAGGGTCTGGGTTCAGGTTTAGAGTTAGTTTTTCTTTGAGTCAGGAGATGATCCGTGTTTCCAAACCTCAGGAGCAAAGAGTGAACATCTGGAGGAAACACAGGATGTTTATGAAGAAATCTGAGTCCAGAGTCTGCAAAGCAAAGTTTTTAATCTTTAAATCTGTCCTGAAACGGGCTGAACATCATGTCCTCAAACAGACTGTAAATAAAACAGGAGGAACAGAGAAAAAACACGAGTTTTATTTTGTTATTTTTTATAAATAACCCCAAAAGAGAGCTAAAGGTCAGATTAAATACATGGAAACTGTTTATAAATGCTGGGAGGGAAACATGCTGTTAGACTGAACTTTAGTCTGTTTGAAAGGTTAAAACTTTAATGAACCAGTCTTGAAAAAGTTGAGGTCTGAGTAAAGATGTAGAAACTTAAAGATTATTATAAAGCAGACAGAAGAAATACTAAGAAGTAGAGATCTGCTCAGATGGATTATTTCTGAACCCAGGCGGTAAACAGATGAAAACAGAGGAACAGTGATAAAACAGGCGTCCTGTGAGCGGTGAGGTCATTGTGTCTAAAGGTCAACCAGAACATCTGATTTTATTCATCTTGGATTTACAGCTTCACAGAGCGGTCAGTGAATGCATCATTTGCCTCACAGGGACACAGTGTCCCCAAAAGTCAGACACAGATCTGAGACCAGACTGCTGCTTTAATTGATCCGTCAGAGCGTCACATGATGTCACATCTGTATGCACACATCTGTCCCAAAAAGTTATCTGAGGTCTGACCCCGAAACACCTCATGTTTCAGCTGGACTGATCAGACCCAGGTCC
Organism: Halichoeres trimaculatus; assembly: GCF_033239565.1. Lineage (NCBI taxonomy): Eukaryota > Metazoa > Chordata > Actinopteri > Labriformes > Labridae > Halichoeres > Halichoeres trimaculatus. The sequence continues at coordinate 23,666,581 of NW_027437201.1, read as the reverse complement.
CTATCAGACCCAGGTCCCTATCAGACCCAGGTCCCTATCAAAGCTCAGGCTGGAGACGTCAACATGAAGCTGAGATAAACTCTCCACACTGAGCTCAAACAGCTGATTCTTTCCGTTCATGGTCCCAAACCTCCTTCTTTAGCAAACATTAGATTTAAAACCCTCTGATCCATCCTCCTGGTTCAGGTCTGTCTGTGATCCTGCTTCAGTTAGAGGCCGCCATGAAAAACGCTGAATCATCTGTGGGAGTTACAAAAGCTCAGCGTCATGCTTGAGGTGGGATGACTGAGGAGAAAGACCAAGAGATATTTCCTCCTCGCTCTGAGCTTCCTTTATTTTTAAACCAGATCAGCTGATTCCTGTAGGTCCTCTGGATCCTCTCTGGCCTCAGTTCCCGTTTCTGGTCCATGTTAAGAGGATCAGGACTCTTTGCGGATGGTTTCAGCCTGTGGAGGTCTGAAGCCTGCGTCTCTGCTCCAACATCTGTTTTTCATCATTTATAAGACCTGTTTGGATCAGAGGGGGTCCTCTTCGTGGGTTAAACCCTGAACCTCCTGAACCCTGATCCTCCTGAGTCCTGAACCCAGGTGATCCTGAGCTCCTGGTTGGCCTCTGCAACTGAAGGTTTTTTAACCCTTTAGTCTCCTCTGTCTCTGAGAAACCACAGAGAAACAGTTAGATGGTCCAGAAACTCAGTCCAAAGAGGCTCTGACGCTCTGACCTTTGACCTCTGACCTTTGACCTCTGACCTTTGAGCTCCTCTAAGAAATGTAAGATTTCAATTGATCTTAGTCTAGAAGCGTGACCCAGATTATCAGACGTCATGTGACTGATGACCTCAGAGAAGAGTCAGGTACAAGTGTGTTCAAGGACACGGGGACAGAGTCTGTAAATTACAGCTTCATGAACAAAGAAAGCTGCTTTAAGTCTGTAATAGAGGTGTGTCGCTTTAATGTTTGTTTACTCCAGTTTAACCACCATATGTGTGTGTGTGTGTGTGTGTGTGTGTCAGACTGAGGATGTTGTGTGTGTTGGTGTGTGTATCGCTGCTGTCCGGTCTGGTCCTTGGCGGTCCAGCTGACAGCAGCTCGTCCAATCAGAGACTCTTTGAAGCTCATCAACGCTTCGATAAACGACAGAAGCTGGACCCTGAAGTACACATGAACATAGTGAGTACACACACACACATAGAGCATAAAACATACACACCACAGGTATCAGAGGTCACATGTCAGTGTTGGCTCCGCCCACATTAACCCTTGCTCCTCCTATCAGTCAGTATCACTGTGTTTTTAACCCTCAGCGCTGACTCACAGGAGCAGACTCACCTTTACCCCTCGTCAATGTCAGCTCTGACCTCTGAAACTAAACAACACAGTCTCCTCACTCTGTCTAATATTATCTGTGTGTGTGTGTGTGTGTGTGTGTGTGTGTGTGTGTGTGTGTGTGTGTGTGTGTGTGTGTGTGTGTGTGTGTGTGTGTGTGTGTGTGCAGTCAGAGATCATCAGGCGGTGGGGGTACCCTGCAGAGGAGCACGAGGTGGTGACAGAGGACGGGTACATCCTGACAGTCAACAGGATCCCACAGGGACTCAGACCCACCACAGGTCTGTGACACACACACACACACACACACACACACACACACACCCTCTGTGGTCTGACAGTTATTCTGGGTGAGGTCGTGGTGCATTCACTGACCCTCTGTAAGGTTTGTTTTGATGTATGTGAAAAATCTGAGAACAGGAAGTGAAAGTGTGATTTTCCTCCTGAGAGTGTGTTGGTGGAGCGTGTGGTGGGTTTATTTAAAGAAAGCAGAAGTTAAAAAAGAAGAAGAAGTTCCCAGATTAACCACCGGACACAAACGCATCACATGTCAGATTCCCAGAGGACGACCTGAACACGTCTGTTTGGAAATCTTTCCTCGCCAGGCGTGCGTCCCGTGGTCTTCCTGCAGCACGGTCTCCTGGCGGCGGGCAGTAACTGGATCACGAACCCTCCAAACACGAGCCTGGGCTACGTGCTGGCTGACGCCGGCTACGACGTGTGGCTGGGGAACAGCCGAGGGAACACCTGGTCCAGGAAACACCAGAGCCTCAGACCAGACCAGGATGAGTACTGGAGGTTCAGGTAAGAACACCTGGACCAGGAACAGACTCAGATACTGTTCTACCTCTAACTCTGTGTGTGTGTATGTGTGTGTGTGTGTGTGTGTGTGTGTGTGTGTGTGTGTGTAGCTATGATGAGATGGCTCTGAAGGATCTCCCGGCCGTCGTGGACTACATCCTGAAGACGACGGCTCAGGAACAGATCTACTACATCGGACACTCTCAGGGCACCACGATAGGTAACACACACACACACACACACACACACACACACACACATTCTTACACACACTAACACACACTTCTCTAAAACCTCCCTCTCTGTTGTATTTCCCAGCATTCATAGCGTTCTCCTCGCTGCCTGAGCTGTCCAGTAAGATCAAGCTCTACGTGGGTCTGGCTCCCGTAGCGACGGTCCAGTTCACCCAGAGTCCGATGACCAAACTGTCCGTGTTCCCCGAGTTCCTCATCTGGGTCAGAACCAAACCCGTCACCTGCCGACAGTTCTTCGTGATCCTTCAGGTCCTGGTTCAGCTGGACTAAAGACCTCTCCTGTGGTCTGGTTTCTTTCAGGACCTGTTCGGCAGACAGGACTTCCTGCCTCAGAGTCACATGATCGAGTGGTTTGCAGAACACGTGTGTGCTAAGCATGTTCTCAGCGAGCTGTGTGGGAACGTGTTCTTCGTCCTCTGCGGCTTTGACGAGAAAAACCTCAACGTGGTGAGAGTCAGGATCCTGGTCACCAGAGTACACATGAGACCGGGTCCATCAGGTGTTCACTCCGTCTGTGTTTCCCTGTTTCTCTGCAGAGCCGGACTCCGGTCTACACCACCCACTGTCCTGCTGGGACCTCAGTCCAGAACATGGTCCACTGGTCCCAGGTAGGGCACACACACAAACAGGTTTACCCACAGACATGAGGACCAATCAGCAGCTGTCTGCGGTCCACACAGACTTCCTGTTCGCCTCTTGCCCTTCAAAATAAAATTAAACCTGATTGGTGTAAACAAAGCGTGTGAACCTCAAACAGCTGATGGGTGTCAGAGTCTGTGATCGGGGTCTTTGTGTGTCTCCAGGCGGTCCACGGAGGACGCTTGATGGCCTTTGACTTTGGACCTGCAGGAAACATGAAGCACTACAACCAGGTGAGACTCTACCTGAGCTGACCCCACACGTTAACCTCCCTAAAGATCATTTTCCTGAAAACAAAACTCATCCTGTCTGTCTTCTGCTGGTCCCGCCCTCAGACCACGCCCCCAGAGTACCGGGTCCAGGACATGAAGGTTCCCACTGCCCTGTTCTCAGGGGGACAGGATACGCTGGCGGACCCCAAAGATGTGGCGATCCTCCTCACTCAGGTCAGTGTGAGGTCTGATCCAGATCACAGGTCTGTGACGCGCTGTCTGCCTCTGGTGGACGTCAGAGGAACTGCAGCTCCACAGGCTGCAGATCTGAGGCTGCTGATTGGTTCAGGAGCAGTGACTCATTAGTGTGTGAGGATCAGTCATGTGACTATGAGCTGTGGTAAAACACTCATTAACTGGTGCTCGTTAGGGTCCACATCACAATGACATCACACCCAGGTGTTCACACTGACACAGGTAAAGGAGGGATTCTAACTGACGCTCTGAGGCTGAGGTCCTCATCGTCTCACACAGACACACTGAATACACCAACACCTTCATGACATCACAACTCATCACACCTGTCTGTCTCTCTTCACCTGTCTGTCTGCCTGCAGGTGTCTAACCTGGTCTTCCATAAACACATCCCTCACTGGGACCACTTGGACTTTATTTGGGGTCTGGATGCTCCAGAGGAGATGTTTTCCAGCATCTTGGATCTGCTGCAGAAATACCAGTAGAGGGCGCCACATGGACTCTTTGTGTGCACATGAGTGCGTGTGTGTGTGTGTGTGTGTGAGAGGGAGAAACTGTGATGCTGGAAAACACTTTTAGTACAAACAGAGGTCCACAGGTTAATGTGATGGAGGTTTTAACGAGGAAAGTTCGAACAAATATTTTTTACCTGAGAAAGTGTGTGTGTGCAAGTGTGTGTGTGCAAGTGTGTGTGTGTGTGTTCTGTTCTTTACTTGAAGATTTTGATTTTATAATGCTTTATTCTTTAGTCTTTAAGTTCACTTCTCTGTTCAATCATCACTAACTTCCTGAAACTTTAAATAACTTTTAATAACTTTTAATCTTTTTACCTGAGAACGTGTCTTAAACACTGTCCTGTGATTGGTCAGTGGGACAAGCAGAACCCGCCTCTCTTCATACAAACATTACTTAATGGAAACCGTCCCTGAGTGTGGAGAAGCTGAACTCTGAGCCTGTTGGAGCAGTTTATGTTTTTATTCCTGGTTTTAAAACTGTCTGATCACAGCGCCACCTGGAGGCTGTTGAAGGAACTGCAGCAGCAGCTCCGAGGCTGCTGATTGGTCAGGGATGAACGAGCTAACGTTAGCCTGATTGATATCTGTTTAACACTCTAAATCATGTGCCTTGATTCCTGATGGGCGGGGCTTGTTCTCTGTATCACCTGATGTCTGTACACCTGCTTTGATTAAACTGAATGCTCCTCACAGACACACACACCTCTTCACTCATTCATTCATCTTAGATTTATTCATTCAGAGCAGAGCACGGGGTCGTGTTGGAGAACAGAGAGCAGAGATTTGAAATGTTTCACCTGTTTTTATTTTTGACTCTTTCTGTTTCCTGTCTCGTGTGTGTGTGTGTGTGAAACAGCTAGCATACAAACAGTTATTTGAACAGCAAACGCTAACAGGAGCTAGGTGTGTAAGCAGAGCTTAGCTAGTTGCGTAAAGGAAATGATTAGCCTAGCATAGCACAGAGGGATGAGTTGTGTATGATCTGAAGCAATGACATCTCTGAACTCAGACTGACGTTAGCTATGAAACACAAACCATGTTTTTATGTGTGAGTTGGTAAAAATGAGTTTTCCTCTGCGGGTCGGTGAAACTTTCTTTGATTTTTCCAGAAGCTAGACTCAGAAATTTAGTAAAACATGACAGCTAGCGTTGAAACATGACACCAAAATCATTAAATTATAAAAAGTGTGGTTAAGGTCTCAGTGAGCTAACGTTGAAGTTAGCATGAAGCTAACAGCTGCAGTGATCTCTCATGGGGAGGATTCTTGACACACTAAAGGTTCCTCTTCGTCTTCCTAATGCTGCTGCATGTTTTCAGTGTCTTAAATAAACTTTTTCTTTAAATATTTGACCTGAATCTGACAAAGTCCATCAGAGCCGCTCTGACAGGACTTAATGTAACAGGACTAGAGTGGATCTAGTTTTCTGGCTGTCCTTGGCTCTTTCTCAGCAGGACGATGATCTTCTTGAACTTTTTCCTGATGGCGATGTCGAGCGGCGTCTCTCCATCCTGAAGGAGGAGAGCAAACAGGAGTCAGGACGAGCTGTGAGGAGCTCCTCAGCTCACCGTGCGTCTCTGCTCTCACCTTGTTTCTGATCTCGGTCTTAACGTTTCGCTCCAGCAGCAAAGGAACCAGACGATGGTTCTTCCTCAGACACAGGTAATGAAGAGCTGTGTTTCCTCTCTGAGCAGAACACACACACACACAGGGTCACAACACAGTCAAAACACACACACACACCAGGTGAAGGTGAATGTTGGATTCAGATGAAACAGGAGGATGAGAAATCTCTCACATAGTCGACTGCGTTGATGTTCACTTTACTCCTCAGCACCTCCTTCATCAGAGCCGCGTGTCGTCTGTGTTTCTGCAGCTGGAAACACACACACACACACACACACACGTTATGCACACATGTCATCCTTTACAATTCATCTTCCCTCATCGAGCAGGGCGAGGTACCATGAGGAAGTATCCGAGCAGCAGGATGGGCATCAGGATGGTGATCATGAGATAATCCAGCAGAGAGAAGCTCCTCCTGGACACATAGTGCAGACAGTTCCTCTGTTTCTGTAACACACACACACACACACACACACACACACACACACACACACACACACACACAGCTTTAATACAGGGCCCAGTTGAGCTCATCATCCTGACGTCAGCAGGTGAACACACCTTGTTGGTCAGGTGCACGTTGGCCCTGTTCTCCATCAGGTACTTGACCACCCTCTGGTTTCCACGGCGACAGGCTGCGATGAGGGGCGTGTCCCCGTTTTGCTCCTCCTGAACGTTCAGCAGAGACGGGTCCTTCTTCAGGATTTGGTACAGCTGCTGGACATCCCCATCGTACGCAGACTGACAGGCCGGCTGGAGGGAGAGCGATTCAGTGATTCACTGAGTCTTTGATTCACTGAGTCTTTGATTCATTGATTCATTTCTGTCTGTCAAAGTCAGGTTGTTGCATTCTGACAGTTTCATCTTCAAGCAAAGCGTAGATGTGTTTTGCTCTTAAGCAACAGGAGTTAAGTACGGTGGCCCTAAGGGACAAAAAGCTGCAACTAAAAATTACAGAGAAGGTTTTTGACCATTTTTTGATCAAAAATTTAGGTTTTAGCTTGAGATCAGGTGAGTTTGTCTCGGTCTGCATCAGATTAATGAACAGAAACAGGAAGTTACTGAACAAAACACTTTAAAGTGTTTACACACACTTTGCATAGAGACTAAACACACACACACACACACACACACACAGTTGTTATCAGACCTTTAAATAAACCAGTCTAACCAGGCCTGTGTTCAGAGTGGACACACACACCTGAGGGTGTTTGTGTGTCTTCCTGTGAGGACCCCCTCAGGTTAACAATCACACAATCACACACACACAGACACACACACAGACACATTAAGAGCACAACAATTTAAAGTTTTGAATGATTCATTCAGACAGACAGACAGACAGGCCCCGCCAAAGTAAAAGTACTTAACTGCACCGTGAGAGCTAATTAGCCCGCAGGGAGCAACCGAACAGGTCAGAGGACATTTTAGCACAACAAACTGCAACAAACATCACAAACTACAACAAAACTACCACAAACAATCACAAACAGGAAACAAAAGAAGACAGAAGAGACTGGAAGTATGAATAAAGTCAGACAGAGAGGTTGAGTCTGTTTCTAATCTTCACATTTTTCACATTTTTCTATCCATGTGTTCAGAAACTCCTGATGATCACTTCCAGCTGAGAGGAGCCACGCTCTACCTGCTGATCACACCTGAGAGGGGCCCTGAACATGGACAGGTAAGACCCTGACCCTGGACACAGACAGGTGAGACCCTGACTCAGTGATCTGGTCTCTCTGACACACTCAGAGCTGAATCAGCGGGTGTTGAAATCAGTTTGTTCTGAGCGTCAGAGCTCAGGAGACTCAGCACATTCAGCTCATGATCAACTCCAGCTGTGACGAAGAGCCAGAACATACTCCAAACACACACACACACACACACTGAGACGTGGGATTGGAGGATGAAATTCACAGGATGGATAAGCAGAGAGTTCACTCTCCACCAAAGGTTTTAATCACAGACTGTCCAACAACGCTGTGACATCATCTCTGTGACTGTCACCCTGTCACCCTGTCACCCCCTCACCCTGTCACCCTGTCACCCCCTCACCCTGTCACCCTGTCACCCTGTCATACCCTCATCCTGTCATCATGGAGCAGAAGTTTGAGCTCCTGCTCCATAAACTTCAGTTTCTCTCTCAAAGTTCAGTCAGCGAGTTAAAAATGTGGAGAAACAGATTTACACAGTTAAAGAGAGAGTTCCCCTCTGATTAAACAACACACACACATTAACACATTCACTAATTAACACACAGTCATTAATACACACTCAATAACACACTGGCATCAGTCCACTGAGTTCCCGCCGAGACAATCTGTCAGTAGGTGAGTCCAGGTAAAGTCTCTCTCTTCTACACACACACACACACACACACACACACACACACACACACACACACACACACACACACACACACACACACACACACACCGGTCAAATTAATTAAATTCGAGGCTTCAGATCAAACACTTTGACTTCTCACCTCGGAGTAAACCAGACCCATGACCGCCGGCACGAACACACCTGGAGAAGTGAAGTTACACAAGCCGACCTGCGACACTTCCGCTTTTTCCTATCAAAATAAAGGTAAATCCATCTCAGTCACTCTTCATCTTTATTTCATCATTATCTCAAATAATAGGATCAATCCCTCCATGTAAAACAAAATAAGACAAAAAAATACAAAAAATGATGAAAATAATAATAAAGGCATACAAAAAATAAATAAATGAATAAATAATAACAATAATAATAATAGAAAAAATAAATAAACAAATCTAACAATAAAAATGATAAAAACTAACTAACTAACCAAATAAATGATTAAATAAATAAAATAATAATAATAATAATAATAATGATAATAATAATAATAATAATAATAATAATAGTAATTATAATAATAATAATAATAATAATAATAATAATAATAAAAATAATAGAAAAAATAAATAAATAAATCTAACAATAAAAATGATAAAAACAAACTTACTAGCCAAATAAATGAATAAATAAATAAAATAATAAAATAATAATAATAATAATAATAATAATAATAATAATAATAATAATAATAATAATGATTATTATTATTATTATTATTATTATTATTATTATTATTATTATTATTATTATTATTATTATGAAAGCCCGAAGTTAAAATTTATGAAAATACTCGTTTTGGTGTATTTTATTTCATTAATCAAAGGAAACTTTTAAAACTTAACTTTAACAATAGGACATTTCAAAAATATTTATACTCACAAATGCTGTAAAAGGTGAAGTGCATAATAAAGTATAAAAAATGTTCATATACTTTCCAAAATGATTCACTTATTCACAATAGAAAACGATTAATTCAAAATCAAAATATAGTCACCGTCCTCTTCAAAATGCCAGTGCCTTTATTTTGTAGAGAACACTTCCTTTCTGTGTGTTATCATGTGTAACTCGACGTATTGACGTCACTGTTCACACCTGCTCTGAGTCGGAGCTCACGCGTAAACTCTGTTTCTGTGTTTAGAAACAGCCTGTTTCTGATCAATGAGCTGATCGATAACCTGCTATCGCTTCATCTTCACTTCCTGTTTCTAGCTGTAACTGTTAAACTCAGCTCACCTGAGACAAGCTGACACAAGCTGCAGGTAACAGGAAGTACGTCCCAGCCCCAATAAGGCCTGGAGCTTAACTGAAAAGAGCGAACAACAGGACGAGACATGAAGAGGTATCAGCTCAGATCACTCACACCTGAGAACACACCTGACCTAACGCCAGCTGACCTACAGGTGGCAGCAGTGAGGGCATTCTCATCATTGACATAATGCTGAGCTGTGAGTATGAGGGAGAAAACAGAAGAAAAGTCTTTAAACCAAACTTTCAATTGTGTCGATCTGAAGTTTGACTTTGGATTGAAACTCTTTTAATCTATGGGAGCCAGGAGAAACATGTGTTAATATTTCCTGATTTAAAGGCCAAATTAAAGGTTTAATGGAATCAGTAGTCTCTGAAAATCAAACATGTGATGATAAGCAGCGTCCAGCAGGGGGAGACAGAGCTCAAATTACGGCAGATGGACCGCGCACTGCATTGTTCTTTTCTTAAACATCATTTTATGAAACATTTAGTGATTAAAAATATGTGAAACCTTAAATTTTCCTCAAACAACCTGATTACTCATGATTGTTTTTGTTGGTTTTGCTCTTTTTTTTTAGAAACCGTGAGAATATTTACATCCTGAGCAGAGCAGTTTTTTAAAAAAAATATTTTTTTAATTGATAGATTATTTTCAGCAGAAGAAAAGCTTTAAGACAATATAATTTGTTATTATTATTTTTATTATTATTATTATTATTATTATTATTATTATTATTATTATTGTTATTATTTATTATTATGTTTATTGTTATATTTTTTATTATTTCTAATATAATTCATATGATTAATACTATTATTATTATTATCATTATCATTATTATTATTATTATTATTATTATTATTATTATTATTATTATAAGTAGTAGTAGTAGTAGTTGCAGTTGTAGTAGTAGTAGTAGTAGTTTACAGTCAGGCAAATATGTCAGAGTGAGATGTCAGCACAGGCCGGCTGTATTCCTTTCCCCAGCAGCTTTGCGCATGTGCAGAGCCATACCTCCATAGAAGCCTGAGGTCTGTAGTGAGTGCTCTTGTCGCAGAGAGGATCTTTGATCAGCAGCGCAGCTTTCAGCCATTTTACCAGCTGCTCCATCACATCTGCTTCATCACGTTCACACCACGACCCGACTCAGGAACCAGACCAGGGCCAGGACCGGGACCAGGACTAGTGTCAGAGTGGACCGACAGGTGTTGATCCGGGTTCGCTTCCCAACCCCGTTCTCCTGGAGCACGTGACGCGGTGATGCGGACCGACTGTGGACATCAGAGCGACACCAGACCGGTAAATAAAGTCCGTCCTGTCCTCCTCCTCCTGCTCCCTGTCCCCCCTCTGTCCTCAGACCGGCTGTCAATCATCCGTGCTGCGTTCACGACGAGCAGGTAGAGCTGAGTGAGCGCGCGCTGATTTCCTGCTCACCTGAAGCCACACAGGTGTCACCTGTTCTACTCACGCTGAGTACAGAGGGAACAACAGAGGTTTTATATTCATTCATTCATTCATTCATTCATTCATTGAGGAGTCACGGAGTCAGGCTCTGATTGTTAACAGTGAGCAGTGATCCTGACAGCCTCAGCTCAGGGTTCATTCTTCATCAGCTGATTAAAAACATCCAAACAATCACTTCATCCAACATCCAGCTCAACCAGCTCTGAGGGGTGGTGGTGATGAAGATGATGGTGATGAAGAACAGGTAGATTCCTCGTGTCCTCAGGTGAAAATGACCCCCCTCCCCAGGCTGCTCTTTGCCCTGCTCTCGGCCTGTCAGGCTGCAGGGTGTTTCCTGTAGATTCAGGTGATGGAGGTCAAAGGTCGGCTCAGCAGAGGGAATGTAGTGGAGCAGGATGTCTGAGTGACAGCACCTGAACACACCTGCAACACCTGTAACTACAACCAGCTGATCTCAGGTGACACCTGAGAGTCCTCACAGCCGAGGGAAAACCTCAGCTTGTGTTTTTATATAAACCAGGGGTCTTCAACCTGTGGCCCTGGACCCTCATGCGGCTCTTTGACTCCTTTGCAGTGGCTCCTCGCAGCTTTTGAAAAATATTGTTTTAAAAAAAAACAATTTTATATTTCTTCCAGAGGGTATTGATCATTACAGACACTGACACTAAATAAAATCATGCGTTAATATTTTTTTAAACTAAAAAAGCATCACCTCTTGCAATAAAGCTATAAAAATTTGGGGGAAATTTTTGCAAATTTTTAGCACTTTTTGGAAACTTAATGCATTTTAATTTTTGACATTGTTTGAAATAAATAAAAAATACCAATTTTTTTGGAAGATTTTGCAATTTTTTAAATTTTTTTAATTTCTGTGCCATTTTTAAATTATTTTAATTCTTTTTTCTAACTTAGCAAATTGTTAAAATTTTGTATTTTTTTTATAAAGTTAAGGTAATTTTTGAAATTAAAATTTTAAAAACTTTTTTTGGAAATCATTACATTTTGGCAAATGGTTCAAATTTTTTCCATATTTTTTTTAATTTAATTTAATGAAAGTTTTGCAAATTTTAAAATTTCCAAATAATTGAAAAATTTTACAACTAATTGAAATTTCATAAATTTTGCATTTTTTTTGACATTACATTTTTTTCTCTTTTTTAAAAAATATTTTTACAAATTTATCACAAACAAAAAGAATAAGACATTACATGTACAATTTTATAAACACGAAAGCTTTGTGGTAAAATTACTTACCTTTTTTTAGTTTAGAATTTCAATCATTGTTTTGTCTTTATCGTGAAGATTAAGTAGATTTTGTGGCTCCTGGTTGACTTTAATCCAGGTGAGCTGAGGGTAAATGGTTCTTATGGAAGTAAATTTGCAGACCCCTGATATAAACCATCAGTTTACAGCTGTAGTCACATGTAGAGGTCTGACCCTCTGAACCTCTTTGGTCTGAGCAGGACTGGGACTAAACCTGGTCCCTGCTAAATCTCAGTTTGAGTCTCAGTTTAAATCTTGGAGAGTCAAACACCTGTGACCAAACACTCTTTGATAATAATCAGATGATTCATCTCAGCGTCTAACTTTATCACAGCAGCTCTCTGTGATGCACCTGTTGCCATGGTGACCTCCTCCAGGCTGGTTGTAGCAGACGGCGCTGACGACGGCGTGAATCAGCGCCGTTCGCTGCGCGCTCTCTCCATCTGCTGCGTTCAGTCGCTGTGAAACTTTGAGGAGTGGGAGGTCGTCTCTTTGTTTCATTGTTAAAGTGGACGACTCATCGACGGTTACCCGTTGTCATGGTAACAGCAGACCAAACTCAAGGACGAGGATGAGATAGCTTTAGCCTGAATGCTAACTGTTCAGACTGTTAAAGGAGCATGTCAAAATAAAACACCTGTTTGTCATCGCTGACGACTTGTTTTTGTTTTTGTCTCACAGTGAAGCATCATGGGAGGAGACAGACGGACGAGCCGACCGTGGGCTGAGCACAGCCTGTGACACACAAACTCACACACACACACACCAACACACACATATTTACACACACTTTCACAACATGGAGCAGGGCTTCAGCATAAATACGCTGGTGAGTGTACAGTGTGTGTGTTTTTGTGTGTGTGTTTTTGTGTGTGTGTGTGTGTGTGATAACACCTGCTGCTGTCAATAAACAGAGTGTGGGCCCTTCAAAATAAAAGCCCTGTTTGATCCAGTTTAAAGTTTGAAGGGATTGTTTGGTCTGAGAGGAGCTGCTGATGGATGGAGGATGAATCTCGTCGTCTGTCTCGACTCGTCGTCCTGAATGTGAAGCGTTCACAGACAGAGGACGTTTCATCCCCCTCAACAAACGCTGCATTCAGGCTCTCAGCAGGGCCGTAAATCTCAGCTTCCTGTGTGAACACACTGCAGCTCAGCTGTCAGATGTTTGAGTCCAGCTCTGACCTTTGTGTGTGTGTGTGTGTGTGTGTTGCAGAAGAAGCTGGCAGCAGAGCCTGATTACACTGACGTCTCTCTGACGGCAGCGGAGCGTGTGCGGGCGCTGGGGAAGATGGGATGCAGCGTGGAGATCAATGAAGACATCGAGCCGAGGCGGTACTTCCGCTCCGGCGTGGAGATGGAGCGCATGGCGGCGGTTTACCTGGAGGAGGGCAGCCTGGAGAACGCCTACGTGCTTTACACCAAGTTCATCACGTGAGACATCTTGATGAGACAGACCTTTACTGAACTGTTTAACACAAGCAGGCTGTAACTCTGTGTGTGTGTGTGTGTGCGTGTGTGTGTGTGTGTGTGTGTGTGTGTGTGTGTGTGTGTGTGTGTGTGTGTGTGTGTGTGTGTGTGAGAGCAGTCTGTTTGTGGAGAAGCTGCCCGCTCACAGAGACTACCAGCAGTGCAGCATTCCTGAGAAGCAGCTCATCATGAAGGTGACGATCAGAAGATACTCAAACCACATACAGCTTTCATCTCCCTGACGATCAAACACACACACACACACACACATCTCGGACACTCAGATTATCAACAGGCTAACAGCTTTATCAGCTAACCACTTCTATAAAATGTTCATAGGGTGTTAGCTTTAGGTCAGAGGGTCAGAAACAGGTCTATAGAGTCTGTCTCTAAATAAACCTCAAACACCAAACACCAGGTGAGTCTGGCTCACATTGACAGCAGGTCCACTGTCCCATCAATAGTTTACCCTTTTTAAGGTAATTTATGGTATTTTAAGCTAGTTTAAGCTGTTTTTTGGCAGTTTATGGTAGTTTCAGCTAATTCATGGCAGTTTAGGCTGGTTCATGGCTGGTTATGTTAGCTTAAGCTAATTTTAGCTGGGTTATGGCAGTGTATGGAAGTTTTAGCTAGTTTAAGCTAGTGTGAGCAAGTTTTATTAGCTGTTTATAACAGTTTAAGCTAATTTATGGCAGTTTATAATGGTTTCAGCTAGTTTGAGCTGGGTTATAGCTACGTATGGTAGTTTGAGCTTGTGTATATGACAGTTTAGATAGATAGATAGATGGATAGGTAGATAGATAGATAGATAGATAGATAGATAGATAGATAGATAGATAGATAGATAGATAGATAGATAGATAGATAGATAGATAGATTGATAGATAGATAGATAGATAGATAGATTGATTGATAGATAGATTGATTGATAGATAGATAGATAGATTGATTGATAGATAGATAGATAGATAGATAGATAGATAGATAGATAGATAGATAGATAGATAGATAGATTGATTGATAGATAGATAGATAGATAGATAGATAGATAGATAGATAGATAGATAGATAGATAGATAGATAGATAGATGGATACTTTTTTATCTCGAGGGAAATTCAAGAAGGTTATAGTAGTTTAAGCTATTTTTTGGCAGTCTATGGTAGTTTGAGCTTATTATAGGACCTTAGCTTTAGGTCAGACAGTCGGTGAACAGGTCTATAGAGACGTGTGTCTCCAAACCTGTTTCCAAAGCAGTTGATGTTTTTTGAAGCTAGTTTAACCTAGTTTTTGGCAGTTTTTTTTTAGTTTTAGCTAATTCATGGCAGATTAGGCTGGATACTGGCAGGATGAAATAGATTAAGCTAGTTTGAGCTGGGTTATGGCAGTGTATGGTATATTTAGCTAGTTTAAGCTAGTTTTTGGCAGTTTATTTCAGTTGAAGCTAATTATTGGCAGTTAAGCTACTTTATGACAGATTATGATGGTTTAAGCTAGTTTGAGCTTGGTTATGGCAGTATATGCTAGTTTTAGCTAGGGTTAGCAAGTTTTATTGGCAGTTTATGATAGTTTAAGCTAGTAAAAGCTGGGTTATAGCTATGTATGGTAGTTGGAACTGGTCTATGGAAGCATATGGCAGGATAAGTAGATAGATAGATAGATAGATAGATAGATAGATAGATAGATAGATAGATAGATAGATAGATAGATAGATAGATAGATAGATAGATATTTTATCTATCCTGAGGGCAATTAAAAAAATGTAGTTTAAGATATTTAAAGCTAGTTTTTGGCAGTTTTTGCTAGTTTGAGCTTGTTCAACAGTGTTAGCTTTAGGTCAGACAGTCAGTGAACAGGTCTATGGAGGAGTCTGTCTCTAAATAAGCCTTAATGCTCACACGAACTGCAGATCTGCTGTCCCAGCAGTAGTTTATGTGGTATAAGGTATAGTTAATTTAGCTAGTTTAAGCTAGTTTTTGGCAATTTATGGTAATTTAAGCTAATGCAAGTTAGCATTTGGTGGTATAAAGTAGTTTTAAGCTAATTATGGTCTGTATTACATTGTCAGTGGTCAGTTAATGTCTGCTTTTTGTTTTTGTCTCTGCAAGAAACTTCAGGAAGTGGCGTTTCCTCGTAAAGATGAGCTGAGGAAACGTCTTCAGGAAAAATACAGCAGGGAACACAGCGAGTACCTCAGATCCCAGGTCAGTGTGTGTGTGTGTGTGTCATGGTTGGAGACAGGTGTATGGTGAAAACGCTGCTTTCTAGTTAATCCTAACCCTAACACTGAGGCCATGAAGCGGGATGATCATGTGACCTCTTCCTCCTCAGAGCCAGGTGGTGGTGGTCGATGGGTGTGGCCAGCAGCTGCAGCAGCTCTCCCTATTGGACGAGGACAGGAGGCGTGTCCTGCTGCTGGAGGAGGAAAAGCAGCGAGTTGCCGCTCTGAGGCGGATGCAGATTGAGTCTGAACAGTTTCGGTACTTTGAGGACCAGCTGAGGCGTCAGGAACTGGCCAATAAGAGAGGAGAGGAGGCGGAGCCAAGGGTGACTACTGGAAACCTGAATGTGTTTCATCCTGAGCGTCTGAGCAGATCAGCTGTTTTTAACGCCTGTGTGTGTGTTGTGTCTCTCAGGTGGACACCAAAGTGCCTGAGGTGACGGACGGCTCCTGTCTGACCAAGCAGCCAATGAGAAACAACCTACGATCCCAGGGGGCGGATCCTAACAGGAACAGACCGGCGGCGCCGATCAGCCAAGCAGCTGCTAGCCTGGCAGGCGTACACAGTGAGTTCACTGTAGCTGATACACCTGAGAGCTGTGTGTGTGTGCTTTACCTCACCTGTGTGTGTGTGTGTGTGTAGCTCAGAGGGTGGAGGGTCTGAGGAGGGTGGTGATCCCCAGAGATCTGACGTATCGTTTCCTCCTGCTGGCCGACTCCAACACAACGCGAGGGATCGAGACGTGCGGCGTCCTCTGTGGACGACTGGTGAGTGACGCGCAGTGGTTTTGTCGGGTGTTCAGTCGTCCCGGTTTGGTGGTTTTTATGTGTCTGTGATGATCGAGGGGTCAGATCAGGTCACTGAGAAGAAGAAGAAGAAGAAGAAGAAGAAGAAGAAGACTGATGCTCTGCTCCGTCTGAGATATAACCTCTGTCTCTGTCTCTGTCTCTGTCTCTGTCTCTGTCTCTGTCTCTGTCTCTGTCTCTGTCTCTGTCCTGGCGCTGCTGATGTCTCAGACGCACAATGAGTTCGTGTTGACTCACGTCGTCGTCCCCAAACAGTCGGCGGGTCCAGATTTCTGTGACATGGAGAACGTGGAGGAGTTGTTCAGTTTCCAGGACCAGCAGAACCTGCTGACACTCGGCTGGATTCATGTACGAGCTCACAGGAAACACACACTTCACACACACACACACACAGCAAACTGTCTCTGTGCGCACGTTAAACAGTCACAGTCTGTCTCTGTTTGTCAGGAAAAAATGAAACTCCTGAACCAGATCATCTCTGATCTTTAGCATCTTTCAACCTGTGTGTAACGTGTGTGTTCACACTGTAGAAGAGTGTGTCAGGTGTGTTTACCTGCTCTTTGAATCATGTTAACCCGACACGTCTGAATAAACACTGACACACCTGAGGTTTAACGAGCCGTCACCAAACAGTCCTCACATCGGGATAAATCCAAGAGCACACACACACACACACACACATGAAACAGTAGGGCTGGAGGTAAACGATTATTTTTAAAACGATTAATCTGGCGATTATTTTACCGATTAATCGACTAATCTGACGATTAATTCGACGATTAGTTTAACGATTACTTTTCTGTTGTTCAATTATTTCAAAACCATAATTTTTCCCAAATAAATGCCAAAACGATCGCTCTCATAAATTAAACAACACTGTTTACTCCTTTAGTCCAATAGGGCTGCAACTAACAATTATTTTTAAAGTCGACTACTCCATCGATTATTTTTTCGATTAGTCGATTAATTATGATTATTTTGTGTTTCAACCTAATTTGGCCTTTAAAATGTGCAGACCTTTAAAATTCAACCTGTGTGTTTCATTTTCACTGCATTTACCCAGAGTTAGGTTCTCTCCTCTGATTGGTCAGCCCTGTGTCATGTCTGTTTGTTTGTTTGTCTTTATTTTATTCATGATGACATAAAAAAATATAAGTACAAAAAAAAATTAAATAAATCTCTAAATGAATGAAGCAGGTAACAGTGAAATGAAGTTGTTGTTCAGTGTTGGACAGACGCTTATCAGTGACTTTGTTCTTGTTTTCTAATGTTTATTTGTTTATCGGGGCTTTGCTCTCTGTATGATCCCGTCTGACTCTCTCCCAGCTCTCCATGACAACACGTTTAGATTTTTTTTTTCTGCAAATACAATTCAACAGTTACAGGTCTTCAGATTTATGATCTGCAAGTGCACAAATCCACTGCTGCGAGTGCTCAAATTTCAATTCCTGCGCACTCTCACTTTTGTCTGAGCACTTTTATTTGTGGATGCAAATTTTTTTGTTACACATACGCAAATTTATGAGTATATTTTACTGAGACTTCAGATTTGTTTTGCACCCAAAATCTCAGACAAAGGGGAGCAAAAGTGAGAGCGCACAGGAATTGAAATTTGAGCACGGTGGATTTAATTATAATAATAACAATTATTTTATTATTTGTATGGCACTTTTTGAAACAAAGTTTACAAAGTGCTTTACAAGCATTTAGCACAAATAAAACACAAACAAACAAACAAACAATGAGCACAATAAAAAAATAAAAAAATAAAAATAAAAACAAAAAGCACAGTTTAAAATAAGACTAACAGTGTAGAAGGACATGGGGTGAAAAGGTCCTTTCCATAATTTATAGTGCTTGATAGAAACCCAGACAATACAAGAACCATGCAGTCTAAAAAAAGAGACCATGAGACCAGACATAAAAAAAAAAACACAAGATCAGCAAGAATAGGAAACGCAATTAAATAAAAAAAATTAAATAAAAATAAATGAATAAAAAAAATAATAAAAACACATAATAGTATTAATAAATTAACGAAAAGGAGTAAAAGAAGGTAAAGAAAAACAAACAAAACAAAATAAGGTAGAGATAAAAGACATTTAAAGATGGTAAAAGACGGTAATAGTAAATTGTGCACTTGCAGATCATAAATCTGAAGACCTGTAACTGTTGAAATGTATTTGCAGAAAAAATATCTTCAAGTATGCAAAAAAAAATTCTTCAACTACACAACTCCTGAAGCACTTTTGTTTGTGGATGCGAATTTTTTTGTTACACATACTCAAATTTATGATAAATGTCCTCTCTTTTCTAAAGTTCGGGGAGTTTTGACTCTAGTTTGTGACTCAGATCCTGAAAAACTGTCAGTAACAGAGAGTGAAGGAGACTCTCTAAATCACGTTATCAGACGCTAAACTCCAGGAGCTGTCAGGCTGTCCAAGCCGGAGATGCAGAGCCTCGGTCAGCGCACAGCGCTCTCTGGGAGTGGAGATTTCTCCTCATCAATATTCCTCACGTATGAACTTAGTGATCTTTTCCCATAAAAGTATTTAATAACACAGCACCTCATGCTGTGAACTGAAGTTACAAATGAGTATTACCCCCTGGTGTTTGATTTCACCATGTGACAACCACAATAAAAACAATAACACGACGTGTCAACGATTAAAATTTGCATTGATGAATTTTTATTTTCCGTGCTCAGACTCATCCCACTCAGACGGCTTTCCTCTCCAGCGTCGACCTCCACACTCACTGCTCCTACCAGCTGATGCTGCCTGAGGCCATCGCCATCGTCTGCGCGCCCAAACACAACGAGTGGGTCCAACACACACACTCACACGCACACACACACATATACAGATAATATCACAAATATTGAGAAGATGCTCAGGCAGTAACTTCTCCGTGTCTCTACCCTCAGTACGGGCGTGTTCAGGTTAACCGGCCCAGGGATGTCGGAGGTTTCTGGCTGCAGACTGAAAGGTTTCCACCCTCACTCCAAGGAGCCTCCTCTGTTCACCGTGAGCCTGTTTCCTTTTTCACACACTTCCTGTTTCTGGTTTCAGTCCTCGTGGAAAAAAAAAACACCTTTCATCTCTTACACTCTCTGTCTCTCTGTCTCACTCTCTCAGGTGTGTAAACACGTGGTGGTGAGAGACGCTAAAATCAGCCTGTTGGACCTCAGGTGACAGACAGGAGGCGC
Organism: Halichoeres trimaculatus; assembly: GCF_033239565.1. Lineage (NCBI taxonomy): Eukaryota > Metazoa > Chordata > Actinopteri > Labriformes > Labridae > Halichoeres > Halichoeres trimaculatus. Next base: position 23,646,884 of record NW_027437201.1, on the reverse strand, counting down.
TGTCCGTCTGTTAGCTGCTGGGCTTTTTGTCACTTGAAGCTGTGAACATGTGTGTGTGTATGAGGAACTTTTTGAAGGAAGTGTTTCAGTGTTTCCAGAGTTTGTGGATTTGTAGGATCTTTGTTTTTGTGTAGTTTTATATTTTGGTGGTTTTGGTGAACCAGAGGTGGATCAGAGGTGGATCAGAGGTGGATCAGAGGTGGATCAGAGGTGGATCAGAGGTGGATCAGAGGTGGATCAGAGGTGAGGGTGTGCTGTGTTTGATGAGGATCACAGTGGTTGTTAAGGTGACAGAGTGCCTTCTTTAAACACCTACAGCATAAACACTAGTCTGCTTTAAACCTGCTCAGTGCTGCCCCCTGGAGTCCTGGCAGAGAAGTGAAGGCTGAGGTGGTCTGTGTGGATCCAGATGCTCTCTGTGAACCAAACTTCTCCTCCTCCTCCTCCTTCTTCTTCTTTGGTTTAAAGTTTTCTTTGACGTCTCTATCGTCTCTCTGCTCTGCTGCCTGTTCACCCTGAAGATGGACCACCCGGTCTGTGCACCAGCACCTTTTAGTGTTCAGGGCTCATGTGTGTGAGTGTGTGTGTGTGTGTGTGTTAAGGAGAGAGAGAGACAGTGTGTGTGTGTTTTGCTAAAGTTGTGTTTTCTGCTGTTTTTGAACTGTGACACTTTTTGGTAATAAATGAGCTCCTGCTGCTGGAAACCGTCTGAGAGTTTTTCTGTTTCACGTGACGTCTGATCCGGACTCTGCTGAGTCCAAACCGGTCTGAAGATAAGACGCAGACCCGTCTGTGGTATGACAGCTCTTTATTGTCTTCCTGGGGCCATCGTCTGTCTCTTCCATGTTCTCATCACATCACACACACACCTGCTCCACCTCTTTACATGTTTCTACTGCAGACTACACCTTTTGTGACATCATCATGCATGGTGTGACATCATCACAGCTCCCCGACCATGGAAGATAACACCAGCGGGAAACATTCAGGCTTTATTCATCAAAAATACAAACACACTTTAGACCGGAAACAGAACCAGCATGGAGGACAGGAGGGGGCGGGGCTTAGGTGGAGGACAGGGAGGGGGCGGGGCATAGGTGGAGACAATGGAGGACGAATTCACAGTTTTCAGTGAGTGGAGGATGATTTTAATCTTTTTTAAAATTTATTTCTTAACATTTAAAAAAATCTGATCAGGCACGAGTTCATCTGTCTGTGTTCACCTGTCTGTGCTCACCTGTCTGTGTTCACCTGTGTGTGTTCACCTGTCTGTGTTCACCTGTCTGTGTTCACCTGTGCAGCTGATCTGGGGCCTGTTAGCTGGTGCTCAGTGAGGCTACATTAAGACAACGCTGGGGCGGACGGCGAGGGGGGAGGGGCTGCTGGAGGACGACCTTCTAGAAGCACTTGCGGTGGACGATGGAGGGCCCGGCCTCGTCGTACTCCTGCTTGCTGATCCACATCTGCTGGAAGGTGGAGAGGGAGGCCAGGATGGAGCCGCCGATCCACACCGAGTACTTCCTCTCAGGAGGGGCGATGATCTGCAGGAGCACAGAGCAGCAGGTGAGTTTGAGAAGCAGACGGCGCTGAAAAACTCACCTGTGACATCATCCCTCTCACCTTGATCTTCATGGTGCTCGGGGCCAGAGCCGTGATCTCCTTCTGCATGCGGTCGGCGATGCCCGGGTACATGGTGGTTCCTCCTGACAGCACGTTGTTGGCGTACAGGTCCTTACGGATGTCGATGTCACACTTCATGATGCTGTTGTAGGTGGTCTCATGGATCCCAGCTGACTCCATACCTGAGGACGCACAGACAGGTGAGGACACGGACACGTCGGACAGACAGGTGAGCAGGCAGACAGGTGTACAGACCGATGAAGGAGGGCTGGAAGAGCGTCTCAGGGCAGCGGAACCTCTCGTTGCCGATGGTGATGACCTGTCCGTCAGGGAGCTCGTAGCTCTTCTCCAGCGAGGACGAGGTCGCCGCCGTCCCCATCTCGTTCTCAAAGTCCAGAGCGACGTAACACAGCTTCTCTTTGATGTCCCGCACGATTTCCCTCTCCGCTGCACACACACACACACACACACAGAGTGAGACACACTCACGGTCAGAAACATCCGGCTACCTGTGGCGTGATGGTGTGGGCGGAGCCTTACCTGTGGTGACAAAGCTGTAGCCGCGCTCTGTCAGGATCTTCATGAGGTAGTCTGTGAGGTCACGACCCGCCAGGTCCAACCTCATGATGGCGTGAGGAAGAGCGTAACCCTCGTAGATGGGGACGTTGTGGGTGACGCCATCACCAGAGTCCAGGACGATACCTGCGCACAGACAGGAAGTCTGGTTACATCAGAGGTCACCTGACGATGATCCACATGACAGTTTCTCCTGCTGACTCCTGATTGGTCGATGATCAGGATGAAGGAAGAGGAGGGGAGTGTGGCCCAACCTGTGGTTCGTCCAGAGGCGTACAGTGAGAGGACCGCCTGGATTGCCACGTACATGGCGGGAACGTTAAAGGTCTCGAACATGATCTAAACACACACACACACAGTTAGTGTGATAGTCTCCTCTGCGACTGTGTGTGTTGTGTGTGTCATCGTGTGTGTGGTACCTGTGTCATCTTCTCGCGGTTAGCTTTGGGGTTGAGCGGCGCCTCCGTCAGCAGGGTGGGATGTTCCTCTGGAGCCACTCGCAGCTCGTTGTAGAACGAGTGGTGCCAGATCTGACCAATCAGAGAGCAGACAGACACGATCAGAGACACTAATAACAGCCAATCAGAGAGAAGGACAGAGAGGGACAGAGACCTTCTCCATGTCGTCCCAGTTGGTGATGATGCCGTGTTCGATGGGATACTTCAGGGTCAGGATTCCTCTCTTACTCTGAGCCTCGTCGCCAACGTAGCTGTCCTTCTGCCCCATTCCCACCATCACCCCCTGAGAGACAGACAGGCAGAGACACAGGCAGGCAGAGACACAGACAGGCAGAGACACAGACAGGAAGAGACAGACAGGCAGAGACACAGACAGGCAGAGACAGACAGGCAGAGACAGACAGGCAGAGGGGCAGACAGAGACAGACAGGCAGAGAGACAGACAGACATAGACAGACAGACAGAGACACAGACCGACATAGACAGACAGGCAGAGAGACAGACAGGAAGAGACACACACAGGAAGAGACACAGACAGGCAGAGACAGACAGGAAGAGACACAGACAGACAGAGACAGACAGGCAGAGACAGACAGGAAGAGACACAGACAGGCAGAGATAGACAGACAGAGACAGACAGGCAGAGAGACAGACAGGAAGAGACACAGACAGGCAGAGACAGACAGGCAGAGACATACAGGAAGAGACAGACAGGCAGAGACAGTCAGGCAGAGAGACGGACAGGCAGAGACGGACAGGCAGAGAGAGAGATAGGCAGAGACAGACAGGCAGAGAGACAGGCAGAGACAGACAGACAGAGAGACAGACAGAGAAAGACAGGCAGAGACAGACAGGTTAATTCCACAGTTGATTGGCTCAGGATCATTTCACTCCTTTTTAATTCAAAAATCATTGATTAGCATTAGCATTAGCATGTCTCTGTAAGGGGACCAATCAGCTGTCACCTGGTGCCTGGGCCGGCCCACAATGGAGGGGAAGACAGCTCTGGGGGCGTCGTCTCCAGCAAACCCGGCTTTACACAGACCGGATCCGTTGTCACAGACCAGAGCGGTGCTCTCCTCATCATCACACATGACTGCAGGGGGCGCTGTGGGCGAGCAACGACGACACTACGACAGCGAGTCACACTGGCAGAGAAAGAAAGGTAAACAGGTGATCAGGTGAGCAAAGAGGTGAGCGTCTGTCACTGAATGTTTTAAAGAGGAAATTAAGGATCCTCCAGCAGCAACTTACTGTGTGTGTGTGTGTGTGTGAGTGTGTGTCTCACTGAACTCTCCTCAAAACGACCAAATCACCAAACTTGGAGTTGTGAGGTTGTCACGTGACATCACCTCCCTCCCCCTCCTCCCCCATCCTCCCCTTCTCCCCCTTCAGCACACGACCGTCCAGCTCTGAATGAACAACAAAGCACTCTGGGAAAACTTCCTAATTAGGGCATGGAGCAGAGTCCGGACTGCGTTTGGTATGCTCTCTCTCCCTCTGCTCATCCAGCCTCGCTCGCCCTCTCCCCCATCACTCCCCCCCCTCCCTCAGATGCCTTTAGACCATATTTAGACATTAAATTTAGGAATCAAATATTTATCTGATTTGGCTGCCAGCAGGAGCCGGACGGGCCCACAGCAGAGCGAGGGTTAACTCTGCCCTCAGTCTGGTCTGCAGGATGGTCTCCCTGCTCCCTGCTCCCTGCTCCCTGCTCCCTGCTCCCTGCTCCCTGCTCCCTGCAGGATGGACTCCTGCTGCAGCTCTGTCTGTTGATAAATGAGGAAACTCAGGATGCAGAGGATGAACACAGGGACTACTTTCAGCGGCGTATGACTCCATCCTTGGTGCTGAGGAGTTTTCAGAGGCTGTGGGTCAAACAGTCCTCCTGAGCAGCAGAGGGCGGCTGTGAGACATGAACTCTGTGTTTATCTAAAATAAGTGATATTAAAGTGAGTTTATCCCCCCCACACACACAAAAACACACAGATTAATGTTTGTCGATGTGTAAATATCTAAGACATGACTTTTTTTTAGTTATTTTTTATTTTATAAATGGAATAATTCCTGACAGTTTAATTCACCGCAGATTATCTTGAATGTGTAAAGCGCCTTCTGTTTTCTGATGTCTGATGTTGATGCGACCCCTGCTGGTCAAATGACAAACAGCAGGCTGATATAATCTTTAGCAGGAACTAAATGTCTGAAACATGAAATCAAATTAGATCAAATTAATTGTGACGTCAGGTGTCAAAATCAGACGAGCGCTGCTGAAGGACGTTAAATGTTTTAATTAATTCAGCCTGAGAGTGAACTTTGACCCTTTAGTAAAACTGACTGTGACTTTCCTTTCTTAACCTTTGACTGTCACATCAAAATGCTCCTCTGGGCTTCCGTAGAGTCTTAGAGAGGATGAGGAGGATGAAGGTGTTGGCTCTGAACCTGCCAGTCCGCACTCAGGGCAGAAAAGTTTCACATCAGGCGACAAAATCTCTGACTCAGCGAAACCAAACACACCTCAACAGCTCCAACCCTCACCTCCTCAGAGTCTGACCCGTCAGCAAGTCCATCAGAGACCAGATCAGAGACCACATCAGAAACCAGATCAGAGACCAGATCAGACTCCCATCAGTCCTCAGTGAGAGCAGAAACAAACTGGAGCTCACTGACTGAGAGGAAAACTACGACCAGAGTCTGAGACCAAACCCAGCAGGAGGAACAGAGCGAGGAGGTGAAAGGAGAAAGAAACAGAGAGGAGGTGAAGAAGAGGTCAGGAGCTGTCAGGAGAGGAGGTGAAGGAGGAGGAGGAGCAGAGAAACAAGTGAGAGGATGAGGTTTAGGAAAAGGAAAGAAGCATGAAGGAGGTGAAAGGTGGGTGATGGAGGAGATAAAGACTGGATATGGAGGAGCAGAGAATGTAAAAGAGGAGGTTAAGGAGGAGGTGTGGGGGAGAGATGTTTCTGACACAACTTTACAAAAAAGAGGAGAGAAAAAGAGGGAAGAGAAGAGGAGGATGTGGAGGGTGTGAAACAGGAGGTGAGATGGTTCAGGAGCAGAAAGAGGAGTCAGAAGGGAGCACAGAGGAGGTAAATAGGGAGCAGAGAGGAGTCAGGAGGAGCAAAGTGAGCCACTTTCAAAAGTTTTTCTCATTTGCAACAAAGATAGGAGGTGAAGAGGAGAGACAGAGGAGGTGATGGAGGAGGAGGTGATCTTACCGTGGAGGTGCAGGGCCTGCTGGGACGTGAGGGGGGGCAGGACAGAAGTGAGCGTCCGACCTGCGGAGAGGGAGTTTATCAACCCTCCACCTCCTCCATCCATCCCTCCATCCCAAACAAGGCTGGGCCTCCTCCCTCTCTCCCCCCTCCTCCCCTCCTCCTCCTCCTCCTCTCCCTGTCTTGAGTCCTTATAGGGCAGGCCCTGAGGGGAGCAGCCAATCAGACGGCCTCTCTGCGGCTGACTTTTCTCCCATCATTCACTGCATTCCTGCGAGCGTCTGAACTGGGCTCACTGGGACCGGCCCAGTTTGATTTAAAGACCCCCGTGAGTCCGAGGAGGGTCAGACAGACGGACTCCTCTGACCCCTGACCCGCTAACATCAGAGACTCCATCAGAGACCTGGACCCTCAGAGTTCTCAGTCCAGCTCCCTAAAACTGATCCACATTCAGAGACCTTTAAAAGTGTGTGTGTAAGAGGACAGAGTCAGAACCTGGTTCTGATCCTGGGGTTGAACCCTGAGAGCAGACTGAGTCCCTCTCTGCTGCTTCATTCTGATTGGACCGTTTCAGGTGAGCAGCAGGTGTGAGGGGTTACCTGCAGACCACTTCAGGCTGAGGTTAGGCCGCTGAGCTGAGGAGAGCCTTAATGGGTTCGTTAATTTATCTTTTGTGGCTGTAGAAGGTCCAGTTCTGATCCTCATGGTCCAGTTCTGACCCCCCTGGATCAGAGAGCCTGATGACGTGCGGCTGTGTTGACTGTCAGCAGCAGTGGGTTTGTGTTAAAAGAAACCGTCTGCACTCAGACCCAGACTGACCCTGACTTCACCTCCTTTCTTTCCAACCACACACTGACTTCACTGCTAATGAGTGTTAGCCTGATTGCTAAGTCAGACCACAGAGTAATCCTGAGCTGACCCTGAGGTAACCATGGTCACCCTGAGGTAACCCTAAACTAACTTTAAGCTAACTGTGGTTACCCTGAGCTAACTCTGAGCTAACCGAGCTAACCATGAGTGAACTGTGGAACCCTGGGCTAACTGTGGTTACCCTAAGCTAACCCTGAGCTCAGAGTGGTTACTCTGAGCTAACCTTGTGCTAATAGTGGTAACCATGAGCTAACTGTGGTTAACTAACCTTACCCTGAGCTTACAGTGGTTACCCTGGGCTAACCCTGAGCTAACCCTAAGCTAATTGTGGTTACCCTGAGCTAACCTTGAGCTAACTGTGGTTACCCTGAGCTAACCCTTGAGCTAACTGTAGTTACCCTGAGCTAACCCTGAGCTAACTGTAGTTACCCTGAGCTAACCCTGAGCTAACTGTGGTTACCCTGAGCTAACTGTGGTTACCCTGAGCTTACCCTGAGCTAACTGTTGTTACCCTAAGCTAACTCTGAGCTAACTGTTGTCACCCTGAGCTAACCCTGAGCTAACCCTGACCTAACTGTGGTTACCCTGAGCTAACTATTAGCTTACTGTGGTTACCATAAGCTAGCTCTGGTTACCCTGAGCTTACCATGAGCTCACTTTGTGCTAACAGTGGTAACCCTGAGCTTACCTTACGCTGATAGTTGTTACCCTCTGCTAATTGTGATCACCCTGAGCTAACTGTGGTCACCTTGAGCTAACCATTAGCTAACTTTGGTTACCCTGAGCTAACCCTGAGCTAACTGTGGTAACCCTGAGCTAACCCTGAGCTAACTGTGCTTACCCTGAGCTAACCTTGAGCTTACTATGATTCTTTGAGCTAACCTTGAGCTAACTGTGATTAGCCTTACCCTTGCTGAAGAGGGTTAATTAATGAAGTTATGGTCAGGTCAGGGCTTTGATGTAAAGTGATGTCACTGTCAGAGATGAAGTTAAAGTGATTTAATGAAAGTTTAACAGCTCCAGTTTATTCCTGTCAGCAGAGGGAACAGGTTCTGTAAGTCCACCTGAGGACCAGGTCTCTGGACTCTGTGGGCAGAGTATCCTCCCATGGTCAGGTGAACAGACACGCCTGGTTCTTGTCCTCTCTGTGACCCCCTCAGACTGATCCCTCACAGCGTGTGTGTGTGTGTGTGTGTGTGTGTGTGTGTGTGTGTGTGTGTGTGTGTGTGTGTGTGTGTGTGTGTGTGTAGACTGTCTGCAGGTTGTGCTGTTGACTCACAGACATGTTTGAATCCTCCTGTGTCTCCATTCTCAGCTGTGTCTCTGCTGTTCTCCCATCACTCTGGTACTGACTGATTTACGCTCATTAACACACACACACACACACACACACACACACACACACACACACACACATTCACACACACTCACACAGATATCCTGTTACACACACCCTGACCTGTCCTTAGCTGGGTGAACTGAGAAGTGACCTCCTCTGAGTGACGCTAAAGATCATCCTGACAGTGACTCTGTGAGTTTGAGTCCTTTCAGCAGGCCCACCTCATCAGTTCATCAGTTTATTAATTAATGAAACTAGAAAGCAGAGTTTTTCCCGTCAAACAGGGAACACATGAAGAGTTTTGTAGAGTCCATTAATGAAATAATTAATTAAAATGTTTTAAATTCACTCATGATGAATGTGAAAATACAGAAGTTGATAAATGATTTCTGAGAATCTACTCAGCTCCTCTCTCCTCCTCTCACCTCCTGATAAGGCAGTGTAACATGTTCATTCACACACACACACACACACACACACACACACACACACACACACACACACACACACACACACACACACACACACACACACACACACACACACACTGAGACATACCCACATACTGTATACACTACAGGGCTGTGCCAAAACAATGACATCATCAGTTTACATGATGTACAGTCCAATCCCATCTGAGGACAGATCCCAGACTGTCCTGCTCACACACACACACACACACACACACTCACACACACTCACACACACACACACACACACACACACACACACACACACACACACACAGTGGTTTCAGGCTCATCCCCATGTTAGGACTCTGGGATGTGGTTTTTCCAGTCTGGTCTCTGCAGGAGCTGGTTTTTACGTTCAGTCTCCCCCTAACACACTGACTGATCCTCCATCCTCCGTCCATGCACCTGCAGACTCCACCCTGGTCCTGCAGTTAGCTTTGTGAACCACAGGGTACCTGTCAGGACCAGGTCTGGAGGCTGCTGGTCTGTGGGGAGGTGTCACTTCACTTCTGTTGGGCTGTGTGTGTGTGTGTGTGTGTGTGTGTGTGTGTGTATGTGTGTGTGTGTGTGTGTGTGTGTGTGTGTGTGTGTGTGTGTGTGTGTGTGTGTGTGTGTGTGTGTGTGTGTGTGTGTGTGAGCTCTCATTCTGCTGCAGGCTGCACGCCGTGGATCATCCCTGGATGCAGATCTCCTCGTGGCCTCGCTGAGACTCCTCACTGGTTCTCCTTAAAAGGAAACTTTACTACCAGGAAAAGAAAACTTCCTGCAGCAGAGACGCCGCCCTCCTCGCCACACGTCTGGAGGAGAGGTGGATGAGGGGAGCAGCGGAGGAGGAGGAGGAGAGGAGTGAAGATGAAATGTCAGAAACAGCCGAGTCAGAGCAGAAGAGACAGAGGATGGAGTTTGAAAAAGAGTCAGCGAGGAGATCTGTCTGTTTCTCTAAGACCTAAAAAGGAAGCCTGTCAGTAAACAAGAGCCTCCTCCTCCTCCTCCTCCTCCTCCTCCCCCTCCTCCTGGTCTCATGTAAGGAGAGGAATCGAGGTGGGTGTGTCCTGCAGATGAGAGGGACTCCTCTGTGCACTGTAGTATTTCTCTGAGTCTGTCCTTCTTTAGCCGTACTCTGACCTCCTTCTCTCCTTCTCTCCTTCTCTCCTTCTCTCCTTCTCTGCTTCTCCTTTTCTCTCCTTCTCTCCTTCTCCTCCTCTCCATCCTTCATAGCTTCACTGTTTACGCTCAGTCCGACACACACACACACACTCACACACACACATATATGCACCCTGAACTCATCAGCTGTTTGTCATTAGCATGTTAGCGTGTTAGCATGTAGCTGTATAGAGATGAGTCTGTTCTATTTATCTTAGTTTATTTCCTTTCTTCTCTTTCATTGTTTCCTTCAGTCTGAGGATGAGGAGGATGAGGAGGGCAGACTCCACCTGCCTCACCTTCATTCATTCATTCACTGTCACACACACTCTCTCTCACACACACACTCACACATACACACACACACTCTGCCTGGACTTTGACCGAAAATGGGAAAACAGCTGGACTCCTTACAGGGACGTCTGAAACTGTCTCTGATTGGCTGAATAACATCAACACACAGCGAGCCGCTCACAACCAGCTCAGGAATGTGTGTGTGTGTGTGTGTGTGTGTGTGTGTGTTTATGGATACAGCTCAGTCACATATTTAAACTTCCAAGTGGAGACCTTGAACTCAGACAGGATTCTGTTTGAACTGATGTGTGTGTGTGTGTGTGTGTGTGTGTGTGTGTGTGTGTGTGTGTGTGTGTGTGTGTGTGTTTTAACTCTTTAATTCCTTTTTTATTCATACAAACACCTCTTCACAGAGATCATGTTCTCTGTCAATGAGGTTTGTGCGTTTTTTTTTTTTTTTACAGATGATGTCATCAAAGAAGCCACGCCCCCTTTGTGTGCTTCTTTTACACAAAAAGAAAAAAATTGTGTCGTGCATCTCCGATAATTTATAACTTCCACACAGAGACGATTGGACGAACAGGAGCTCCCAGTGTCCGACATGAAACTGTCATATAAAAACATACTTCCTGGTGTGATTGGTCACAGAGGTTACCATGGTAACCGCGTGATAAACAATTCCTGACGTGACAATGCAGAGAAACTGTTGTTGTTTTTAGGGAAAACATCTTCTGCTACTGTAGTTTAGTCCTGTGGTCATAGACTGTAAAAAAAATGGACGTCATCTTGCTCGGCTTGAAGTGAGGTCTCCATAAAAACTGCTCCCCCTGGTGGCTGGCTGCAGTATAGGTTAAAAAATCCATCTCCCCAGTCATTCCAGATGGGCTGTGGTCAAACTTTAAAAAATTAATCCACCTGGTAGAAATGTTTCTCACGTCTGACTGTTGTGGTGATTTGAAGATATCATTTGGCTGTCTCGTATCCAAGTCCTCTTTTTTCTGAAAAGTTTCATTTTTATTAGTTATTAGAGGTTACAAACAAGGCTTTATGTCACGTTTAACGATGATTGACAGCTGACGTTCTTGTGTATTTTTGGGGGGGATTGTAAAATATGTCTGGAGGTAGAGTCAAGAAGTGATTAGACTCTAGAAAGAAAAAAAATATTATTATTTTTGTCACCCAGCTCCACTCAGATTCTCCCAGAATCCCTCACAGTCTCTGCTGCACAGACTCTGGCTGCTAACTGCTACAATTCAACTCCGTGCGTAACATTCATGTTAAAAACACGACACAGGTTTTAATATTTACAGACAAGAAAGGGGAACACACCTGATACAAAGACACTCTTTAAACCTCTCAGTGCTGCTGCTTTAATCTGATACACACACACACACACACACACACACACTCCTTAAGTTAACTGCCTCTGCTGCCCCCGCTGGTCAACATCCACACTGCACCACCTGACAAAATCAAAGACAGAGCAACCTTTCCTCCAGCACCATCACCTCCTCCTCATGCCTCCTTCTTTATCTGCTCCTGTCCTTTCCTCTCCTCTGTTGCCCCTTTGTCTCATCTATAACTCCCCCCTCAGGATGAACTGTGTCAGTACAGCTGACTCTTTACATCCTGTAGCAGCTGTTGATGTCCTGCAGGTGGCGCTGTCTGCTCAGGATTCATTTCTCTGTTTGAGTTTCCAACAGTCATCTCCAAAAAATGTTTCTTCATCACTTCAGAAGAAATCCAAACAGATCAGAACTTGTGTGTGTGTGTGTGTGTGTGTGTGTGTGTGTGTGTGTGTGTGTGTGTGTGTGTGTGTGTGTGTGTGTGAGTGTGTGATATTATTTTAATGCTGATATGTTGTGTTTGTTTAAACCCTGTTATATCAGAGGTTAATATCGTCCGCCTCCTTCACATAAATCACATGACCTTCACTTTCCCGAAACAGTTAGAGGGAAGCCACACACACACACACACACACACACACACACACACACACACACACTGCAGACCACTCTGGCTTCCTCGCCTCCTTCAGCTGAAACAGAAACTCGGCCTCATTAGACACACACTTCCTGTCAGAGATAGACACAATGAGGGGGTTTTACTCAGGAATTTCCCAGAAGTCATCAGGGTGATGACCTCACAGAGTCTCAGAGAGGGAAGAGAGGAGACACACACACACACACACACACACACACACACACACATTGCAGAAGCACTTTAGATGGTCTGTCATGCAATGTGTGGGAGTTAACCACCGAAACAACAATGAGATTAAAAATAAATCATCATCACTTTGGCGGACGGCAAACGGTTTCCAGCTTCGTGAAAAATCTGTTTCTGTTAATTAGAATTTATGCTGAGGCTGCAGAGCTCTGTACTGACGGTTAATCTTAAATCAAAATGAGATCAAACTTCTTATCTAGTCTTGATGTTTGGTTTCTGTTCATAAAACTTTATTGGAAAGTGTCTTGAGATAACGTTATCTGTGACTTAGGGCTATATGAATATAGATTTGATTGATTGATTTTCTGATGTTGATTACAGGAGATCCTTGATGTACATGGTTCTCGACTTTGCAACCCCAATTTATATATATATATATATATATATATATATATATATATATATATATATATATATATATATATATATATATGTAAGAAAAAAGAGAAGGTGTCAAAGTTAGGCCACTCTGTTCGTAAGCTCCTACTACACTTATTGATGAATACACAGCTACACAGCGTTTCCACCAAGCAGTCTGGCACGGTTCAGTACAGTTTGGTACAGTTAAGCCTGATCCCATTTGTGTTTCCACAGCAAACTGTGCCCTCTCGTGGTGGGCGGCGTGTAAGCTGGATGCTGAAAGCCGCAGATGTTAAACAACAGCGTGACGCCGTAGCAATGCAACACAGTTTACCCGCTATTAAATCCAACGAAGAAGAAAAACGTGACACAGTAAACAAAGAGCACAGATGAAGACATGCAGCATTTCGTCCTCTCTGTGATTGTCATGTAGCTCTTTGATACAAAGAACAATCAAGCTTTGTTTCAGAGAAGTCTGTGGAGGAAATGCAGCCGCTGTCGCACGTTAAGTGACAATCCTTTTGACCAATCAACGGTCTGCAGTGTTGTTGCTCCACCTTCAGAGAGCGGATCGGTTCACTTTAGCCGCATTTTCACCAAGCAGACTGGTTCAGTTCGTCTCGGTACGGTGCGCTTTTTACGGCATTTCCACTGACTTATTTCGGGACAGATCCCTAAAAACAGAGATGAGCCGTCCCACTTTTTGGGACCCTTTGGTATGGACTTCAGGTTATGACACATGGTAGGAACACGTTCGTCCTTTATCAATAAATACACAAAGTAAAAGCTGGATTAGAATTTAGGCCGTTAAATGTATTATTCACCTTCAGCTGAGAGTCACCAGTTAGCATGGACGCTATCAACTCCAAAACACCTGTTGCTCTGTTACCATCCAAACTTGATAGATACTTCTGTTGTATATTATCATTTCAAACAGCTGACCACAGAACAACATTTGATGCTGATAACAGATTAAATTTAGTGTTTAAAGAACGATAACTCGTCTGAATTAGTGGGACTAATTGCTGCTTCTTTTGCCAAATTGCGCAAAAATCTTTGTGATGATGTAGACTGATAACCCCTCTATACACACACACACACACACACACACACACACTAAATCTATTCACACATCACATATACTTCATACACATGTAATATGTGTGTGTGTGTGTGAACATGCTGTGCTTCATCGTGGGGACACTCCTTCCTTTGGGGACGAGGTGTCCCTCAGGTGAGGCGAGTGTCTGGTTGAACAGGTCAGGTGTGACTCTGAGGCTCAGGTGAGTGTGCTGTGATTGGTCCATGAGTGTGTCTGTTTGCTGTTTGTCCTTCATCAGTTATGTAAAACAACCTGAGATATTTCCTCACCTGATGGAAAATTACTGAGCTTCACACAGGAGAATAACAGTTGGATTAAGAATAACCCAGTTTGAGCTGTTTTATAACCCGACCGCTGAGTCGTTACAGCACTTAAAGCAGTAGTTCATTATATCCTAATAGAAGAGGTCAATGTTTGACCTAAATACTGGGTCAAATTAATTAAAAACCTGGGTTTCTAAATGTATTTAATCAGAAATCTATCCAAATTTTTAGTTAAATTAACTTTATTTTAAAAATATTTTATAAAACCGTGGAGCACTGAAAGCCAGTCCATGCTGTACAACACAGACAACAGGTCCGTGCTGTGAAGCACAGATGGTCAGTTCATACAGCCCGTGAGCATACAGCAGGGTCTCATATCTGTAGCGCATCTTTATCATTATCATCAACTCATCTTTATCATCTTCACCCTCATCGTCATCATCATTATCATCTTTATCATTTTTATAATCTTCATCTCATCATGATTATCATTATCATCCCAATCTTCATCATCCTCAATTTTAACTTTATCATTATTATCATTCCCATATTCATCATTATCATCAACTGCATCATTATGATGATCATTTTAAGTTTATCATTTTTTGATTCTCATAATCATGTTATCATATTTTTCATCATTATTAACATAGTCATCATTATCATTTTATCATCTTCATCTTTGTCATGATTACCATCTGTATCTTCATCATGATTCTCATCTTTATCATTGTTATCAGATTCATCATCATCATCTTCACGCTCATTATCATACTCATTATCATTATCATACTCATCATCATCAAGATTATAACCTGCATCATTTTAATCATCTTTATCATAATAATCTTCATTTTTATCATTTTTACCATCTTCATCTATTACCATGAGTTTCATTTTCATCATGATTATCATCTTCATCGTTTTTATCAGTATCGTCTTCATCCTGCTTTAATCTGGTTTGTGTATCAAACAGAACCAGGTCCAGTTCTGCAACCTGTCCTGTCAGACCCAGAGCTCCTGTCAGGTCAGGTGATATAACTTCCTGTATTCATCATCAGTAAACTGTGTCAGGGAGGTGAACCCATCGTGTCCCTCCTCTTCCTCCAGGTCTGGTCTGAACCTGTGCGGCGCAGCGTCACTCTGACAGGTATTTAAAGAATCCATGGAGTGAACTTTGAGACGGCTTCATGTTTGCTCTGAGAGCGAAACGTGGGAGGAAACGTGTCTCTGCAGGTCCTCACTCAGGTTTGGTACGTGAGAGAAGACCTGAACCTGAGCCAGGACCTGAACCTGAGCACGTTTACGGATCAGCAGGAACTAAACTCGAACAGGTTCAGATCTGACGGGTTGTGCAACACGGCCTCACTTCCATACAAAAGCTTTCACCTGTTGCAGCTCAGAGTGAGTCACACCTGCAGGTTATGAAGGAAACGACAAGCTGGACCCAACATGACTCAGGTTCTGGACCCTCAGACTGGAGCCTGGAAGTCTGGATTCAACAATCCTCACAGTTTAGAAAAACATGGTTGATGTTTCCTGTGAACTCATCTGTTTCCTCTTTCAAAGCATTTTTCTCCACCACTTTCCAGATAACTCAGGATTGTTTTATTGCTTTTCACAGAATTCAGACAAATCCTTTGAACAAAGACTAACCCCTTTGATTAACTTAGAAAAAAATAAAAAATTAGACTGGGAAAAAACACAACGGTGACACTCCCAGAGCTTTCATAGAGACACCATAGAGGTGTCTTTATGAAATTAAGTCCTTAGGGCTTAATTTTTGTGTGTTTTCAACGATCTGAATTTTTTCATTAAAAAAGGCTGATCCCTTGGAGTTTCAAAAAAAAAAAAAAAAAAAAAAACAGGTTGTGAAAAAAACCAATGGGTATACTCATAGGGCTGGTTTAAGAGTAAAGTTTTTTAAATTAAGAAAAATTAAAATGGAGACGCTCCCAATGGTTATACAGATACAGAGACACACTTATGGTAGATAACCCTAAATGGTGCTCACTTTTTAAGATTTTTTTTTTTAACTTTCAGAAAATTCTGACAAAAAACTAGGCCCCCCTAACCCAAAGTTTTTTATTATTTTAATCTATTTATTTATTTTTAAATTTTCATTTATTTTTTTGTGGAGACTACTAAGGCTTGTATAAAGACACCCTATGGGAATATAACTTCTCACTAAAGAGTCTTTAGTATTTTTAGACACTAAAAAAATTTGGAGTAAAACCAAGGCTAACCCCTTGGATATTTACCGCAAAATTTTGAAAAAAAAAATTGTGTGAAAAATCTTTGGGGAAACTCTTATGACTTGTATAAACACACTTGTAAAGCAAAAAAAAAGAACAAACAAACAAGCAAAAAAATTAATGGTGTTTTTTTTTAAACATTTGGAAAAACAAAATAATACAACAACTACAAAAAAAAAGGCTTTTCCAAGTTTTTTTTTTTTTTTTTTTTTTCACAAAATTTGGATCTGAAAAAAAAAAAAAAAATTAAGTAATTCAATTACACTTTTTAATGCTTTACAGTAATCAGAAATTTTGAGAAGAACAAAGTTTTTTATTTTCATGATTTGACCAGAACTAGTATTGTGAAAAAAACAAGGATACTCATAAAAACACTGGGGTTTAAGTGTCTGTGGGTTCACTTTTTGATATCTTTAGAAATTCTTCAAATTTTGAAAAAAAAAACCAAAAAAAAAAACCAAAGGTTAACCCCTTTATAATTAAAAAAAAAAAAAAAAAAAAAAATACTAGTATGAAAAAACATAATGGAGACAGTACTTGGGTTTGCATGAAGACACCCCACTGGGTAAATAACCTCTCAGGGCCTCTATAATGAAACCTCAAATACATACAATTACATTTATATCTGTTTCTGTGTTTCTTCACTTACACCTTCCAGTAAAGACAAACAGGAGCAGGTCTTGGACTCTGAGGCAGTTAATCACAGACAAAGGAGAGTTTCCTTTTTTCTCCCAGATCATAAAACAATAAAGATCAGATTAAAAGGAACAACCAGTGAGTCATTTCTCAGGAGCTGCTTTATCATTTCCTTCTGCTGCGTCTGACCGAAAGTGGTTATT
This sequence comes from Halichoeres trimaculatus, assembly GCF_033239565.1. Classification (NCBI taxonomy): domain Eukaryota; kingdom Metazoa; phylum Chordata; class Actinopteri; order Labriformes; family Labridae; genus Halichoeres; species Halichoeres trimaculatus. Next base: position 23,629,848 of record NW_027437201.1, on the reverse strand, counting down.
GTTCCACTGAAGTTTGGACTCTCAGAGGAGAGGAAGTGACCGGCCGGAGAGCCTCCTGTCAAATCAAACACTGTTTATTTACAGTAACATGTGCTGAGGGTGTGATGTGTTCAGGGACTGTCTGTAGAAAGTTACATCCTCAGCTAAGAGAGCTGCTGTGACGCTATCACCTCAGCCAGGTTTCTGGAATCAGGGATAGATAATCAGCACTAAATAATCAGTTATTTCATTTAAAAACACTTAGAAACACTTCAGTAAGTCCAGGCTGTTTTCCTCCTGCAGTCAGTGTTTGAAGCTGTTGGTTTTTGCACATTTCAGACCGTGTAGATTTAAAGGTCAGAGTTTAATTGTGACCTGCTGAGGGACTGCAGATGTAAATTAGCTGTAAGCTAACTCTGGTACAATGCATCAAATGGTGACATTTATGTTACATATTATACACATTCCTTTTATAAATACATTACATTAAAAAAAGAAAAGAAATCGAAACTTCAGTCAGGGTAAAATGCTTTTGTTCTTCAGGTTTATTTTCAGACATGCAAACATTCACTTCATGCAAACTCTGCTTCACATTTTTAGTTACAAAAGCTTCCTGTTCACTTTTTTACAACAAAAACTTCATTTTCCCAACTTCCTCTGCTCCCTCCTCATCTCCTCTGCTCCCTCTTCACCTCCTCTGCTCCTTCTTCACTTCCTCTGCTCCTTCTTCAACTCCTGACTCTGACTTCACCAAAACGTGGATTTCTGTTCAGAGATAAAATCTAAGGAACCTCTCAGAGGTCGACTCTACGTCCAGTATGAACTTTAACAGACAACTTTTAAATCTGGTCTTGGTTTAACACAGCTGCACCTGAACGCATCACATCAAAAACAGACAATTTGAATCCTTCAGAAATATTTAAACAGATCATAAAATATAGACTGAAACAGATAAACTCTTAGAGACAATAAATAAACAAGACATATAAAAATAAATAAAACACTTCTTCTGTCTTTTCACAGAGTCTTCCTGACCTTTGACTTTGGGTCAGCTCCTCCTGAGGCGTTCATGGACCTCTTCTCAGTCTGGAAACACCTCATCAGGTCTTTCAGGACGGAGGTTCAGTTTTTCTGACCTGAAGGGGTCACAGACTGTTCAGATCTCAGACGTTTGGATGAGTTTATAACAGGATCCTTCACAAACTCATCTCTTCATCAGTACAGGAACCTTTAGTTAGTTCATGAACTTCTCCACTCCTCAGTCCTCGTGTGTGTACAGTGTCCCAAACAGCCGGTCCCAGTGAGTGAAGTAGGGGGCGTAGTTGTAACTGGACTTGAGGTGGTGCAGGTCATGGTGTCGGGCCCCCCCGTATAGGCCGAAGGGGACCAGGCGGTGCGTGGCCCAGGGCAGGTCGTAGCCGCAGTGGTCCTCCACAGAGAGCCAGATGTTGAGGATGAAGAAGCTGAGCTCCGTCAGCGGGTGCACGCCCAGCAGGATGGAGTTGGAGGCGGCGAAGAAGCCCAGACTCAGGGTCTCCCAGGCCCCTGAGTACTCTGTGGCGAGGGCCGAGGGGGCGGTGAAGGTGTGGTGCACCTGCAGGAGGAGAGAAGAGACCTGTGTTTAAACCTGTTATCTAAGACCATCATCATCATCATCATCCTCTCTGACAGCTGTCTCAGCGCTCTACAGACTCCTACAGCATCAAACGCCGTCCTCACCTTGTGGAAGTTCCTGTAGAGCCAGGGCACCCTGTGGTGCAGCAGGTGCCAGGTGAAGCTCTGGAAGTCAAAGAGCAGCAGGCAGACCAGCACCTGAGCCAGCAGCTGGAGGAGGGGAGGGGCCTGCGCGGGCAGCTGGACGGGCCGCAGGAACCAGTGCAGCAGCGTGAGCGGGAAGATGAAGACGGCGTGGTTGTAGAGCGTCAGAGCCAGGCAGCTCCATGCCGAGGACCAGCTCACAGAGCTCTGAGGCTGCAGCTTGTACCTGCGCACCAAGGCCCACCTGGGGGCCAGCAGGTCCAGGAGGAGGAAGGGCAGGCAGAAGGAGAGGTAGACGCAGAGGGAGAAGAGGACGGGGAACAGGGGGGAGGAGAGGAGGGAGGAGTGCTCCACCAGGACGGTCCAGAGAGGCTGCAGTAACATGTTGTCATCAGTCATGTATGATAAGCTTTAGAGGGAACTTTCATCGCCGCTGCTTTTACTGAAGCTCAGCCACGCCCCCAATGCCATGACCCCGCCCCCTGGGCCGCCCACACAGCCTAAATAAGGACACTCCATTTCCTCACAGCTCGGAAAATGATGTGATGAAATGGAAAGCAAGTTTAGACAGCGTGAGGGTCACATGACCTCATTCACACACGCTCACGTTT
>NW_027437201.1:23567500-23622500 GCF_033239565.1 Halichoeres trimaculatus | reverse complement strand
CAAACTGATTTAAAAACTTTAACCTCCTCCTCCTCTTCCTCACCTGGTCTCTTCTTGTACGTCTCCAGTGGTCGTGGCGTCCTGATGACGGCGTCCTTCACCGCAGCTCGCAGCTTCTTCTGCTCCTTTCGCTGCTTCTTGGCGACGTTCTGCTGCTTCGCCTGTCGGTTCTTCAGTTTGTTCTCCAGCTTCACGCCGCTCGTCTTCAGCAGGCGGCGGAACGTCGGACGACGCTTCTTTGACCGAGGCTGGAGACAAATAACATCAAATTAAAAAGTTGGGTTGTGATTCTTTTTTGAGTTTCACTTCCTGCTGCTGCTCCTGTCACAGCAAGCAGCGAACTCCCACAACACCCAGAAAACTCTCATGCACAGGTGTGTTTTGTGTTAGGAAAGGGGGGCAGCGCCTCTGGACTGGCAGACTGGGGTGGTGGCCCCTCTTTCTAAGAAGGGGGACCGGAGGGTGTGCTCCAACTACAGGGGGATCTCACTCCTCAGCCTCCCTGGTAAGGTCTATTTGGGGGTACAGGAGAGGAGGGTCTGTAGGATAGTTGGAGTATGGGGTGTCAGCTGCTTGTTACGAGCCGTCCGCTCCCTGTACGACCGGTGCCAGAGCTTGGTCCGCATCGCTGGCAGCAAGTCGGACAAGGGCAGCCTTTTGTCACCGATTCTGTTCATAACTTTTATAGACAGAATTTCTAGGTGCAGCCAGGGTGTCGAGGGGGTCCGGTTTGGTGACCTCAGGATTGGATCGCTGCTTTTTGCAGATGATGTGGTCCTGTTAGTTTCATCAAGCTGTGACCTTCAACTCGCTCTGGAGCAGTTCGCAGCCCAGTGTGAAGGGCTGGGATGAGAAGCACCTCCAAATCTGAGTCCATGGTCCTCAGCCGGAAAAGGGTGAAGTGCCCTCTCGGGGTCGGGGAGGAGATCCTGCCCCAAGATGGAGCGAGAGATCGACAGGTGGATCGGTGCAGTAGAAAACCTTCAGCTCTTGGTTAAACCCCAGAAACATTTGGACCTTTCCTGACTCTGAAATTAAACTTGATAAAAACTGAACACAAACTAAACACATCCGCCTCCTGATGGACTGAGTCTACAGCTGCTGGCAGCAGATCAGAGTCCTGCAGATGGATCCTGATCAAGACTTTGAATCACTTCTGTAGGGTCTGGTCCATGGGGGTCTAAAGATGCTGCTGGTGCTGGTTTAAGTGGTTTTATATTTCAGATCCGGACTTCCTGAAGCTCTAACAGACCTGACCCCCTTTCTCAATTCAATTTAAGAAGCTTTATTGAAATGACAAACCTAAGTTTGTGTGTCACAGAGCGAATGCACACACATTTAAACTCTCTCTGTCTCTGTCTCTGGTTTTCACCCTTCAGGTGTGGACTCACCGGACCCATGACGGCTCAGACTGTTTGTCTCCCTCCGAAGCTTTGATCCGGACTCTGTTAGTCCTCCTCAGGCTGTGTGTGGTGTGTGGACTCTCGTGTTGTGGGTAAAATCTGCAGCTTGTTGATCCACGCGTGTTCTGTTCTACAACCCGGAAACACTAACGCAGAACTCTTCCTCTGATGAGAGCACGAGAACACAGCGACACCAGCGGCGGGAGGTGGAATTACAACAACCTCAGCACAACAGCGCGTGAGCGTTTGATTCTAATTAGTGAGTCTTTGTTGGTTGGTCCATAAAAAGATTTTATTTAAATAATTCACAGAAAGTTTCAAACAAATAATTCTGAGATATGACATCCCAAACTGGGAGAAATAAAACAAACAGGTGAATTATTGATCCTGTGCATCAGAAATATAAAATACGTCATAATAATATAAATTAGAGACAAAATAAATAAAGATTCTCCTGTTTTTTTCTTCAGTCAGTTAAACTCATGATAGCTCCATGTTAATCATGGATACTGATATTTTCTTCATGTGTCGTACATTTGATCATCAGTCCAGTTACAGAAAGAGTAAAAAGTGAAACCAGTCATAGAGTTTTTCAGAAACCCAATCTGGACCTGAGGAGTCCGGGATCAGCTGCTCCGCTCTGAGTCTCAGCAGGAGGATATAACCTGAGCGGGAGTAAAAAAAAAAGTATTATTTTTTGTTTCTGCATCTGTGTGGTCATCTTTTTTTTTTCATTATTAATTAATTATTTATAGAAAATAATACATTTCTTGAGAAACAAAAGCAAAAAGCCAGGGCACATAAACATTGACTAGTGGACAATATAAAAAATTAAAACAACAGCCGCAACATAATTGATAGAGACAAAGAAAAAAAATAGAATACAATAATAAATATACAAACAAAAATAGATGTACATAAAACATATAGACATCTAAATTCATTAGTAATAGTAACAATAAATGTAGAAACTGTGAAACTGATGTCAATATGATGACAGCTTATCACCTAAAAATATTAAACATTTCACAAATATTTTTTGTTTCTATTGCTTTCTTGTTCTCTAACGGGGGAAGGGACTGTAAGTATAATTCAAAACACTTGTAAAGAAAAGTGAAACTAGGTTTGTCTCCAGTTAATTTAGCTTTGTGTTTATGGAATTTTGCATAAAGCAAAATCAAGTTAACAACAAATGCTTTATGCAAGTCTACAGTGGTGTCAGAATGAAAACCAAAAACAACATGTTCAAACTGCAAATCGAAGCTCATATGTAACTTATCATTAATACATTTTGCAGGGAAGGGATCTCTCCAAAAGCCTTTTGTGTGGCTGCAGTGCCAGAAGATGTGATTGGCTGTTTCAGGCTGTACTAAGCAAAATGAACAACTAACATCAATATCTTTCTTTAATTTCTGCATGTAGTTTTTAACTTTTTCTGCATCTGTGTGGTCATCTGTGCGTCAGCTGACTCACCTGGCTCCACTTCCTGTTCCCACTCAGCATGGGCGTGGCTGAGATGCAGGAGAACAGCCTATCAGAGAGCAGCTCCTCATCAGGGAGGCGGGACAGGAACTGAGCTGGATGAAGAGCAGAAAATGAGATGAGATGTTCAGATCAGGAGAGCCAGCTGATTGGCTGCAGTGTGAGTGATGTCATCGCAGCTCACCAATACTGATCAGGTCCAGTTCTAGCAGGAGCTCCTGGTACATCCTGAGGATCCCCAGAGCCGTCCTGAACAGGAACTCTTCCCCGTCCCGAAAGAAAACGTCCCAAACTCTGCACGCCACGTCAAGGGGGAGGGGCTTAGTGTAGAGAGACAGGATCCTGGAGGGGGTGGAGGCGGGGTTTAATGTCAGGTGTGTGTGAGAGGGTCTGAGCAGTGGTTCAGGGACTCACCAGTCCATGAGGTAGAGGTCAGGGGTCACACCTGAAGACTGGAAGTGAAGAGAGAGACGAGGAAGAGCTTCCTCTAGAAACACCTGGAAGGCGGCGAAATACCTCAGCATCTACACGCACACACACACACACACACACACACACATGCACACACGGGACAGTGTGAAGTGGCTCTGGCTCTGTGTGTGTGTGTGTGTGTGTGTTTTCTACCTGCTGGTGGTCCACTCTGCTGAAGGCCAGCTGACAGGGTCTGTTCATCAGGTTGGAGAAGCTGATGAAGGCGTCGACCTCCACCATGTTCAGGATCAACAACGCCGCCATGGAGGACATCCCCTGCACCTGGACAGGTGGGCGGAGTTACAGTTAACCACAGTTACAGTGTGTGTGTGTGTGTGTGTTTGTGTGTGGGCGACTCACATATCCTACATCAGGTCTGTAACAGGTGTAAGCCCCCAGAATGCTTTGCAGCAGGTCATGATAGGGACCGCCCTTCAAAATAAGAGTCTGGTTAGTTCCTGTATATTTTGTTAGACAGGTAACTTTATTTTGAAGGCTCTCACCTTCTGAAAGACGCAGAGTGAGGGGAACGTTCTGGAAACATCTCGTGTGATCAGCTCCATGCTGCACTCTCTGTCAGCGGGCGACGCCCCCTCTACAGGTGAGCACAGGTGAGTCAGTCCTTCTGTCAGAACTTTATTTTGAAAGTTTAACTCCAACTCACCCTGGCTCTCCATGTCGCTGAGGCTCCGCCCCTTCTCCCTCGCTCTGCAGAGGAAGATCTCATACAGCTCTGAGGAAGAGGAGGACGGAGGTCAAAGGTCAGTGAGGACAAAGAACCAATCAGAGCGCAGTAAAAACACACACCTGCTGTGATGTTCAGCTCGTTCCCAATGGCCATGCTCCAAACCCGTCCTCTGACGCTGGGAGGAAGACCCGCCCACCACAGGTCCCGGGCACGCCGACTCCACCTCCTGAGGGAGCACACACACACACTGTGACATCATCACCTGACCCTGACCCACCTGTGTTTCTGGTCTTTGTTTGAGGACTTTCAGACTCACATGTGGTCCCACTGAGGCAGGATCTCCTGGGTCCAGATGCTGGTGTTATTGGAGATCTGCTCCTCCTGCCTCAGCCTCTCCTTCCTCTGCTGCTCCCTCCTCTGAGCCTCCTTCAGCTCTGACACATCCAGACATCACCGTCAGCTTATTCTGTGTGTGTGTGTGTGTGTGTGTGTGTGTGTGTGTGTAAGGCTTCTTTAGCTCCAAACACACCTTTCCTCTTGGCTCCAGCCACCATCTTCTCGTACTGCTCTCTGTGTCTCTGCGTCTCCTCTGCCGACTTCGCTGGAAGGTTCCTGAAACAGAAACACCATCAGACACACACACCCACACACACACCACACGTCACCAAAAACCAACAAACAAGAAGTTGTACGCTGGTCGGTCCTCCAGGATCAGCGCCGTCGTTGATAGCGGCTCAAACTCCGCCCCCCTCCGGCCCTGCTGCCCCGTAGTGCGATGGGTGGGAGAGCTCTGAACAGCAACCTGCCGAGCCTCAAACTCCTGTAATGACATCAGAGCACACCTTGGTCACCATGGCAACAGCTGACACACTGAGACACTGACACACTGAGGTGGAGCTGAGCGATGGAGGACAGAGCAGGATGAAGTTTTCTTCTTCTCTTGAGGACATAAACTGACTTTTGACTGATCAGTATCTGGATGATGAGGATGAGGATGAAGATGAGGATGATGAGGAGCAGCAGTAAAGTTTCGTACCCCTGAGTCCTGCAGGTCTGGAGAGGAGAGAGCGTTCAGACTGAGCTCAGCGCTCTGCAGGAGGAGACAAGGCAGCGTTACACCAGAGCAACAGCTGCAGTTCCTCTGCTGGCCACTAGGTGCTGCTGATTCACTGTGAAGGTTAGTGTGTGTGTGTTAATGTGTGTGTGAGTAAACACTTTGAGTTTACCTGCTGGATGATCCGAGCCTGTCGTGACGGACTCTGTTTGGGCGGGACTTTACCGAACAGCTTCCACCCTGCAACGCTGTGACTGACGGACCGCTGCTTCCTGCTGCACACACACACACACACACACACACACACACACACATTGGTCAGCAGTATTGTCCCAGCATTAGGCCTGTCACGATAATCAATACATCAATTAACCGAACGATAAATAAAAACGTCCTCGGTAAGTTTCCCAGCCTCGATAAACTGACACGTGCATGTTTGTTTTCCTCCTCTCTTTGAACCAAAGAGGCTGAATGAGAAGATGGCTCACTACGTCTATCTTTCCTAACATCGGGGTGCATAGGTTCTATAGAGGATTTAGAGGATTTATAGCAGAGTGAGCATCCGTCAAAAATGTGATCTTTTGGGTGAAGACGGGAAACACACGCTAATATGAGTGATGGCACCAAAGATAATATCGTTTATCAGCAATAATATTTTGGAAAATTTTGTTATCGTGACAGGCCTACCCAGCATCATGATCATAGTGTGTGCTGTTTACCTGCTGAAGTACTCGACGATGCCCGGCCTCCTGGACTGCAGCTCAGACTCTGACCCTGCCTCCTCCTGGACCAGCTGACCCGGCGCGCTCTGCCTGCGACCGCACTCAAACGTGTTCCTGGACTGAGGGGGGACGGCCGAGGCGGAGAAGCTCAGCTCGAGAGACGGAGGTGGAAGATCTGTGGTGAAGGCCTCATCATCATCAGAGCTGACCTCCTGCAGGTCAGAGGTCACAGCCTCCGGAGTCTCATCCAGGTAAAGGTGGGTTCCTCCTGAAGCTCCGCCCCCACAGGAGGAACCTTCACTATCTGTTCTGCTCCTCAGTGTGGTGTCATCTTTCAGAGTTGGCCCCGCCCCCTGATCCTCACCTGCGTCTCTGCCGCTCTCACTGTAGCTCCTGATTGATCCTGGCAGGTTGTTATCTGACCTGAGGCTGAGCGTACAGGTGAAGAGATCCTTACGCTGTGACGCTCCTGAACAGGTGACCAGTTTATGACCTCCAGTGATGACATCATCACCTCTATTTCCAGTCTCAGGTGAGAGGGATTCATCACCTCCTTTTTCCATGTCACTCACAGTACAGCTAGAAAGAAAACAGGAAACAATTACAGGACTTTTATTTTGAAGGTCTTCTCATTTCCCCAGAGGAGCCCTGCGTTAAACCAATTAATGATCATCAGCATCAGATTTATCGTTTTGGGTTTAATTTAAAGGTAATCCGTGTCACTTTTCTCTCTTTACATCGCGGCTTTTATTTTGAAAGGATTGTGGTTAAGTTCCGTTGTTATTGCAGGTAACTCTCCGGTCACTCACCTCTTTGGATGTCAGCGCCGCTTGGCAGAAACTAACCCGGCTACGGCTCCTCCTCCTCGGTGAACAGACTCTGGGATCCTGCGGAGCTTCATGCCGGGTCTCGGAGCCCTCGGGCCGGCAGAGAGGCGCTGTGTCCGGCCGCTCTCTGGATCAGCTGTCCGGTCTGCTCTCATCCTCCGCGGTGACAGGTGAGCTCCGGGAGGAGAGGCGCCATGTTCGCTGTTTGATGACGTCGAATGTTACGCAGTCTGACGTCACATGGATTAAACGAACTGGGTGTTGTGTAAATGTAGTTTTTATTTATTATTCTGGCCTTAGCATTTTTAATAAATGTTGTAATGTATTTAAACTTATTTAGCTCATTACTTTTATTAATACTGTATTTATTATTTATTTTTTCCATCATCTAGTGTACAAATTTGTTTATGTAGCTTCCTAACAACAGTTATAAAAAACCTTTCATTACATCATTTTGTTTTAAGGTGGAAAATATTTTAAAGATATCAGGTTACAGATTAATTAAAATATGAATTTGAAGTGTTTTACTTAAAAAAAAAAAACCTCTGATGTGATCCTTTAATTTTACTATTTTAAACTTTTTCTTGCCACTGCCATCTGACTGGAATGATCAGATTACCTCAGTTTGCGCATGCTACATTCATTTTTTTGCACAATTTAAAATTTAATTTGCGCTTTCCACTGCCTTTAACTGTCTTATTTTTGTGTATTTATATATTTATAAACTTATTCTCATTGGGGACAGGAAATAAAGAATTGTAATGTACAGAGAGATGTGTTTCTTTACCATAAACACGAAGAATCTTGGTGGAGAAAGAGAGAGGACAGGTGTTGGCAGATTTTTTTTTAATTTCAATAAATGAAAAATATCATCTATTACATTATAAAAAGCAGCAGTGTGCCTTTTAACACAGGAAGGTCTGCCACCTGAAGAACACTGATAAATAGATTCAACCAATCAGAAGGCTGTATTCCAGAGGGCGGGGCTTATGTCAGGTCTGTGTGTGAGTTAGGATCTTTTCTGTGGTGGCTCACCTGTTCTGTAGAGAAATATAAACTGTAAAGCATAGTGTCCTACAATTCCCATCAGGCACTGCAGCAAACAACCAAAAGCGTAGCAGAGCAGAGGAAAGGTGAATGAGTAAATGATGTCACACATGCTTAACCACCAAAGGTCAAAGGTCAGAATCATCAGGATTCACAACCAGACCCAGAGGCCCCGCCCTCTTTAACAGCCCTCAGCTCTGATTGGCTTAACGGACCCACTCCCACCCAGCACCATTCTCACCATTCAACGAAAAAAAGTAAACGAGATCATGATCGTTGATCAAAACATTCAAGTATTCAGACGACCTCTGAGGATGATGAAGCTGCAGATTCAGCCTCTGCTGAGCGTTAGCTTCAGGCGTACACACATTTGTGCAGCTTCAGGTTGCGTTGGTCAGAGTATCTCTTCCCACACTTGTCGCAGATGAACTGCTTCCCGCCGGCGTGGACGTGCCTCTTGTGCGTCCTGAGGTGGCTGCCCTGACTGAAGGCCTTCCCACAGACCTCGCAGGCGTACGGTTTCTCCCCCGTGTGCACGCGCAGGTGCAGCTTCAGGCTGTTGTTGTTGTTGAACTTCTTGTCGCACCAGTCGCAGGCGAACGGCCGCTCTTTGGAGTGAGTGCGCCCGTGTGAGATCAGGCTGCTCTGCTGGCTGAACGACTTACCGCACTCCTGGCAGCTGAACGGGCGCTCGCCCGTGTGGATCCTGCGGTGGATCTTCAGGTTCACCGCCTGGCGAAACGTTTTGGTGCAGAGGTCGCAGCTGAAGGGGCGCAGGCCGCTGTGGATCCTCTGGTGGTTCTTCAGGTTGACAGCGTGGCGGAAAGTTTTGGGACACTGTTCACACTTTAGAGGTTTCTGTCCAGTGTGGATGAGCTGGTGTGTTTTCAGAGTGACGGCGCGGGTGAAGCCTTTCCCACAGACGCCACACACAAATATCTTCCTGCCGGTGTGCGTGTGAGAGTGGCGGTGAAGATTCTGCAGCAGGTTGAAGCGTCGGCCGCACACGTCACAGCCGTATGGTTTCTCCCCCGTGTGGATGATAGAGTGCGTCTTCAGCTGTGTTTGTTTGGAGAATGTCTTCCCGCACTGCGAGCACTCATACGGTCGCTCGCCGGTGTGCGTTCTCTTGTGGCTCTGCAGACTCTGCCTCTGACGGAAGGAGCGCCCACACACGTCGCAGGAGAACGGCTTCTCGCCCGTGTGGATGAGGAAGTGAGACTTCAGGTTGCTCTGAGAGGTGAAGGATTTACCACACGACGAGCACGAGAAGTATTTCCACATGACGCTCTGCAGAACAAACTCTGGCGAGCCTGACCCCTCTTCCAGCTGGAGGTCAGAGGTCACCGAGGACGCCGCTTCAGCTTCAGCTCCTGTTAAAAAAACGTAAACATGCTGATTATTCTGAATCCTCGTCACAGACAGGTGACTGATCTGAGGCTCAGGTGCTCACTCTCTGCGATCGCTCCCAGGTCAATGTTTCCATACTCGTCTTTCACGGTGACCGCCGGGACAAACGGGTTCTCTGCTCCCTCTGGTTCCTGTTTGGTCTGCAGCAGCACAACGTACAGACACCAGTGAGGTCAGTGAATGCATCATTAGCAAACAGGTGATCCAGCAGGTGAGTTCAATCTTACCTGAGTGGACTTTGTGCTGTCACAGTTTTCCAGTCTGACTCCGTATGAGTGCTCAGTCTCTGTGGTGACAGATGGTGTTATTATGACATCATCATGTTGCTCTTCTCTCATTGGAGGGTATGATTAAAGCTACGTACCCACTCGAGTGTCATTGAGGATCTTCAGGATGCTGGGCTGAGGTCTCTTGCTGCTCCTCCGGAGGTCCAGCCCCACCAGCAGACCGGCTTCATCCACGATGTTCATGATCTTTCCCAGAGCCTCATTCCCCAGAGTCTCCATGATGGACGCAAACATCACCTGAGGGTCAAAGGTCAGACGTTAAATTTGACCCTAAACCTCTCTGAGAAACATGTCAGTGACGGACAGTTCAGAGTTATCTCTGATGGAGGGATTCCTCTCCTCCACAGCAGCTCTTTGAGATTTCATCCCAATTAAAAAAAGAGCTAAAGTTCAAAACATCATCTTCATCATCATCATCCTTTAACTTTGACCCAGCCCGCTCACCGTCCTCTCCTGGCTCTGAGCCTCTCTCTGAATCGGTCTGTCCCCGTCCTCGTCCCCGGAGCAGCTGGTCCGGATCTTGCTGTCCTCCAGCTTTTTCAGCTCCGCCACCGCCGCGTGCACGAGAGCCTCCATGACGGCGGACAGCTGCACGTGCACGGAGAGGCTCATCCTGCTGCTAAGTGGAGGCTAGCACAGGCTAACACGGGTTAACACAGGCTAACACGGGTTAACACAGGCTAACTCGACCCAACACGGGTTAACACTGGGTCATTTTAAACCAGGTAAACTTCAATAAACTAAAAAATGAGAGGAGCTAACAAACAGGAAGTCACAGACAGGCGCTCGCGGACAGGAGCTAACAGACAGATGCTAATAAACAGCAGCTAACTGAGAACAAACTACAGACTGAGCAGCTGAGGGAACTGGTAGGATTCTCCTTCCGGGTTTTCTTCTTCTATTGATTGGTTTTTATTACGATTGCCATCTTTAACCTGGGCTTTACCGCCCACTACAGGACTGAGCTGGTATTGACTGACAGTTTGAGCTGATCAAAAAATGTGTAAATTACTTTAAATTCATATTTTAGCAACAGAACTATGGGGTTATATTTGTGCCATCAGAATTTGAAATTGAATTAAAATATTGAATTTGAAAAGCATGAAGTGTAACTGAAAATTAATGTTTTGAAAATGTTTTTTTTTTAAAATTGAATTTGAAGTTGTATTTCGTCAACAAAAATTCTACTCTTTTTGTACTTTAATTCAACTTTTTTTTTTTTATTTAAAATTTAAAAACACAGAATTCAATTTCAATTCACAAAAAGCAGATTCAGTTTTAAAATTCAATTTCAATTCAGAGTGGCACGACCATTACGTCATCTTGTGACCATCTGGGAGACTAATCGAGCAGATTCATGGACACCAAAACCAAAACACGATCACCAAAACAAAATTAAAAAATTGAAAAAAAAACGGACTTATTTTTTTGTTTTTCTGTTTTAAAACCAAAACGGAAAAATGGAATGTCCTTGTTTCAAAAATGTAAAAATTGTTTGTGTGATATTTTGATATTAAATGTGAACTCTGTTTTGAAAAAGAATAACGAAAGAACAAACCATCAGCTCACTTACAAACTCAAACTAGTCTTTATTTAAAGCACCTTTCATACACGTCATGCAGTGTGAGTCAGGTATGAAGAAGAGGTAGTTCTCAGTGTTTTACAGTACTACAGGCAGGGTTCACAGGTCTTTGTAAAGTTTTTTTTTTGACATTTAAAGATCATTTTGGACCTGTGAACTATCTGTTGATGAAGTGTTTTGATATCAGGCTCTGTTGATGTTTATTCTGACATCCTTTAAAGTCTTCACCAGGGAGCAGCAGTCCTGGATTTAAGATGCAAAATAAGATCAAAGAATTAATCATAAAAGTGTTCGCTCATTTATGTAACATTCAGTTTGTAAAAGTTAATCAATGTTTGACACACTGTCTTTTATTTATCTAATTTCTATAAAAACACACTACAGTTCCCACAATGCTTTGAGGAATGCACACAGGCAGTTTGTTAGCTGTAGGTTAACCCCAACTTGTCTGTGAGCTGCCCTCGTTAAAGGTTTGGACTCTCCACAGACTCACAGCTGACTTTAAGGCGTCCTCTCAGTGGTCACATGACCTGTCCCGTCCTGCACCTGGTTAGTCGTAGATGTTCTGAGTCTGTTAGCAGCTCCTCTGCTCGTCCACCATGACGATGTTACTCTTTCTCCTCTTTACGTCTCTGGTGCTCCGCCCACTCGTTGATGAGACGGTTTGCCAGTGCATGTTTTGGAGGGAACCAGACAGGGGGGGCATCACCTCTCCTGGGCGGAGTCCTTATCTTTAAAGCGGCAGTTACTTCCTCCAGACTGAACCAGCGAACGTCCTCCAGCTCCGTGTGGTCCACCTGTAACTGCAGGACAACACATGACACATCAGCAGGTACCTGTGAAACGCTCACCTGCAGCAGGTGTGCCTCAGGGCTCTGTGAAAAGCTAAACCTGAAAGTGTGGCAGCTCACCTGAGTGTGGGCGGAGCTAACCGTGGCGTGGCAGCCCACCATGAAGGAGCTGTGAGGAAAAGGCCAGTGCTGAGAGGAGCTGTAGGAGATGCTTTGGACCTCCAGACCCACCTCCTCTGCCATCTCCCTCCTCAGAGTCTCCTCCAGAGTCTCTCCTGAGGCAGAGACAGGTGGGTCAGAAACAGGTGAGACAGAGACAGGTGAGACAGAGACAGGTAGGACTCACCCATGTCACAGAAGCCGGCCAAAGCGCTGTACAACCCTGGAGGGAAGGACGCCTGACGACCCAACAAACACCGTTTCCCATCAGTCACCACAGCGATGACCACCGGGGCCATCTGGAGGAGAAACCAGATCAAACAGGATACTTTAATGTGGATCTGATTGGACTCTGGTTTAATCTGGTTTGATCTGTTACCTTGGGATAGTAGACGATGCCGCTGCTGCTGCAGACTCTCTGACTTCCTGACTGGTTGCGGTGGGTGGGCTGACCCGTGGCGCTGCAGAAGCCGCTGGTTTGATGCCAGCGCAGCAGAGCCTGACCCTGACAAAGACAAGCTTCCACTGTCAGATGTTCTGCTCACTTATGCACCCAGTACAGTTGCATTTACCCACCTTGGCCACGAGTGGCGCCTCTGCGTCCCGTAGGAGAAAGAAAGATTTCCTCAGGTCGATAAATTTGCCCTTACACTCTTCTTCTACAGCTTTCTGATCCAGATCACCTAAAGACAAACACAGAGTCAGGGACGCTGCCCAACAGTCTCACTGTCCAGAGTCCATGTTCCAAAGTCTTCATACCCACGTCCAGACAGAACTGAGCCTGGTTCTCTTCACGGCAGCCAATCAGAACAGACTCCTTCACCAGGTTTCTGTCAGAGCCGAGTCTGTCCAGCATCGACTGCAGCTCTGAAAACCACAACACTTAAAACTCAGCAACCCAAGGTTCTTCTTCTGTGGTATCCATCATGCAGGCTTCTCATCTTAAATCTGTCCTCTATCCTCTACTCAGATAGAGTTCCTACAGCTCTATGTTGGTATGTACCTGTGCAGGTGAGTTCTGCTGGTCTGAAGGCTTTCCTCTCGGTGCTCTGCAGCAGAGGAGACAGACGGTGGAACAGGAAGATGCGACCGTTCTGCAGCGCTGCAGCACACGCCTCATCATCCTCCTTCAGCCTGTTCAGATACCTGAGAGAAAATTAATCAATCATTCGACAAACCATCCAACCAATCAACCAATCACACAACCATCCATCCAACCAACCAAACAGCCAACAGAAACCAGCATGTGTGAGCGTGTGAACCTCATTCTGGAGACAAAGCCGGAGCAGCAGCGGGTCTGCAGTTGTTTTGGTGCAGAGAGGAGGATCTTCAGAGGTCTAAACATGGCGCCACTCTTCACCAGTTTAAACTGGTATTAACTGGTCTTTTTCCTGAGAACACAACACAACAAATATTAAAGTTTCATCTCATTTAGAAATTTCTAGCTTAGCTTGGCTCAGAGGCTGGAAGCAGTTAAGACTACAGGTAAAGACAGGGAGCAAAAGCTAACCTAGTTTGGCCTAGCTTAGCACAAACACAAGGAGCAACAGTTAGCCTAGCCTGGCCCTGCTAAGCATAGGGACAGGGGGTCTTTGGGGCCCTCTGGATGGTACCTCAGTGGTGGTTATGGGATAGAGAACTCAGTGGTTATTTGTCTGCTCTCATTCTTGCTCTCCAGGGGATGAACTGTTTGGATCATAGTCACTCCATGGCATTTTCTTTAGCGCCCCCTTGTGGAGAAACTATTCACGTTGTGTAACTGTAAAACAGAGAACTGATTGGACGACAGTAGCTTTATTCTTCTTCTCACTTATTGACGGATAAAACAGAATAATCTTAGTAGCAGATTAATCCTAAAGCTCAGAGCCACAGAGACAAAGCCCCTGTAAATGAGTCCTTCCTGTGGGAGAAACCAAAGCAGATTCCTCCTTCAAAAAAACATCATTTTACAGTTTTACAGTATAACTTAAAAACTCACAGAGTTATCGCACAATAATTTGAATAAATCCTAACTACTAAGTTTTCTGTTAACTTCGGCGCTGATTTTAGGTTTTTACAGCTCATAGTTATCCTCCACGGTTTACTCAAACGGCGGGAAAATGAGACAACACAGTAAACACGGTCCCCAAGAACTGTCTGTGTCTGTGTGTTATTTAATGACTTTACTATGGTGTGTGTATATGAGTGTGTGTGTTATTAATGTACCTGCAAGCTGCAGCTGCTTTTAACTTCTCGCAGAGCTGACCTTTACTTCTTCTTCTTCTGTTTTTTGGTAGTTTTGCTAACTTCCGCCCCCAACCGGACTCAACGAGTATGAACAAGTATAAACAGTAAACAGTCAGTGGTCTCCATGAGTTAAAATAGAGACAAAATGAAATAAAATAATCTCGTGTTTAACACTTTGATGCTTGAAAGCAGCAGATTTCTTTAATATTGATGTTTCTCACTCCTCTGACACGCTACACCACAGAAGACTCCACTTCCCAGCAGGCCGTTCGGTTCCGCACATGTGTTTGAAGCAGTGTTTAGCGAACCAACATGGCTGTGTTTATGGATCTAAACCTGAGCTACACAGCCGATAAAAGCCGCCTGCAGAGTCTGATAGAAACAGCAGCTCACCGTGAGTGTCTCCGAGGTTTAATCCTGAAATATGAAGCTTTTCTGAGCCACATCTGATCATGTTAGCGTGGGGCTAACTGTGCTAGCATGTGGAGTTCGTGGGTGTGTGATGATGCCTGGTTACAAATGCTTAGAGTAGACCGTTTAATGTCGATTAACATCTGTTAGTGTGTTTTAGATTAATGTTAATACATGATTCGTCTTCCTCTAATTGTTTGATATGAACATAAAGATTATGATGGATAATAAGTGTATTTACTATCAGGGTCAATATTGGTTCAGACTTATAACTGAAAATGATAAATATCTCTGATAACTGTCTGTGTTGTTTTCTCACAGTTGGATACTCCACCGTCGCCATCAACTATGTGTTTGAACCAACCGTCAAAAGGAAACAGGTGAGTGTTAACACCTGTTGTGCTGCCTTCAGGGACTCAAGGCCCTCACCTGTGGAGACTGAAGCTTTTTATCTTCTTCTCTTTAATGTGAAATGTTTCAGGAGACTCCTGTCCCCACGCCGATCAAAGATCTGTTCGATAAGCTGCCGATCGTACAGGTATGAGGAGGATGGTGATGATGATGATGATGATCGTTATGATGACAGTGTGTGTAAACAACTCTCTCTGCCAGGGTCGCTCTCGTCCAATCAGAGTGCTGAACAGACTGACAGTGGTGCTGACGGATAGCGGTTACTTTGTGAGTGTTACGCCTCACACAGATGATGATGATTTATGTTATTGTTTACAATGAAGTCCAGTGACTGCTCTTATCATAGACTTGTATCTGTGTGTGTGTGTGTGTGTGTGTGTGTGTGTGTGTGTGTGTGTGTGTGCAGAAGCCCTCAGCTCCAGAGTATCGTGCTTTTGACCTGCTGGCCGTGCAGCCGACCTCAGAGAAAAAGTTTCACGTGAGAATCTTCAAATGAAAAGTTTAAGCTAAAGATCAGCTTCACAGTGCTGCTTCAGTCTGACACTGTGTGTGTTCTTGTGTGTGTGTGTGTGTGTGTGTGTGTGCTCAGTCAGCCTGTATGAACCTGGACATCGACATCATCAGCCTCACAGTGACAGAGAAACGTCCTTTCTCCATCAAGAGAGCGCCGGTCAACGGGGTCAGACACCTGAATTATCACATGATCAGTATTTCTTCCAAACACTGAGCTGCTGTAAGTTCATGTGTGTGTGTGTTCACGTTTGTGTGTGTTTCTGTGTGTGTGCAGGCGGTGGAGCGTGGCATTGTGTTTGAGGTCTCATACTCTGCAGCCATCAGAGACTCCACCATGAGGCGCTACACCATCGCAAACGCTGTATGTCTGATGGAGACGTGTAAGGGAAAGGTACATCTGCTGCATCTGTGATGTCATTAGTTCTATGATGTCAGAGGGGGCGGAGTCTAAAACAACTGTTTGTTTGTTTTTTCAGAACGTGATCCTGTCCAGTGCCGCAGAGAAGGTCAGTTTTTACTTTACAGATATGCATATTATCAGCTGGTCTGTGTGTGTGTCTATACTTAATGATTAATACTGTGTGTGTGTGTGTCAGCCCCTGGAGCTCAGAGGACCCTACGACATCAGTAACCTGTATCCTTTCTACTTTTTCTACTCAATAAAGATCACACCAGTCACATGATCATAAGCCCCGCCCACTCACACACTAACACTCACATGAACAGAGGAAGTTAAACTGAATGTTACTAACTGCTTCAATAGAACATACCCATACACTGCTGTGTGTGTGTATGTGTGTTTTCCTGAGCTGGTGGTCAGAGGTTTGTTGTTCGGGATGTCAGACGGAGACTCTAAAGAAGCCGTGTCATCCACGTGTCGCTCTGCGGTTCTTCACGGAGGTAAACTCTACAGACACGCTGTGACCTGAGCCTTTTCTAACAGCTGAAAACACACACTCACTGTTTGTTTGTTGTTGTCAGAAACAAGGAAGACGGCCTGTGGCATCATTAAAGCTATGAAGACCTGCAGCGACACATCCAGCCAGCAGGAGGCTCCACCAGCAGAGTGTGAGTGAAACATCAGCTGTTAAATCATCTTTAAATATCTTAAAGCTTATAACTCATTAGGGTTGTTTCTGATTTACATGCACAGGTGACGCTCCAGCTGCAAAGAAACTCAAACAGGATGAGTGACATGTTTTTGTTTAGGAGAACAGTTCTTGTTTCAGTTCTTTTTTATAAATAAAGTTTTTGTTTTCCAGCAGAAACCAGACCTCAGATCAGTTTACTGTCAAACTCTTTATTTAATCAAAGTGTGACACAAATGCTGCTCTCTGATTGGACAGCTAACAGGAAGTGTCATTAAAATAGTTTTAACATTCTTTCAGTTTAATAAAAAACTGTTTTAAAAAACAAAAATTTGCCTCAAAAAATATAAATCTACAAGTGTAATCAAAAAACATCTAAAGGGTCTGATTCTACAATACCACCTTAAAAATCTGCAGTATAAAGGAACAAAGGGAGACAGTTTTACAGCCTGACGCTGGAGCTCAGAGCTTGACTCTGATGTTACTTCATTAAAGAGGTTTTAACATGAACATGGAGGTTTGATTCCCTTTGGTTTAAACTTCAGTCAGAAAACTGAGTTAGACTCACAAACACAGAGTTTACATCATCCAGAAAATGTCCTGAAATGTTGCATGGGGACCTGGTTGAACTGAGAGCAACTGACCCACAGGGGGCGCTACTGACCACAGGTTTACAGCCTGTGTCTCCATCACTCAGTGACATCACAGAGTGGGCGGGACTAACAGGCCACTCCTTTAAGTCGATGAAGAAACTGTAAAAAACTGAGGAAGAGCCCTTTAACGTCTTCTGACACAGACCCTTTGAGGGTCAAAGGTCACAGACGGCACCAGACAGACCAATCACAGCTCATAGTGACTGATTAACACTGTTAGCTGATATCACACACGTCTATCACACTGCTGAGTTCACTATCAATCTATTAAACAATCAGACGCAGGAGGAGGGACAGGGAGCACGGGGCGGGCATCAGCGTTAATTTATCTTTGTTACGGAAATCTTCAGGCTTCATTCAGAGGAACTCACCTGAACACAAACGTGATCAAAGAAAGTCTGCATTCAAGGTGAGTTTCATCTACCTGTTGTTCTCTCAGCTCATGGGATCAAAGAGGAGGGAGCCAAAAAATTGTTTCTGAGTCACAAATTCAGAGGGTCACTGAGAAACTGGAGCAATTTAGGAGTGACGCCGGAGATGGTCATGTGACTTCCTGAAAATAATACATCAACTAAAGGCGCACACATCAGCAGGAATGTCAAAGGAACCATGTTCGTAAAATGGTAACAAGGCACCTGATTGGTCCTTTCTGTGAGTGACATCATCATCAGGAGTGAGCACCTGAAGCAGGGATCTGATCATGTGACGCTGCTGCGTGGACGGATTCTCGGACGGAAGGTCAGCTCAGGACTCCTCCTCCTCAGTGTCCCATGATGTGGTTGATGTGACCCTGAAACCATAAAATATTGCTGTGATGCCTGTTTCCCGTCACTGAGCGTCATCATGACCTTTGATCGCTAACAGGAAGTGTTACACTCACCGGTTCTCCTCCAAGACACCGGGGGCAGCAGAGCACAGGTCTAGGCTGAACTGCATTCTCTTGCATCTACAGACAAAAACATACAAATACACAATGACACAAACAGGTCAGCAGCTCCCAACACACACTGTCATCACTGCTCATCCCCAGCTGGTGAGGATCTGAACTCACCTGTTGTTGCTGTTGTTGTTGTTGCTGATTGGATAATGTAAAACTGAGCGATGTTTCCATTGGACAGTCAGCTGACAGAAGCTCCGCCTCCAAACACACTCTCTTCTGAAAAACAAACACCCTAAATGTATAAAATAGTAAATTTCTGTAATCTCATTTCTAACACTTAAAGTTATTTGTTTTTATTTTGTAATATTTGAATGAACAGAGAAAAAGTTCTTCTTTAAAATTCTATTACCACTGAATGCATATTGAACGTCTGCAGAGTGTTTTTGGCTGTACTCCATGTCACACTTGCTCTGGCAATGTAAATGTAGTTTGTCATTCCATTAAAGCTTTTTAAACTTAAATTGAGAGACAAGGAGTTACAGGAAGAGAGACAGATGAGATCAGACTCTGGACTCAGGTGTGTCTGAAGTCAGACTTTGGTCCACTCACCTGTATTTATTAGAAAGGTGTGTAACATGTTGGAATGTAAAGCTTCATTTAACAGCCTGCAGCTAAACACAGTTACCTGAAGAACACAAACTAGCTACCAGAATGATACTAACAATGAGAACACACACACACACACACACACACACACACACACACACACACACACACACACACACACACACACACACACACACACACACACACACACACACACACACACCTCTCTCCATGTGTCCCCTGGTTCCAGTCTCCGTCTCTTTAGGATGTTAGCGCACTGCATGCTAACAGAGAGCTAACGGTTAGCCTCTCAGAGTTTCCCGCTCAAACTGAATCAGTCAATGGATCGATCGCTTTGTCCGACCAAACTTTAACTTCTGTTGATCGCTCGCTCTGCTGTTGCCTCTTCTTCTCCTTGTTGCTGTTGTTGACCGACCTTCTGCTGACCGGCAACTCCAAGCTAACAGCAACTACATCGTCGCTTCCGGAACTAGGCCTCCGGGACATTTCAGAATAAAAGAACAATAATAGCGATGTTAATTATGAATCCATATGAATTTAGCTACTAAATTTATTACTGTTAAAAAATATGACTGCAATTATTTTTATAGGTCAATAAAGTGAGCTAATTTCTCTGGTAGAGTTTATGTCACAGAGAAATATCCACTTTAAGGAAATTAATGTTAAAACTGAAATATATGAATGTGTTCCTAGAGCACAATTATTAATCTAAGTTACAACATGTTTTTAAAGAGCGACAGAAGAAAACTGGCAAGTTATTAAAAAATTAACTTTAATTATGCCACGAACATTATTCAGAAGAAAAATAAAAGTTTCAAGGGTTAATACAAAAATTCAAAGTACAAGATTTGCTGAATAGGGCTGGAAAATAATCTAATTGCGATTATTTTGGAGCCATATTGCGATTGCGATTAAGCATGCGATTTTTAGGGGGGATGTGTGTCTTCTACAATATTCACTTAACACAATACATCATTCTGTAGTATGACCAACACAACAAAGGATATTGTCAGCATATAAACAAGTCTTTCCTGTAGGCCAGGCCTACATGATGAAATGAGATGAATTTATATGAATGATGTATCTTTAACTATTACAAACACAGTTGAATATTGACTGATTGATTTAACTTCAAGCCTTGTAGACGTGTCATAAAATTATCATTAATTTCCTTATATTAAATCAGAGTAAGGAACAAAGCACTGCAAAACAAGAGGCCAGGTATGAACAATAATCTGAAAAATCAATAGTAATCTTCTCTTCTATGAGTCTCACACTAAATAAAGTGCAGAACTGTAAATAAAAACAAAGTTTTGGCTCAACTCCTGAAATATAACACTTTAATATTTAATATATACTGTGTACATTGCTCTCAATTTGTTTCTGCTTTTTCATGTCATCCTTCCTTTGTCCAAAAAACATACTATGTGTAATTTTATTGTTATTGTATTTTCTTCCAATGCATGCTGCTACCTTTTTACTTGCCCTGTACTGCTGCAATACTTGAATTTCCCCTCTGGGGATCAATAAAGGATTATCTTATCTTATGTATACTTGTGGATTACACTTTTTAAATGCACTTTAAAACTTTTCTATTTTTTTAAATTGCAGCCTTTGCGATTTGAAAAGTGCATTGTATTACATTGTGATATCGATTTAAACTTGATTAATTGTTCAGCCCTATTGCTGAACAACCCTTTAAGTACACAGATTCAGTTTTAAGAAGTGACTGATCGTGTTTAAAAAAAAAAAAAACTTTTATTATGATATATTGACACTATTTTGAAAAGTTATTTCCTGTCCCTGAAATAGAATTTCCGTAAATTTGACGTCCCACGTTGGAGGTTCCCTCCATTTCAAAATGTGTGACGTCACTACAAAGGTGTCCTATCAGAACGAGTACAAACTCTCACGAGATTTTTTTTAGAGCCAGGTCCGAGAATAACACAGATTTTTCTGATTCAACTGTGTTTAAAAAAGTTTAAATCCTGATACTCACATTAGAGATTTATAACTACAGAGACTCTCAGCCACACACTGCAGAGGGCACAGAGTAGTCTGTGTAGTTCCTGCAGTTACAAAAAGTGACCACAGGGTGGCATCAGAGTGACGATAACAGCCCATAATTGAAACTAAGGCTCTCAACACAAACCTCGTCCCATTAAAGACCAAATATTAATATAAAACACCAGCGTGTTAAAATGTGGAGAAAGAGAGACTTAAGAAACATTCAGGTTTTAATAAATAGTGAATTGATTAAAAAATGATCCTCGTCATGATAAAGAAAGAAAACGCTGCAGAGTGAAATCAGTCATTCTGCTGAGACCTCAAACCTGAAAACCAAATAAAGATTTAATCTGGGTTCATTTAAAAGTTTGTTTCAGTTTGAGGTTATCAAGGTCAGCTTTTCAGGAGGAGAGGGGGTGGGCTGCGGCTCCATCTCTCCTGGGTTTCTGTTAAACGAGTTGAAAGTGAACAAACGGAGCGAAAGAACAAGAAAAGAGAAGGAGGAGAACGACAGAGTGAAGGTCACAGAGTGCTAAACGATGTTTAGATGGAGGAGGATCCCTCAGGGCCTCCACACCTCCGTCATCCCCCCATCCTAACCCCATCACTCCTCCATCATCCCCCCTTCTTCATCATCCTCCATCATCATCCCTCTTCTCCCCAGTAACCCTGTCATCCCTCCATCCATTGTGCCCCCACTCCTCTGTTTCCCCCTCCTTCATCCCTCCATCACTTGTTCCAGATTCTCTTCATGTAAAATCATCCTGAGCGGAAAATTTCTGTCCCAGAGGCCGAGAACACTCAAACGTCTTCATCATGTCCTGCTCACAGCTTCCTCCCTCCTCTTCCTCCTCCTCCTCCCTCTCAGCTTCCTCCCCTTCTCCTCATCATTCTGATTTAATGTAGTTAACTTTACCTGCTGGACCAGAGGTGATCGTCACAAACCTCCTGTCCTGACAGAAACGCCGTGAAACGAACGTGAGGCCAGAGCCAGAGAAAGAAATGAGAGAAAGTAGATTTATGTCCCACAACATAAGTAACACACACACACACACACACACACACACACACACACACACACACACACACACACACACACACACACACACACACACTAACACACACACAAAGCTTGTCAGCTGTCAGTCACACAGAAATCAATGAAAGTGTAAAAGGCTGTTAAAGTAAATTTCATCTGAGCTGAGGGAACCAATTAATGTTCCCTGACTGTGTGTGTGTGTGTGTGTGTGTGTGTGTGTCAGAGCGGCTCCTACACGTTAAAAATCATGATTAATTTTCAAAGTGATTAAAAAACGTCTAACTGTGATAAAATTGATGCTGTGATGTCATTCCTGGCTCAGCCAATAGGAGGCTGTCACAGGTGATCACCTGGTGTGATAGAATCTGACTGTCAGCTGTTTGAGTCAGAACATTAGAGAACAAGTTCAGTCTCAATCAGTACACTGAGTGTGTGTGTGTGTGTGTGTGAGTGTGTGTGAGTGTGTGAGAGTGTGTGTGTGTTTGATTGGCGGCTCTGACAGCTCAGTGATTGATTACCCTCCAACCAACACAGTCTGACATGCAGACCCACCACAGTGTGTGTGTGTGTGTGTGTGTGTGTGTGTGTGTGTGTGTGTGTGTGTGTGTGTGTGTGTGTGTGTGTGTGTTAGCAGGCTCTGTGAGCTGTGAAGTCTCCATTACTGTGTGAGGTCATCAGCCGGGGGCGGGGTCAGGGGTCAGATGACCGCCCACGCAGAATCAGTTCACTGACTGTAAGAAACCCCGACAGTACAGTTCTGTAAGAGTGAAGCTAAAACACTCAGAGCTCCCCCTGCTGGTTGGCTGCAGTAAAGATTGTGACCCTTTCGTCTGTGGGTGCGTCTCAAAGCTCCAAAGTTCCATCCTTCCCTCCTCCACTTGCGTCGTTCACTTGCGTCTTAGTCCCTCCCACCAGAGATGATGGAGAGATGAGGAAATGAAGAGAGGAGAGAGGATGGAGGAGATTTGTCTTTTCTCTCATTAAACTCCGTTGTGTGTTTGTGAAGTTTTATGTAAAGTCTGAGCTGCTGCAGCGTCCAATCAGAGAGTGATATTCCATATGGAGGCGTGTCTGTCAGTGAAAAGACTTCCGCAAAGCCGGCCCTCGTGTTTCCTCGATCATAGCTCCTCAGATCAGTCTCCTCCATCCTCTCTCCTCTCTCCTCTGAGCCCAATTATCCCTTTGGGACAGTCTTCAAAATGGCGACTGGGAAAGTACTTCCGGAGGACGGAGGAGGCACAAAGTTAACGCATTGAGACGCACCCTGTGTAACAAATGGTTGAGGTTGCAGCCATATTGGCCACACTCACAGCTATACGGCGCCTGTCAGTCATGTGAGCTGAGCTCTGCCTCGGAAATTCAAACAGCTGTGATTTGCTGTCCTAAACTGTGTCTGTGCAATACCAACTCCAACCAGCAGAGGCGCTGTGAGAGATCTGAACTCTTTAAAAATTACAAAACATTAAAGTTAAAAAACAGAAAGGTTAAAAAATCAGAGACAACAAAGTGAGCTGAACAACAACCTGAAGACTATCCAGAGTTCACACACACACACACACACACACACACACACACACACACACACACACACACACACACACACACACACACACACACACACACACACACACGGGGCCAAAATCAATGAAGAGGAACAAGTTCAGCTCAAAGTCAACAAGAGGAACAAAAACAAGTTTACCAAGAAAAAGACAACTCTACTAAAACCAATCAGAGTACAGGACTTTGGTCGTCACGGCAACTAAATGATGCTCATTAAAAGAAGACACAGCACTCCTTCCTCCCATCTGACAGAGGGGAGGAAGGAGGAGAGATGAGGAGGAAAGGGAAAGAGGATGAGAGAGAGAAGAGGAGAAGAAGAGGAGGAGGAGGAAAGGGAGGGGAGAAGGAGAGAGAGGAGGAGGAGGAGGAGATGAAGGCTTCATTGATTTTCTGTCAGTTTGCTGCAGAGAGAAAAAAGGAAAAGCTGTTTGGCCAAAATGTTCAAATAACGTCTCAGAGGAGCTGGAGTGTGCGTGTGTGTGTGTGTGTGTGTGTGTGTGTGTGTGTGTGTGTGTGTGTGTGATCACAAACATCACAGCAGCAGAGCAGCAGAGGAGTGTGTGTTCTCTCCTGATAAACTTAATTAAACTTTATTGCTGTTAATTGATTTCCTCGTTAAAGCCCCACACAGAAGCCCCGCCCCCTTCATCCACACTCCCTGAAGACTGAAAGTTTCAGAGTGTTTACAGACAGAGAGGCTGTGTGTGTTACTGTACACACACAAACATACACACACAGACACACACACACACAGCAGTAAAACCACATAAGAGAACAAACCATCTGAACAAATCCTCTAAAGGTTTTTTTGTTTCTGAATTTAAATTTTTATTTTCATGACTGGAAATATCTACCTGTCTGTCTGCTCTACTTGTGTCCTGAGCTCTGCACCTGAGCAGGTGAACGTCCTTTCAGTTTGACCTCATCCCCTCTGCTCTCTCTGTCTCTGTCTGTTGATCTCACATGCAGTTCTTCTGTCGTCCTGTGGGGGGAGCTGTGGTTCCATTCATCACTCATCTGAGCTGTAGGTTAGATTAACTCTCTACAGAGCACCTGACTCTTCATGGAGCCGGACTCTCTCAGGTTAGAGAGGACTTCATAGAGCCGGACTCTCTTGGTCCAGAGAGGATGAACCTGTCAGAGACCAGGTCGGTCTGTGGGAAGGTTTTGCTGACTTTAATTTACAGAGTTTGTTAAAAAGAAGAGCTGATGTTTTTCTCTCTGATCCTTTGTTTTGTTTCTGGTGTTTAAAGTCTAAAAAGCGTAAAGTCTGATGATTCAGCCTGAGGACAAACTCGTCTGTCCCGTCTGACAGCGTCTGAACGCTGACGAGCAGTTTTCACCGTTTCACGTTCAAACATCTGAGCTTCTTTGTTTCTGACGACAGGAAACGGTGGAGCTGACAGACGGGGAGCGTTTCCTCTGAGAGACGCCGGCGTTTAGGGAACATCAACCAGAACAAGGAGGAACAAGGAGGAACAACATCGTGCCGCAGAAAGATGAAAGAGCAGCAACTCCAGCAGATCCAGACCTGCAGGGGGCGCTGTGAGGAGCGGGTCAGCTGTTCAGGGTTCAGGCCTTGCGGACTGAAAACTTTCAGGATGCTGCACAAAAACACACAAACAGAGAAAACACACACACAGACACACACACAGACACACACTGAGGATCAAATCGTGTCAAAGGCAGAGAGGAGGAGTGTTTGTCACTTTGACTTTAAGAGAAAATAAAACACACACAGTGACACAGAGAGAGAGAGAGGCCGAGTCCCACAGGAAACAGCTCTCTCGCTCTCTCTGTCTGGTTCATGTGATGTGGTCCTCGGACGTCCCGTCAGGGGACTCTGTATGTAAATCTGTGGTGACACGCTCAGTCAGACACGGCAGGAGGACAGGAGACATGAGGGCCAGGACACACACACAGATATATACACACACACTGCTTCACACTGTAAAAAACTGAAATTTTACCAAGTGTTTTTGTCTCATTTTCAGTAAAAATTGTCTTTTTATTCTTGATATTAGCCACATTCACCTGGGCAGTCCAGAAAAATGTCTGATTTCAAGTTATTTAAAGACAAAATGAGCTCTGAATTGCTGTAACGAGAAAAAAAAATCTGCCAGTGGAAGAAGAGAAATTTGATTGAAACTAGAAAAATATCTTAAAACAAGTATCATTTTTGTCTTTAAATAACTTGAAATCAGTCATTTTTCTGGACTGGTCAAGTGAATGTGGCTCATATTGAGTATAACAAAACAAATTTTACTGAAAACAAGACAAAAACACTTGATAAAATCTCAGTTTTCTGCAGTTTCCTGTTCAGAGGCGTTCGGTGCGGCCTGATCCTCAGTGAACTCTCAGAGTTTATAAATCCTCTCTCTGTCTCACCGTCCGACTCTGAGGATCAGGTTTTGGGTTCAGACTGGATCTGGACCTCTCCACCATCACCTTGAACACACTTCAGAGAGGGACCTGGAATCATCAGAGGACCTGGAAGAGTTTGGAGTCCAGGGACTGAGATCAGTTTGAGTCCAGACTCGTAAAAACGGAGAACAAAGAGCGAGAGCTGGAGCTGATCCACACTGTGTTTATCTCTCACACACACACACACACACACACACACACACACACACACACACACACACACACACACACACACACACACACACACACACACACACACACACACACACACACACATAGAGGCTGTGTTTTTGTCTCTTTTATTAAACATTTCACGGATGGGGCGCAGCTCTGTTGTCCAGTGGGTTTAGCGTGCGCCCCATGGACAGACGCTGGTTTCTGGTTTGACTCCCGGCCTCCACTTCCTGTCTCACTCTCTGCTCACACTCTCAGCTGTGTCCCAGTTCAGGGTCTACAGGCTTCAGATGACCTAACCTTCAAGGCCTGTGTAGACCATAAAGGCTGAACTAAACTAAGATGATCTGGTCCATGAAGCATTTCCTGTTTGTCTCTATCAGCATCGTGCAGCTCCGCACTCACCTGTCAGTTTATTACCAACGTTACATAAATCAGAACTGTTAAAGCTATGGTGTACTATTTGGAAGCTTTGTACATCTTAATAACACCGTTTATAGGGCTGTAATGGTCCAATCCACATAATATAAAGACCAAAAAGAACAAAAAAATCCATTCAGTATATCTGCTGCAAAGCTGCATACTAGTTTATCCAATCCTCTGTCTCCCTCGCTTCGCACCATCCCGCTCATGGTCCCACCTCGTCCTTCCCCACTACCCCTCTCACGTCAGCTAGCTGCTCAGCTACCGAAGCCTCATGGAGCCAGAGAAGACCGAAACCAGGAAGCTGTGACTGTTACCCTCCACAGGGAAGGGAAGGAAATGAAAAAGTTTCAAGGAAGAATTATAAGCGATACAGGTGCCAACAGAGACTGAATGTTGGAAAAAGCTGCAGAGGGATTTGGGACTGAAGACTGACGCAGAGACAGCTGAGTTTCTGTTGAACAGGTAATGACTTTGTTTCCCACAGTGGGAGATGTCAGCTGAATAACTCTGGTTAGTCTGAGCCTGTACTGGCTAATGACTGAACGCTGCTGGTCTGAACGGGTCGGCTCTGTCAATAGACGTTAGCATAAGTTAGCCACACATCTTTAGGTAAAGGTAAAGCCCCGCCCACAGTCGGCTCTGCTCTGGTTTTGATGGCGCAGGTCCAATTGAAAAAGCTCCTACTGTGTGTTACAAGGAGGATGACTGTTTGTTGCATTTTCTGCCGACTTCTTGCTCTGTCGGAGGGGGCGTGTTGTTAGGAGGCGAACGAGGGCGATACGAGCTGGGGGGCGGGATCTTGAAACATGGACGCTGCGTTTTTCAAATGTGTCTCATCAGCCAAACTGGGTTTCAGATCGTAGACACATAAACCAAACTCCCACATTAAAAAAAGATTGTTGTTATTATTATTATAATAATTGGTGAAGTATAAAACCACATTGTACATTTTCAACATCTGAATAAACACTGGGGGAAATTAGACCAAACAAAACTTTTGTAATGAATGAAAGCTTTTGTTTTTCAAAGAACTTAATTGATTAAATGTAATTTCCAAATTTTCTAGTATAAAAATCAATAAAAAAGTTATTTTTTAAAGATAGTTTAATATATCAACATGGAATTTATTAAGAGGATTGCTGCTCACAGTCGGCCTGAAAAGTTTCAATCAAAACAGAAAACTTTAGTAAAAAAAGAGAGGAGAGGATGCCTCTGTAAGTGAAAAACATTCAACACAGTATGTCAGCAGAGTGTGTGTGTGTGTGTGTGTGTGTGTGTGTGTGTGTGTGTGTGTGTGTGTGTGTGTGTGTGTGTGTGTGTGTGTGTGTGTGTGTGTGTGTGTGTGTGTGTGTGTGTGTGTAACCTAGTTTTGTTGGATGAACTGGCTGCTGGAGTTAATCTATGGATGGAGGTGTGGAGCCAAAACATCAGATTATAATCCTCTGAGGGAATTCTGCTGCAGGATCATCCTCCACACACACACACACACACACAAACACACACACACACACACACACACACACACACACACACACACACACACACACACACACACACACACACACACACACACACACACACACACACACACACAAAGCGCTGTCTGTTAGTCTGTCTTTGTGTCTGAACTGACAGACAACAAAACCAAAGGATCCAGAGAAAAGAAGGAAAACTGAAGGAAGGAAAGGAAAGAAGAGAAGGAAAGAAGGAAAGAAGGAGGAGAAAAGAGAGGACAGGTGAGCTCACGGTCACATGATCAGGGTCAGGTGA
This sequence comes from Halichoeres trimaculatus, assembly GCF_033239565.1. Classification (NCBI taxonomy): domain Eukaryota; kingdom Metazoa; phylum Chordata; class Actinopteri; order Labriformes; family Labridae; genus Halichoeres; species Halichoeres trimaculatus. The sequence continues at coordinate 23,594,368 of NW_027437201.1, read as the reverse complement.
TCATGTGACAATAAGCTCACCAACTGATTAAACATGAACCATGATTTATGAGCTGAGGAGTGTGTGTGTGTGTGTGTGTGTGTGTGTGTGTGTGTGTGTGGGTTTGTTCAGGTAAACTCTCAGGATGGCACACCTGAGAAAGGTAAACAAGCGACTGCAGAGGTCAAAGGTCAGCTGTTAATGAGAGACTGTTTATCGAGCTGAGAGTGCTGCAGAATCTGCATCAGGTAAATGACTCAGTGTGTGTGTGTGTGTGTGTGTGTGTGTGTGTGTGTGTGTGTGTGTGTGTGTGTGTGTGTGTGTGTGTAATTCCTCAGTAGCAGCCTGAAGGGTCAAAGTTCAACTTATAATGAAGAAGTTTACTCTCATAAATTAACTTGAAGATGAGTCCACGGCAAGTAGAGACAGACTTACTGAACACACACACACACACACACACACACACACACACACACACACACACACACACACACACACACACACACACACACACACACACACACACACACACACAGATCAATATAAAGCGTTTAATATCAGAGGAGGTTTGGTTTTGTTCAGTGTTTGGGTCACTTCCACACACAGCGAGGTCAGAACACAACGCTTTAATGAGAGGAGGAGAAACGACAGGACGAGGAGGTGCAGAGAGGAGGAGGAGGAAGAGGAGGAGGAGGAGGAGGAGGAAGAGCTGATGATTCAACAGCTGGTTCCTCTCTTTCTCTTCACAAACGTGAAAACAGAAACAGGACTAAGCCACGGAGGAACTCCTTGAGAAAGCTTGCAGCAAGATGCTAATGTTAGCCGCTAACAGCTAATCTCTACCTCTTAGGTGGGCAGGTAGCTCCATTAAAAGAGTTTTCTAGGCAGGGAAGTAATCAGGAAGAGACGAAGAGGAGGAGGGGATGAAGAGGAGGAGCTCTTTAGATCAGTCTAAGGGCCTCGGTGTTTGAAGGTTCACTCAGGAGCTCGTTAGCGACGCGTGACGTCATTAACAAGGATTCTCTCCCACGAAGATAAGAGCTCGTTAAGGATTCACATGACTGAAACAGATCAGAAAAAGACCAGAACTGGACAAAGAACCAGAATACACCAAGACCAAAGTCCAGAACTCTCAACAGCTGAATCTGCTGCTACTCCCTGGTCCCTGGTCCCTGAACCTGACCCTGCAGGTGTTCAGTGGGACCCTGGGGCCTGTGATGATTTATAATTAAACTTTGCTCTAACCTGATCTCATTTAATAACTGCTCCTCCTCGTCCTCCTCCTCCTCCTCTCTGTTCTCTCGCGGTGTCTGTGGTTACGGTGGTTAATGACGGCCCTCCCAGCATCAGGGTGTCGGGGTGTCGGGTTACGTTCTGATCATTTCCTGGTTAATGAAAATAATAACGACGGTAAATGTTTAAATTTTAACGCTGCGTCTGGTCGTTAGCTCACCTTCACTTTGATCCTTTATTCATGTCTGCGCTTTGATGGAGACCTTCACTCACTTCCTGTTAATAACCCAGGCTCACACTGGGCTCACACTGGGCTCATACTGGGCTCATACTTGGATCAAACTGGGCTCACACTGGGCCCACAATTGCTTTCATTGGACTCATACTGGGCTCTTACTGGGCTCATACAAGGCTCATACTAGGTTCACAATAGGCTTTCACTGGGCTTATACTGGGCTTATACCGGGCCCATACCGGGCTCATCCTGGGCCCATACCGGGCTTATACTGGGCTCATACTGGGCTCACAATGGGCATTAACTGGGCTCACAATGGGCTCATACCCAGCGCATACTGGGCCCGTACTGGGCTCACAATGGGCTGATACCAGGCCCACACTGGGCCCACACTGGGCTCACAATGGGCTTTCAATGGGCTCATACTGGTATCAAACTGGGCTCATACTGGGCTCACAATGGGCTGATACTGGGCTGATACTGGACTCACTCTGGGCTCATACTGGGCTTATTCTGGGCTGCTACTGGGCTCATACTTGGCTGACAATGGCCTCACAATGAGCTGATACTGGGCCTACTCTGGGCTTACTATGGGCTCATACTGGGATCAAACTGGGCTAACACTGGGCCGATACTGGGCCGATACTGGGCTGATACTGGGCTCACAAAGGGCTGATACTGGGCTGATACTGGGCTCATACTGTGCTCATAATGGGCTCATGCCTGGGTCACACTGGGATAAAATGATTTGATACTGGGCTCATACTTGGGTCAAACTGGGCTCACTTGTGGCTCACTCTGGACCCAGTAACTCGTTAACAGACTAATCCAGACCGGGTCCTCGTCAGATTCCTCTGAGGAAGCAGATCCAGTAAAAATCAGAAAGTTTGACTTCCTGCTCGTTCGTCTCTTTAAATCTGTCAGACTGACTAAAGGTCGACAGAAGAGACTGAGTAAAAGCTAATGACAGGAATAAAAAACACATTACACCTGAGTGTGTGTGCGTGTGTGTGTTATTCTGAGTGTGTATGTGTGTGTGAGCAGCACCCTCGAGACATTAACGGGACCCATAAAGAGGAAAAATTAAAGTTTTAATGTGAGGTGGTCATCACACACCTGCTGTGTGTGTGTGTGTGAGTGTGTGTGTTATGGGGTGTGTCCGGAGGCTGGTCAGTTTGTCTCATTAATGACCCCTCCCACCTTAACAAGTTAACGAGCTAATAATGACAGCTCGTTAAGGCGGACAGACAGACGGCGCTCAGCCAATAAAACACTCACTTCTCTCCCTCCTTCATCGCTGCGTCTCCCTCTGATCAGAGCAGACTTTAGAGGGAATGGGAGATTTTTCCCAGAATGCTTCAGGCGCTCCCGTCCTCTAAACTCTGAGCTTTTGGTTGATCTGGATTGCTTCCATCATCAATCACACACACACACACACGCACACAGATGACCAGTAAGAGGAGAGGAACTGGACTTTTCTTCTCGTTGAAAAGTTTTGCTGAAGGAGGAAGTCAGATCTCAGTGTGAGCTTCATCATCAGGGTCTTCATCAAGTCTCCTGTGGTCCTCACTGATCCTCAGACCAGAGGCCCTGTGGTGATCCAGATCCTCTTGTTCTCAGAGGTTTTTATCTTTAATGTGTTTCTTAAAACCAGGTCACAGCTCAGGGAAGACCAGGCCTGAGGAACCCGGTCTGAGGTGTGTCAGGGTCTGGTTCTCAGGTGTGTCAGGTTCTGGTTCTCAGGTGTGTCAGTGACGGTCTGATTTTTTTGGGCGGTAAAATACTCTGAGCTCAGCTGAGTCCAACCCTGAGAGGAAAGACCAGTCAGAAACATTTTACAACACGACAACTGTGTGTGTGTGTGTGTGTGTGTGTGTGTGTGTGTGTGTGTGTGTGTGTGTGTGTGTGTGTGTGTGTGTTAGAGAGAGAGAGAGAGACAGCGTGTGTGTCCCCCGGCAATAACAGCTAATCTTCTCTGATGACCGCTGGGAACAACATGATCGTCACATCATCTTAAACACACACACACACACACACACACACACACACACACACACACACACACACACACACACACACTCCTCAGTAATTAGTAGTCCTGTGTTCTTCCTGCCAAGCTGTTACTTTACGCTCTTAGCTGCCAATCACAGCGATTCCCTCCAGACTCAGCAGCCAATCAGCTGCAGAGACACAACAGAGAGTGAGAGGAGCCCTACAGCTACAGCTACAGCAGAGAGGAGGAGGAAGAGGAGCAGAGGAGGAAGAGGAGCAGAGGGAGTCAATTAAAGGGATGAAGAGAGAGTGGCTGAGCTGGAGTAGAAACAGAGAAACACTGGTGGCGTCCTCGGACTCTGAGCGGCTCAGATCCGTCCCAGTTTGAAGATGAAGGCCGCGTTAGAGTCAGACACAACCAGGAAGCTAAAGAAGAACCACAGACTCCGAGTCCAGATCCTCGTGGTCCTGTGGACATCAAAGCTTCACTCACACGATCAGAGGACTCTCAGAAGCTAACACCACAGACGGGGCTAACAGTCTGTGTGCAGTCCCTCTCTGAGATCCAGAGACCTGTGGTCCTGGACTTCATAGAGTCCACTTAAAGGCTTGCATCCAGTCCATCAGGAGAGCTTAAGATGCTAACCAAATCCAAGGATGCTAAAGAGACTAACCTAATCCAAAGATGCTAAAGAGGCTAACCTGATCCATAGAAGCTAAAAGAGCTATCCCTATCCACAGATGATAAAGAAGCTAACCTATTCCATGGTTGCTAAAGAAGCTAACCACATCCAAAGATGCTAAAGAAGCTAACCAAATCCAAAGATGCTAAAATAGCTGACCAATTCCACAGATAATAGAGATGCTAACCTAATCCAAGGATGCTAAAGAAGCTTACCTTATCCACAGAAGCTAAAGAAGCTAACCTTATTTAAAAATGCAAAATATGTTACCTGATCCTGAAATATGGAAAAAGCTAATCTTTTCTACAGATGCTACAGAAGCTAATCTAAACCGCAGAAACCAAAAAAAATATAACCTGATCTACAAAGAAGCTAACCTTATCCACAGGTGCTAAAAATGCTAGCCTAATCCCCAGATGCAAACGAAGCTAACCTAATCCAAAGATGCTAAAGAAGCTAACCTTATCCAGAGATGCAAAAAAAAGCTAACCTTGTCCAAGGATGCTAAAGAAGCGAACCTTATTTACAGATGCTAAATATGCTAACCTGATCCACAGATCTGGAAAAAAGCTAACCTTTTCTACAGATGCTACAGAAGCTAATCTGAACCGCAGAAACCAAAACAAAACCCTTATTTGCAAAGAAAATTACTTAATCCACTGAACTTAACCTGATCCATGGATGCTAAAGATGCTAACTCCAAAAGAAGCTAAAGAAGCTAACCTAAACCAACAAACCTAACCTGAGCCACCGAACCTAGCCTGGCCTACAGATACTCAAGAAGCTAACCTGATCCCCAGATGCCAAAGATGCTAACCTGATCCACAGAAGCTGACCTAATTCATAGATGGATGCTAAAGATGCTAACCTGATCCACAGAGGCTACAAAAACTGACCTGATCCATAGATGCTAAAGAGGCTAATCTGATCCACAGATGCTAAAGCTTTAGCATAATGAGCCTGTACGGCAGCGCCCAGTTTCCTGCGGTTTACAATCATTAACAGCAGGTTTGCTAACATACTAACGATACACAGCCTAGAGAGCACTTACATGCTGAAAACATTTAATTAAACAATTAGCACAAACAGAGATCCTGTAAACACTCTCAGCAGCTCGTTAACACACTTTGATGCTAATGAGCTGATATTGGTTCTGCATGTTTCTCTAAGTAATGAAATTATTAGTTTGACACTCAGCTCGTTAGTCTCAAGGCCGGGTCCTCGTTAAGGCCCTCGCAGCTAACGAGCTCGCACTGTAAACTAATTAGATAGAAATCCATGTCAGTAATGAGCTGATATACAAACACAGCAGCATAAAGACCACAGAAGAAGAAGGAGCTGGAGGACCAACGAGGAAGAACTGAACGCAGAGCTTTGTGTTTAATTATCTGAATACTTCTCTTTATTCAGATTGGAGCCTGTAAAGCCCTCCTCTTCCTCCCTGACCTCTGACCTCTGACCTCTGACCTGCTGAATGTCAGGAGGCTGAGCTGATTTGGATCCAGCTGTGGGGGAACAAAAAGAAAGACTCTGCTCAAACCTACAAAGATGTTTTGTTGGTGCGATGGCCGACTCCGCAGCTTTGAACACAGTCAGAGTCCTGATTCAGAAATGTCAGTGAACACGTCGCTTCGCTGCACGCCGACGTCTCCGACGGAAAATAACAACAGGACTGAAGAGAAGGCCCAAACACATCCATTCAGACCTGAGGAGATCACCATCATCATCATCATCATCATCATCTCAGATGTTATTACAGGTCTGTAATGTGCTGAGTCCGCACTCTGCCTTAATGTTATTTAAAGTGTGTGTGAGTGTGTGTGTGTGTGAGTGTGTGACAGGGAACCAGGTTCTGAGGGCTGATCTGCATACACTACAGTTAATTAGCTCTGTCAATCATCCTTCTGTGTGTGTGTCTGTGTGTGTGTGTACATACCGTACGCACACACACATCACATTCATGGTTGATCCCTCTTCATCTCCCAGCTCAGTCTGTGATTGGTCCGTTTCCAGCTGCCAGTCAAACGGCCTCAGTGGTTTAATGTTTGAGTCCCTCAGAGTCCGTTAATATTTCATATCTCTGTTTTTAAACCGCAAACCTGACAGGAGGAAGAGGAGGAGGAAGAGGAGGAGGAGGAGGAGGAGGAGGGAGGAGGAGAAAGGGGAGTTTAAATCCTGATTGAGATTTTTTGACTGAAACAAACCGCAGCAGCTGAAGGTCATGAGTTTAAACACTGAAACAGCAGCTCTGCCCTGAAGCAAGGCAGCAGGAGAGAGGCCAGCTGTCTGCCACACACACACACACACACACACACACACACACACACACACACACACACACACACACACACACACACACACACACACACACACACACACACACACAGTCTCCTCCTCACTAATTAAGATTAATTACCCATCGTTAATTTACACGCAGCTTCCTGAGGAGAGACATGACAGGTCAAGGACGATACACACACTCACAGACACACACACACACACACACACACACACACACACACACACACACACACACACACACAGACAGAGTGAAACTGGTGTGTGTAATCTATCACAGTAAACAAACTGTTTACAGAACACTAATGTGGATAAAGTTTGTAAACAGAAGTTAAATCAAACTTGGTTTTGTTTGTCATCGTCTCAGTCTCGTGTTTCTCGTCCAATCAGAGCGCTCAGGTGAAGCGCTCTCGCAGCTGATTGGTGGACAGGCTGCAGGCTGTGACTCACGCTGCGTTTACCGGCCATGTTTAATTCAGCCGACCATAATGGAGTCAGCGTGCATGTGCCTGAGTGAGGACGAGTGGCGTTAGTTATTAAAGCATCTTTAAAAACAGCTGCCGCCTTAAAAAGCACTCAGAGGGTTAAATATTCAGCAGCTTATCTAGATCATTCCTCCTTAAACGACTGAGAGGACTCACAAGAAGGAGCAACTTCAGGCTGACTTCAGTCCATTAGGCAGCAGAATCACAAACGCCTGATATTAAACGGACAAATGAGTCAAATAATCAGCTGAATAACTGAGCAGGGACGAGCCGGGCCACGGATCAAACACACCTAAAGTATTAAAGAGCCGGGTCAGGAAGTTAAACGGCGAGCAGCTGGCTGAGGGCTGAAGGCAGGAACACGCCTCAGAGCTGAAAGGACCACGCACAAAACACAACACACCATGGAAAGGCTGTATACTTTGGACAGGAAATGCACCATACCACCTGAAATCTGTCAGTAATTATTACTTGAACTTCCAATTAGTGCAAACCAACATCAGCTGGGCTAGAGCAAATTGATGGTCCTATAAAAAAGGTGTTTTTTTCACCAAGCAGTTAAATAGCACACACCTCATGATGGGTAAAGGCAAAGAGCTCTCTGAAGACATTCACAACCTGATTGTTGCTCAGCATCAGAATGGAGCTGGTTACAGACTTATATCAAAGCACCTGAATATTCCAGTCAGCACCGTTGGGGCCATTATTCACAAGTGGAAGAAGCACCACCTTACCATCAACAGGCCACGCACAGGAGCTCCTTGAAGATTTCTGACCAGGGAGTCAGAGAGATAGTCAGAAGAGGACTCAACCAGCCAAGGACCACCCTGAAAGTGCTCCAGAAAGACTTGGAGGCAGCAGGTACAATTGTTACAGAGAAAACAACAGGCAATGCACTCCACCACCATGGCCTCTATGGACGCTCAGCCCGCAAGACTCCATTCCTCAAGAAAAGGCATGTTGAAGCTGGTTTAAAGTTTGCTAAACAGCATCTTGACAAGCCTGTAGAATACTGGGAGAATGTTGTCTGGTCAGATGAGACCAAAACTGAACTTTTGGGCTGTCATACTACAGACCATGTTTGGAGGAGAAATGGCTCTGCACATCAGCCAAAAAACACTACACCAACAGTGAAGTTTGGAGGTGGAAGCATCATGGCATGGGGTTGTTTCTCATCTCATGGTGTTGGCAAACTTCATATAACTGACGGAGCAATGAATGGAGCCATGTATGGGGAAATTCTTGATCTGAATCTGCTGCCATCCACCAGGATGATGAAGATGAGACGTGGCTGGACCTTCCAGCAGGACAACCATCCAAAGCACACGGCAAAGTTGACTCTCAAATGGTTTCAGAAAAAGAAAATCAATCTGTTAGAACGGCCTAGTCAATCACCTGACTTCAATCCAACTGAACATTTGTGGAAAGAAGTAAAGAAAAGGGTTCACCAGAGGGCACCAAAGAATATTCCAGATTTAAAGACAATCTGTGCAGAGGAATGGGCCAAAATCACACCTGAGCAGTTCAACATACAACATGTGATGGAAAACATACAGCAGATGATCCTAAAATGAATCATTGTTAACAGCGAGTGTTTCACCCACAGGGGGCGTCCCTCAGCTCGGAGCCTTAAAAAAACAAAAAACAAAGAGCTGGACCCTGAAGTCCATGTTCAGGTTTATCTCAGGTTTTCTTCGGCTGCTGTTTGAAATAAGGGGGACAGACTGAGACCGACCTGCACGGGTGGAGACAAAACCATCAACAGAACCAGATCTGACCCAGAAACATCAGCAAAGATCTGCATCCCTGCAACAGATCTGCTATCTACACACACACACACACACACACACACACACACACACACACACACACACACACACACAGAAGGGGTTATAGGTTGGACAGCATTCAGCCTGCAGCAAAACAGAGATGAGAGGTTTCCTGTTTCAAACCACTCTGACACACATTAATAAACCATCACACACATACACACACACAAGCGCACACACACACACACACACACACATGCACTAGCACTTAACACAACAAACACACTGATCTCACACACGCTCTCAGCATGTTTGTATGATTGCACAGACGAGTGTGTGTGTTGCAAAAAATCAGACGACACATGTTCTGAAACACACGGCCGTCAGAAATCACCTCACAGCTGAGAGTGTGTGTGTGTGTGTGAGTGTTTAATGTGTGTGTGAGTGTTTAATGTGTGTGATGTGTGTTATGCTAATTGTGCGGCCTCATTGGTTATTTAAATGTGAACAAATGGACTCAGATTCATTAAGACAGAGAGAGAAAACCCTCGTTAAACTTTGATGCTAACGGTGAATTTTTCAGCAGCAGGGAGCCAACAGAGCTCGTTAGACGTGCACGGGCTCAGGCGTGTGCAGGCGTGTGTGTGTGTGTGAGTGTGTGTGCATGAATTATCCAGGCGTGACATGAAATATTAAAGCAGACTTCAGCTCTGATCTGCATCACTGGTTCATGTGCTGGAACAGAGACAGAAACACGGCGCGCTGTCAGGACTCATGTTCATAAATATCACATGTTATTACACACGACCCTGATCCTGATCATACATGATCATACATGATCATATCAGCCATCATGCTCCTCCGTGGAGCTCCTATTGCTCTGTTATCACAGATTCTTCAAGGGGTGAGAGATCTTTATGGACTCACCTGTCAGCGATCACTCCACAGGAGTTCACCTCAGACCACTGAGGAGGCCGCAGCCACACAGGACCACGGTACTGTCTCTTTAAGAAGAGGTAGACCTGAGGTGGTCACCTCATGGGGTCACGTGATGGGGTCACATGATGTTCCAAAGTTTGAGGTGTCGAGCGTCTCTGTCTGTGGTGCTGAAAACGTCCAGACTCTTCTCTACGGTGGCCCTACAGTGCAACCGCAAAAACAAAACACACACAAAAAGGCAAACACACATACAAAAAAGAAAACTCACACAAAAAAGTAAGGGAACACAAAAAAAGGCGAGCCCAGAAAAAGAATACAACCACAAAAAAGGAAGGCTAACACCAAAAAGAAAACAAACACAAAGAGCAAACAAACACTAGAAAAAACACGCACACAAAAAAAGCATACACAAATAAGAAAGCACACAAAAAGGAAAGGAACACAAAAAAACGAACACAAAAAAAGAAAGAAAACACAAAAACTAACCAACACAAATAAAAAAAGCAAACACAAAAAAGAAAATGCACACTTAAAAAAAAGCAAACACAAAAAAAGGAACCACAAAAAGAAAACAAACAATGAAAAGAAAACAAACACAAAAAAGAAAGAAAACGCAAAAAAAGAAAGGAAACAAAAACTAACAAACACAAAAAGAAAATGAACACTAAAAAGAAAACGAACACAAATAAAGAAAGCGAACACAAAAAAGACAGAAAACACAAATAGAAAGAAAACACAAATAAAGAAAGCAAACACTCAAAAGAAAGAAAACAAAAAAGAAAGCAAAAAGAAAGAAAACACAAAAAAGAAAGAAAAAACAAAAAGAAAGCGAACACAAATAAAGAAAATGAACACTTTAAAAGGAAGTGTTCATTTTCTTTTTTCTGTGTGTTTCATTTTTTTTTTTTTTTTTTTTTTTTTTTTTGCGGTTGCGTTTTGCACTTTAGGGCCACCGTACTCCTCTGATATGTGACCTGTCTGATGATGTCATTCCAGCTCAGAGAGTCTGTTCACGGTGACTTCCTGTTTCCACCTGATCCAGAAGTTTTCTTCTCCTCAGCTCGGACTTGGACCAACGGCTCAGAGGAGCAGGAGCAGGAGTCCACTGAGTCTGTAGACCACTTCATGGTCAGCTCAGCATCGATAACACACACCTGAACACACACCTGAACACACACCTGAACACACACACCTGAGCGAGCTGAAACAAACTCGCTCTTAACCTCAGGGTCTAAACGAAGTAAAGTCTGCAACAAACTCTACAGCCACCAGGAACACACACACACACACACACACACACACACACACACACACACACACACACACACACACACACACACACACTCACAGTGCGGCCAAACTGAGTCCATCACACTAATAGACTGCCAACTGGTCAACTCTCTTACACACACACACACACACACACACACACACACACACACAGTCAGAGGGCGGTGACCTGCTATTACTGAGCTTTTCTGCTTCACTGCTGCCTGGTAATGATGGTCAGCTGTGTGTGTGCGTGTGTGTGTGTGTGTGTGTGTGTCCGGAAACTAGTAATGTGTTGGTTGAGTAACTGAGTGATTGACATCTACAGAGAGTGTGTGTGTGAGTGTGTGTGTGAGTGTGTGTGAGGATGACGGACAGTGACAGGACTGGAAAATAAAAAGCAGTGAGACTGTTGACCCGTCTCTGTTCCTGTCCAGAGTTCAACATCAGACCGACACCCGTAAAATGGCTGCCACACACACACAGACACACACACACACACATGATCAACCACACAAAAACACACACACACACACACACACACACACACACTCACGCAGCAGGCTTTTAATTAGTGATGTAGTTTTAGTTGAGTGATCAGCTTGTAAAAGCTAACAATGTTTGCTGCCCTCTGCAAAAACACAACAGCTCATTTCATTCAACACACACACAGACACACACACACACACACACACACGCTCAGAGGAGGTAAATTAAGCGGGTTAAATCGATTCCGTTTTGTGCTTATGGGATGAAACGTGGAAACAGCCGCAGAGACGTTCATTAAAAGTCGATTTGTGCTGCAGCTCCTCTTATTGAGCGACTGGTATTAATTCAGTCTGATTAGCTGTGATATGAACATGTGTTCACACACACACACACACACACACACACACACACACACACACACACACACACACACACACACACACACACACACGCTCATATACAGCCTGCAGATCTGCCAACTCAGCATGTTTGCGCACAAACAGCAGAGAGATGCAGGTCCATCCTCAGGGGAGCAGGAAGCAGAGTTCGCTCCACTCTGAGAATCATAGAATAGAATAGAATAGAATAGAATAGAAAAAAACTCGTCTGTCAGAAACAAAGAAGCCTAAAGACCAGAGAGGACCAGACCTGTTCAGTCCTGACCCGGCTCCACTCAGATCAGTCAAACACAGTCTTTTATTCTGAAAATCAACCAAAGGAAGTTTAAATGTTGACTTCCTGTCTTGCAGAGCAGTAGGAGACCACTTTATCAGGCACACCTGTCCAACTGCTTGTTAAAACAAATTTCTAATCAGCCAATCACATGGCAGCAACACAAAGCGAGCATCAGAATGGGGAAGAAAGGTGATTTAAGGGACTTTGAACGTGGCATGGTTGTTGGTCTGAGTATTTCAGAAACTGCTGATCTACTGGGATTTTAACCCACAACCATCTCTAGGGTTTACAGAGAATGGTCCCAAAAAGAGAAAATATCCAGAGAGCAGCATATTATCATCTTTAGCTGACACAAACTCCAAACAGTGACTGTGTTTCCAGCTAGAAAACAAACATCTCTCCTCTCTCCCTCTGTTTACCTTTGTGTTGCTGGCTGCTAACACACTTGTGTTGTCCTCGTGCTGAAAACTTGATGAACACACGACTCCCGTCACTCCCTGAGACACAAGAAAAAAGCATTAAGATTTTTTTACATGAAAAATGAAAAGAAAAGTAACGCACAGTGAGTTGAATAAGTCACTTTAATCTGATTACTGCTTTGGTAATAGTAACGTGTTAGATTACTTGTTACTGAAAAAGGTGGAGAAATCAGAGTAACGCGTTACCGGCATCACTGGCAGAAGACCACACCGGGTGACCCTCCTGTCAGCTAAGAACAGGAAACTGAGGCTACAATTCACACAGCAACACCAAAACTGGACAATAGAAGATTGGAAAAACGTTGCCTGGTCTGATGAGTCTGGATTTCTGCTCCACATTCAGATGGTAGGGTCAGAATTTGGCCTCAACAACATGAAAGCATGGATCCATCCTGCCTTGTATCAACAGTTCAGGCTGCTGCTGCTGGTGTAATGGTGTGGGGGAGATTTTCTCGGCTCACTTTGGGCCCCTTAGTACCAACTGAGCATGGTTTAAAGTCCACAGAAGAAAAAAGGAAAAAAAAGGAAAAAAAGAAAAAAGGGAAAAAAAGAAAAAAGGAAAAAAAGAAGAAATAAAGGGAAAAAAAAGAAAGAAAAAGAGGAAAAAAAAGAAAGAAAAAGAGGAAAAAAAAGAGGGAAAAAAAAGAAAGAAAAAGAGGAAAAAAGAAAAAAAGGGAAAAAAAGAAAAAAAAAAGAAAAAATAGAAAAAAGGAAAAAAAAGAAAAAAGGAAAAAAAAAAAAGAAAAAAGGAAAAAAAGAAAGAAAAAGAGGAAAAAAGAAAAAAAGGGAAAAAAGAAAAAAAGGGAAAAAAAAGAAAAAAAGAAAAAAAAGAAAAAAGAAAAAAATAGAAAAAAAAGAAAAAAAAAACAAGAAAAAAATGAAAAAAACAAGAAAAAAGAAAAAAAAAAAAAAAAAAAAGTCCACAGCCTACCTGAGTATTGTTGCTGACCATGTCCATCCCTTTATGAGCACAGTGTACCCATCTTCTGATGCTACTTCCAGCAGGATAACGCTCCATGTCATAAAGCTGGTTGGATTCAGTGACTTCCTGTCAGTGTATCCTGTCACACACACACACACACTCACACACACACAGGGTCAGGGTGTGGAGACAGGAGCTGCAGAGGAGTGTGTGTTTTATGAAGAGTGTTTGGCGTCATGAAGTATTCAGGTATTACGCTCTTTCGTCTCTTTGTTCTTTTCTTCTTCTCTAACTTTCCTCTCATCCGTCTTCATCTCTCCTTCTCTCTCTCCATCACTCCACATTAGCTCTCTCTCTCCTCTATTACCCTCTCTCTCTCGTCCATTAGTAACACCTGATTCCTTCTATTAGATTGAGGAAGTTGGCCTCATAAATTCGTGGCGGTGGCGGCAGCGGCGGCGGCGTGCTGGGTGCCGGCTGACTGTTTTTGATAATGGAGGATCTGTTTAAAGTCACATTACCTTTGTCGTGCTCTTCATGCTCGATCATTTGGGGCTCTTTGATTTTATTAACGTCTCTGAATGGATTTCCGGCGCTCTCCCCGTCCATCTCCGTCTGCCTGCCCCGCAACGACCACTTCGTCCTCTGAAGGTCAGGGCCAGACGCCGCTCGGCTCCCAGGCATGATGGGAAACTTCTCTGAGGGGAGAAACAGAGAAAAGACACACGAGGTCCAAACAGGGTCAGAGTTAGTCTTTCTGGTTTCTGTCTCAGGTTAAAGACCCAAAGACTCTGATTCATCACCAGGAAACACCGAGAGGAGCAGGACCAGGGTCAGGGATCAGGGTTTCAGGGCCCTTCACTGCAAAAACTGAAATCTGATCAAGTGTTTTTGTCTCATTTTTAGTAGAAAATGTCTTTTTAGACTCAATATGAGCCACATTCAGCTGACCAGTCCAGAAAAATGTCTGATCTAAAGTCGTTTGAAGACAAACTGAGATCTGAATTGCGTAAAAAACAATCTGCAGTTTGCCAAAAATTCCCTCAGTATGCAACAAACCAGTCTACCTGGCAAACTGTTTCCCATAATGCACAGCGCTGACGCTTTTTGTCAATGCAGGTGGCAGGTTTTGGTGAATTACTAATATCCAGTGGAATAAGTCAGGATTACAACTACAATATAACAACACTAACCTTAGACGGTCTGTGAGATAGACGTGAAGTGATGGCCATGTCCACGTGTTACCGGGGATTTTCAAAAAAGAGTATGTCCCCTCATACACCTTAAAAAATACTTTCGTCCACACGCAGCGGGCTCCAAGCACGCCAAACCCATAATGGGCAGTGTTTTCCTGACGTAAAACCCCTGTCAGCCAATCAGAATGAGCCCCACCACAGCTGTTGGTTTCGTGTGGACGGCAGGCGTAAACGTATAAAAATATACGCAGTTTACCAAATGTAAAGGAGGTGTTTGCTTCTACAAATTCATTAGAGTCAATAGAAAACACGAATTACCCCTTTTTTTTAACCATACATGGATTAAATAAAAGTGTTTTTTTCATCATATAAATAAAAATCCAGATTTATTTTCAGTCAATGATATAACTTGGTTTAAGATCAGAAATCAATAATGATGATGCTGCCCTGAGCTTGTTTTGTATATTTATATAATAGGGGGAAAAAAAAGAATCCAAAACATGCTTCATTGGAATGAAAAATAATGTTGCTATAACCAATTTTTAAATAAAAGGGTTAAAAAAAGAAGAAAAAAAAAAGGAAAAAAAAAACATGAAAGGCCAGCGCAGAGAAACCAACTGTCTCTGTCCATGGTGCTAAAAATGCAATCAATACAAAAAGCTTTATCAGCACAAAATTTAAGAGTCATGTTGCCAAAACCAACTTTTAATAAATAACAGGGTTTAAGAAAAAAAAACTTCTCAGAGAAACCAGCTGTTATTTATCATCTCTGTCCTTGGTTTTTACGTCAAGAGAGAAACCAAACAAAGTGTCAGTGTCTCTGTCCATGGTGCTAAAATGTAAATTAATTCGAAATTTAAATTCAAAATGAGCTTTAATTAAATTTATCAATTTAATAAGAGAAAAAAAGGATGGTCAAAGCCAGTTTTTTCTGTTTGATATGATTAACAGAATAACTAATCCAGGGATCTGCCCATAGATTGTTTTGTATATTTATATCTAAGGCATAAAAACATCATCTGTAGCTCCGCCCTCTGAGACTGGAAACCAGAGAGCGCCTAACCTTACAGAGCAGATGGACCTGCCTGATCCAGTTTCTGAAATCCTGCAGATCCATCTTTCCAGGCTCCATCGACCAATGAAGTCACTCGGCTAAATTCTGACCAATCAGGGAAGAGAGGCGTGACGTCAGCAGACTTTCGTACTCGTCACCGTTCCTCTGATTCTTCAGTTAACTTTACAAAAACATCAGCAGTTGTCTAACGCCGTCATCACAGCTGTTTCTCCTCTTCCTGTAGTTGTTTGCACATAAGCTACGTCACACTGTGGCTCGATGTGGATTGGTCTGTGGTGAGTGTGTCAATCAGAACGGTCGTCCAATCACCAGCTGCGGATTTATTTTTAAGTTCCCACCTCTAAAAACAGATCTGAAGAGCTGTGGCGGAAACACGAAACTGTCCGTCTTGTGTGCTAGGTTCACTAGCGCCACCTACTCCTGATGTGACACAGTGTTAATTTGTAGTCAGAACAGGAAGTGCATTGATAAATAGATAATGAATGAGAAGTTCAGGCTGCTGACAGAGGGAAAACAATAATGATAATTAAAATGATTTTTTTTATTTATAAAAAGTCAAACTTGGGCAGCGGGCCGAAAAAAATCACTGGCAGGCCAACTTTGGTCCGCAAGCCACATGTTGGACACCCTGATTTTGCAATTATTCTAGTTTTAAGCATTTTTTCTTTTGTTACAGCAAATCAGACCTCATTTTGTCTTTAAATAACTTAAAAAGAGACATTTTTCTGGACTGGTCAGGTGAACGTGTCTCAGATCGAGAATAAAAAAACATTTTTTACTGAAAATGAGACGAAAACATTTGATCAGAGGTCTGATGTTTGAGAGGGGAACAGTTTTTCTGAAAGGTTTAGAGCCCTCACACTCCTACATTTAGGAGTGTGTGTGTGTGAGTGTGTGTGAGTATGTGTGTGTAATATTAACAGGACTTTATGGAGCTCGTATCATGAAAATTGATTAGTCGTACAGAAAAGAAGGTTAATCCAGACCTTAAAGAAGAACTATAATTCTCTCCGTCTCTCCTCTTTCTCTTCTCCTCTTCCTCTCAGGGTGTCACCCTCAGGTGCTTTATGGCGCCGCCGGCCTTAACGACGTCTAACAAAATGTCAGAGACCGACCAATCAGAGGGAGAGGAGGTTTGGTGGAGCGGGAAGTCTTTCAGAGTCGTTTCAGAGAGGAGGAAAAAGAGACGGAGAGATGGAGGAGGAGGAGGTCAGGTTTAAATCAGCAGGTGTTAAAGAGGAGAAATATTCTGCTGAGGAGGCAGTGAGTCCATCACCCTGCCTGTGTGTGTGTGTGTGTGTGTGTGTGTGTGTGTGTGTGTGTGTGTGTGTGTGTGTGTCTTGAAACAGGCCCCCTAGTTATTTTGTGAATGAATCGATCAGCTGTTTTCTCCGCTCCTCGCCGTCTCTCTGAGCCAATCAGGAGGAAACAGGAAATCATATTTATGAAGAAACAAACTGCTCACACAGCAAAACACCTTGTGTGTGTGTGTGTAGGAGTGTGTGTCAGGTTACAAATGTCAATAATGTGTTTTTTACTCAGAAAACAAACACAGAGTTAATTATAAAAATCTTCAGATTCACACACACACACACACACACACACACACACACACACACACACACACACACACACACACACACACACACACAGCATGAAACATTTAATAACAGGTATCCTCTGATCTTTGTCCCGAGGTGTCCCCACTCTGAATAAGAGGTGGGGAGTGTGTGTGTGTGTGTGTGTGTGTGTGTGTGTGTGTGTGTGTGTGTGTGTGTGTGTGTGTGTGTGTGTGTGTGTGTGTGTGTGTGTGTGATAAGCCTGCTCTTGTTAATTAGCTGCAGGCAGCTTTGTGTTGGAGACAATAGACTCTAATAGAGTCTGCGGGGCTCTTTGTTGGTGCTGATTGCTTCTGTGGGCTCTGAAGTGGAGTGGTCCTGTTCAACCCATTAACCAATCAGCACTGCTCGTTACTGCTCACCTGTTTCCACTGGATCCAAACAAAGAGCTGAGCTGACCCCGCTCCACTCTCTGAGCTGAACACGGAGCGCTCTTAACCCTATAACGCCAAACCAAAGACGCCAAAGACCTTTCACCTCCTGAATTTTCAAAAAATGAGATATTGTATTTTTTCTGATATCCTAGAACGAGATTTGATGCCTCTGAAAATAGGTCATTGCCATTTGGCCGCGAGATTTCGACCGTCGTGACGACACGAGGATCCTTTCTTTTTATTGGAGTAATCTGATAAAGCAGCTCCTCCTCTGTGATGTCAGTTAGTCACACAACCGCCACCGAGGGATACACCCACCAAGAGCCGAATGACTGAGTGCTGGATGCAGGGACTCTGCTTTGCTGAGCAGCTGGGCTTTACATGGTGAATTAGCAGTTAAAACACTGCAGTTTTAGCAGACGTGGTAATACTTGTGAGACTGTGATATTAGCATGCTTGTTCTGACATGCACTGTGAACCTGGACCACAATAATGCTGCGGTAATAACATAGTGATGAACTGACGGTAGAGGCGATCTTTAGACGACACTTTCAGCATGATGGATAAAACAGACAGAGAAAAGTGAAGGAGCAGGATGGAGCCCTGTTATAGAAATAGTTTATTGGTGAAGTCTGCCTATATTTCCACGTATAAACTCTACATGTTACAGTACCGCTTTGACTCACCACACTGAAGCGTCCTGAGATGATCTGTGTCCAGGTGGATTTTCTTCCTCCTGAGCTGCAGAACCGTCCGAGTCTGACTCGGGGTCCAATACAAAAGGACGTATCCTACACTCTGACATTTTATTAGTGCTATCAATGCCTTACGGTGAAGTTTTGGCAAACAGCAAACTCGCTCAGTCTGCTCCATTCAATGTGGTAATTTTGTAAATACTGCCATGCTGCAAAAACCGCCCCCTGGCTCTACCCCCTCCGCCCCTCTGATAGAACTGACCAATCAGAGCACAAAGGGCTGTGACGTTGCGAGGTTACTGGAGGTCATTCTCCAAACGGAGCGTTTCAACGAGATCTTCAGAATGGCCTAAAATGAGGATGTTGAGAACGCTATTGTGGGGCAATGAAGGAACTAAATGACTTGTACTGAGGGCAGAAATGCTTTACAGGCATCCTAGTCTGGCATAGTGAAAAGGAGAAACAAGCAGGATATGTCCCCTTTAAACAAGGAGAGAAACTGTTTTCAGGCCTAAAAATACTAAAATGTTGTTTTTTTCCAGGCTTCCACCCAGACAGCTCCATTGGTGGCTTTCTCACTACTGCATGACGGTAGCACGGTTTATGTTTGGAAGAACAAATTTGTTAGATTTGTTTGTGACTTATTGTGTTTTTGTTTGTTCAGGAAAAAACAATCGTTGAACATTGTGACCTGATGGATCAAATATGATACAAACTCAAATATGAAAAGTGATATTTGAACATTTTTGGGGGGTAGTTCAGAGGGACCAATCAAGGCTCCAGGTTCAAAGAACTGGAATTTTCTGTCAATTATTTAATGGTTTGGGCTCACACACACTCACACACACACACTCACACACACCTTCACTCTGACAGACTCTGGCTCTGAGTCCGTCCCACCTGAGGAGGAGGATTCAGCCCTCCACTCTTCATCACCCAGATCCAGATCCAGAGGAACCTACAGAGCCCTGAACCCGCCCCTCTGTGCCCTGAGCACCACACGCCGCCACGAGTCGCCATCTGGCCAATCAGCTCGCAGCTGACAGCAGAACATCAACAGGACCACGGCGCCGTCATTTCCTATTAACCCACGGACGCCATCTGAGTTTGTCCTTCAGTCACAGCGACCCGGGCCAGCCTGCAGCACCGGTCTCTACAGAACCAGAACCAGCCTCTGGTCTCTGACAGTTAAAGTTTCCTTTACTCCTCCTCCTTCCTTTCCCTCTACTCCTCTTACCCCCTCTTCCCTCTCTCCTCTCTCCTCCTCCCTCCTCCCTCCTCCCTCCTCCTCTCCAGGGAGCCTCTGCAGATTGCTTTTCTCACCCTGCTGCTCTAAATGTCATTTTACTGAGAGCATGAAGACGGACGAGAGACACTGAAAAGAGAGGAGGAGAGAGAGAAATATGGAGTCTGTTTTTTGTTTTATTGTTGCTCTGGTTTCCGCTCGGCGTCGGAGACGATCGGTGTTTTAGTTTAGAAACAGAAAACGATGGTTTGAAGGTTTTTTAGAGAAATGTAGAATAAAGATTTCAGCTTCGCAGAAACACCCTGAGCTCACACCAACTCAATTTATAAATAAAATAAAGATTAAAATAAATTTCTAATGTTATAAAATCATGAAATAAATAAGAGAAAGTAAAAAATCAGGCTGTCTCTGATATTTAAAGATTTTATCTTCTGTGTTTAAAAGCAGATTTAAAACATCTTTAGTCTGACTTTAATAATAATCTGTAACCCTCCAAGTCACTGTTTTTAATCCACTGACAGGAAATAACATTTATAAAAAGGCAAATTTGAATTATTCAGAGAAAAATGTGACTGATTTAATTTATTTTTATAGTTTTCTGACTCTGTGTGTTTGTGAACAGTTTTCATGAAATGTAAAGTTGATCTGCAGACGACGAAGACGCTGACGCCGTTTCTGTTTAAAGGTGAGACGCTTATTTCAGCGTCACTTCAATAAAACTGAGAAAAAAAAACATCCTCAGGAGTTTGAAGCGGACATAAAGTCGGTTTCTGAGTCTTTATTAAAAACTGTAAATAACAGAAATAATATATAATAATTTATTCTCCTGCTGTGTGTTTTTATCCACTTTTTATTATTTCCATCAGGACGTTTGGTTTAGTCCTCAGAGCTGACGGAGAGTTTTTCTCCAGGTGTGAAGAGACGATCGCTCGGACTCACAGAGAGGTAAAAACAAAGAGATGACTTTAAAAAATAAATCTGTTGTTTTTAAATTAATGAATCCAAAATCTGAAAATTATGATTAAATACAGAAAAATCATCAGAAATATAAAAAATAATTATTTGAAATAAAAAATTTAAAAAAAAGAGTTTTGTGATTCTAAATTATAATAAGAGTGATTCAGTACTTATTGATACAAGGTCATTATTTATGAAAATTATTCTAATTAATGGCTTAAAATAAAAAGAGTCATCGTCTCTTATAATAATTATCATTTATTATAATAGATACTAATAAAAACAGTCATTGTAAATTAATTTAACAACAATAATAATCAATAAAAAGACAAAAAAACTGCTTTTATTTATAACCTTCTTAATAATAATAATAATAATAATAATGGATTTAATAAGAGTTACTGTTGAAGGGATCTGAGTGTGTGGACATCGACTGAACGCGCTGCAGAAATGTGATTCTGACCACAGGGGGGAGCTCTGGACCTTTACTCTCCCTCACACATACACACACACACACACACACACACACACACACACACACACACACACACACACACACACGCACACACACTTACAGCTCTAACACTTAAGAGGAAAAAAGACTCTCTTCCTCCATTTCTTCTTCTCTCACATCTCCACTCTGTTACCCCCCCCCACCCCTTCCCCCCACCTCCCCCATACTCTCCCCACTCTCCCCCACTCCACCAACCCCCCCACTCCTCAGAGACCGGTAAACTCAGACAGCAGCGGTCTCTCTTTGTTTGCCGTTTTCTGGGTTTGTAAGAGGAACATACCTCCACTCCCATACACCCATACACACTCTGCTGCTATTATTATTATTATGATGATGATTATTATTATTATTATTATTATTATTATTATTATTATTATTATTATTATTATTATGTTTTTCTTGTTTATTATTTTTTCTCTTTTTTAATGTTTTATATTTCTTTGTGTTATAAATTAAGAAAATTTGGTTGTAAATCCTTTGGAGACTCTAATATTATTTATTTATTTTTTTAATACTTTATTGTGTCAATACAGTCACCATATTTCATTTTAGTAATCTTTCACCCACGTGTCATGGTCAAAATATAACCCTTCATAACTTACAATACATATACACCAATACTCTCAAAGTAACCAAAATAAATGAATAAGTAAGTAAATAACATTACCCAGCAACAACAACAACAACAACAAAAAATTAGAAAAATAAAATAAATTAATTAAGTAAAGAAAAAGGTTTCATCTCTACTGTACACCAAGGAGATATCTAGTTACTTTAATTTAAAAAAGACTTTAATATTCAAGCACTGAGGGGAAAATTAAATTAGTTTCAATATTTTCTTCCTCTGGTTGTTTTTGTTTGACTGAAGATGAAATTATTGTCACAATCATTAAAAACAGATAAAAGACATAAAACCAGCTCAGTCTGAGAGTGTGTGTAACATCAGGTTATATTTTATATTTCAACTTTATTTAAACACACACACACACTTGCGCTCAGTGTGACACAACAAGCTGAGATTGTGTCTCGTTATTTTAATTAATAATTATAAAAGAAATTAGCACAAACCAGCACCTGGACTCTAACACTGACCCCGAAACAGTCAGAGCTCCCCCTGCTGTCTGCAGCGTATATGACAAGCCCCGCCTCCTTAATAGTTATAACTAGGTATCATGATTGACAGCTGTATTAACCAATCACCTGGAACATCACTGATCCGTGTGTGTGTGTGTGTGTGTGTGACTTATTAAACTTTAATGTTTCAGAGTTTTATCCTGATGTCACTGTTTACATTATTAACTTATGTGTGTGTGTTTCAGTGTGTGTGTGTGTGTGTGTGTGTGTGTGTGTGGATGTCAGAGCTGGGTGATAATTGGTTAAACACTCTCCCCTCTCCCGGCCCTCCTGCTGGTTAAATTAGCACGTCTCTGCGACTGTTTCCTGTTGCTGGGCGGCGATGATGGTGATGATGATGACTTGTTACCATGGTAATTACTGAAGCAGAACAACAGGAAGACAGGCGGGGTCACAAAGGTCACGTCACTGACACCGACCTCCCCCTCCTCCCCCCTGATCCTCTCTGGTTCCTGTTGTTTTTCTGCTCTTCAGGAACTTTTCTGCTCTGTTGCCTCATTAGAGGCTGAGAGGAGAGCTCTGATTGGACGATCGCTTCAGAGCGCTGCTAATTATCTCCGCCCAATCAGAGACGCACAGATACATGGTTAAAAATCTGACGCCTAATCTTTGTTATCGTTCCGTCGTCCATCATGTTTCCTGTCGTTGCTTTGTTTCTTTCTCTGCATCGTTTTTTAACTTTTTCACGCCCTCTTCACCGCCGCCACATCAAGCTTTTTACTTCCTGTTTAGTCCCCCCTGATCATAACCACTCACTGACATTAACACCTGTGTGTGTTTGGGTGTGTGTGTGAGTGTGTGTGTGTGTCCTCTCTAATGACTCTAATGCATTCAGTCTCTGCTTCCTCTCTCTCAGCCAATCAGCCCTCATCAGAAGGTCAGCAGCAGCCAATCAGAGAGCAGCAGGTGAGTGTGGAGGTCAACGAGCTGTTGAGCTGAGATGTGAAGAGGCTGCGCTGACGAAGGAGAAGTTAATGAAGAGCAGAGAGACGCAGACTCGTTTATCTGCGCTTTGTTTTTAATCCAAACATCAGGAGCAGAGGATTAACCTCGCAGCTCCGCCGGCGCCCGCCTCCTTAAATATCTCTGACCCTCAGGGCCTCTCTGATGACACGAGGCGGTCTGCAGCCTCAGGAGGAGCTGAGTGAAAACACCTGAGCAGGTAGAGACTCAGTGACAGAGGCTGCAGGTAGAGGGCGCTCTCCCAGAGCAGTTAACACTGACACTCAATATTTACTTTAATGTTTCTACTCTGAGGTTATCATAAAAACACTCATGTGGAGAGGACAGAGAGCTGAAGTGTGTGTGTGTGAGTGTGTGAGTGTGTGTGTGTGTGTGTGTGAGTGTGTGTGTGTGTGTGTGTGTGTGTGTGTGTGTGTGTGTGAGTGTGTGTGTGTGTGTGTGAGTGTGTGTGTGTGTGTGTGTGTGTGTGTGTGTGTGTAGTCATATATCTCAGCTAATGGGGGCCCGCTGACATAAATTCTCCTCTAACCGACGTTTTAATGCAGTGAGGCATCAGCTGCAATATGAAGCTGTAATAGACTGAGCGCACACACACTCACACACACACTCACACACACACTCACACACACACACACACACACACTGGAGCAGGCAGCAGAGTGTATCCTGAGTGTGAGCGATGTCAGAGTGGAGCGCAGTCGGAGTCTAACGCTCAGCTGATGAATAAAGACTGATACCTCAGGTCGACAACATTAACCATCAGCAGCTACGGTGGCTGGTGAGGTCACGCCGCGGATCCACGCCGTGGATCCGCGGCGTGGATCAGAAAGGTGTCTGACCACCTGAGGCCAGGTGAGCTCAGCACTCTGCAGGTACGTTTAGTGATCAGACAGTAATTCTGACAGAGGAGGGTTTGCTGAGCTCGCTCACAGAGCGGCTTTTAGCAAGAAAAACATCAAACAACCAATCACAAACAGGCGTGCAGATTCCTGGCTATGATCTTGTTTTTCCAGAGTGTTCTGGTTTCAATCTTGTTTTTAAGAAGTATCCTGGTAAAGATCTTGGTTTGAGGTAATAACCTGGTAATGATCTTGTTTTTTGAAGAGTATCCTGGTGATAAGCTAGTTTTCAAAAGTTTTCTGTAATTACATTGTTTTTAGGAGGTTTCCCAGTAATGATCTTGTTTTAAGAAGGTATCCTGGTAATGATCCTGTTTTTTGAGGAGTATCCTGGTAATGATCCTGTTTTAAGAAGGTATCCTGGTAATCATCCTGCTTTAAGGAGGTATTGTGGTCATGATTTGTTTATAAGAAGTATCCTGGTTTTGATCTAGTTTTTGAGAATTATCCTGCTTATGATCTTGTTTTTAAGGCGTATCCTGGTAATAATCTTGTTTTTAAGGCATATCGTGGAATTAAATTATTTTTAAGAGGTATCCTTGTTGTGATCTAGTTTTTTAAAAGTGAATCTTGGTTATGGTCTTGTTTTTTGTGGAGTATCCTGGTAAAGATCATGTTTTTTTTTAGAAATATCATGGTGAAGGTCTTGTTTTTGAGGAGTATCCCGGTGATGATCTTGTTTTTAAGAAGTATCCTGATAAGGATCTTTTTTTAAGTGAAATTCTGGTTATGATCTTGTTCTTAGGAGGTATCCTGGTAATCATCTTGTTTTTTGAGGAGTATCCTTGTGATGATCTTGTTTTTAAGGACTATCCTGATAATGATCTTGTTTTTAAGGACAATCCTGGTAAAGATCTTGTTTTTAAGAAATACCTTGGTTATGATCTTGTGTTTTGAAGAGTATCCTGGTGATGATCTTGTTTTTGAGGGGTGTTCTGGTAGTGATCTTGTTTTTTTGAGAAGTTTGCTGGTTTTGATCTTGTTTTAAAGGATTTTTCTGGTTATGGTCTGGTTTTTAAGAAGTATCACGGATATGACCTTGTTATTTTATAGTTATTCTGGTAATGATCTTGTTTGAAGAAGTATCCTGCAGATGATATTGTTTTTTGAAGAGTATCTTCGTTATGATCTTGTTTTGAAAGAAGTATCCTGGTAAAGATCTTGTTTTTAAGAAGTATTCTGGTAATCATCTTCTTTTTTTAAATGAAATTCTGGTTCTGATCTTGTTTTGGAGGAGTATCCTGTTAGCGATCTTGTCTTTTTTTGGTGTGTTCTGGTTGTGATCATGTTTTGTTGCTGAACAAACCAACCAGGTCAGGTTTGAGCCGTCAGCTCATCCAATAAACATCCAGTAATCCTGCACCTGAGAGAGTCGGATTAAACCGTTTATCCCCCAAACACCTTTTATCCCAAGTGTGTGTGTGTGTGTGTGTGTGTGTGTGTGTGTGTGTGTGTGTGTGTGTGTGTGTGTGTGTGTGTGTGTGTGTGCGTGCGTGTGTGTGTGTGTGTGTGTGTGTGTGTATGTGTGTGTGTGTGTGTGTGTGTTAACAGGATATTGGCTCTCTGTTACCGTGCGGATTAGCGGCCGTGATTCTTTTCAACACGAGGACTTCAGATCACTCAGAGTGTGTCTGTCTCAGGCCCGTCTACACACACACACACATGCAGAAACTGTGTGTGTGTGTGTGTGTGTGTGTGTGTGTGTGTGTATAAAGGTAAAACATTGTCAGTCTCTTTCTGTTTCTTTAGTCTGTATGTTTTTTATATTTTTTATTTCGCTCTGTTTGAACTTTTTATTACCTGCTGCAGAAAAACTTTCAGCTTTAATTTTCTAATATTTTATATCCTGAAGTCAGCGCACACTGACATTTATTCAACACACACACACACACACACACACACACACACACACACACACACACACACACACACACACACACACACACAAGTGTATATATAGGTTCTGCTGGTCATAAGAATCTGAGGGGGGTTGTTTGAGTCCTCACGTTGTTTTCAGTTGAACGTGTTTGGATGAAATAAAATTTTTCAGCTGTGATCATCTCCCTCTGGATGCCACCTAACTGAAATTAGAAAAAAAAATCCTTATTTGTACTTTAAATATTTTTTGACTGATTAGTTCAACTATTTGATACTGAAAATAAAAACAAAAAAATCAATAAATGATTTAAAATTTAAATTGATCAGCAACATTAACTCAGGAGAAAAAAATATAAAATGCTTTAACTTCCAAAAAAAAAAAAGATTTTTGCAGATTTTTTTTTTAATTCAAAATGAGGAAGTTAAAAGTGAAAGCATGCCCCCCCCCTGGTCACAGGCTCCACCCTGACAGCGTACCCGCTATTTGAGAAGGACCGCATTAACCTCTGACCTCACCTGGATACCTCTGAGGTCATGAAACATGACGATCTCATGTTCATCAATAAAATCAATGCTACAACTGTGTGTCAGCTGACTGATGACATCATTACCCTACAGTTACTGCCTGTGTGTGTGTGTATGTGTGTGTGTGTGTGTGTCCCTCCTACACACAGGACAGGTAAATTGGTGAGACTTCACCCTCCTAATGCTTCTCTCTGATTGGCTGAGCTGTGTTTAGACTGACACGTCTCAGGAGTGACAGATTGATGAGACAGACGGCTGCATTAAACACTTCACACACACACACACACACACACAGTGCTAACAGTATCTTTGTATTTTCTGAGTGCCAGTTTCTGTTCGGTGATTT
>NW_027437201.1:23537500-23562500 GCF_033239565.1 Halichoeres trimaculatus | reverse complement strand
CGTTAGAGAAAACATCCCATCTGTGTGTGACAGAGAGTGAAGATGAGTTTTATTAACACACACACATGTGATAAGTGTCTGGGCTGTAAGTGTCTCAAACGCAAATAAGACAGGGTCACAACGTCAGAGTGTGACATCACAGCTTCATCCCGCTGAGGCCTCACACACACACACACAATCACACACACTTCATAACTGTGTGTGATTGTGTGTATTTGTATGTGTGTGTGTAAGTGTGATATTTTAATAGCAGTGAGGATGGAGGTAATTACTGTCAGAGACAACACAGGAGAGCTACTGCAGACTAACTGTGTGTGTATGTGTGTGTGTGTGTGTGTGTGTGTGTGTGTGTGTGTGTGTGTGTGTGTGTGTGTGTGTGTGTGTGTGTGTGTGTGTGTTTGTGTGTCTGTTTGAATGGATCCACCCCACCTGAATTGTTTACTCTGTCAGGTGACAGGTGTGATGTAATGCAGTCAGCTGATCTGTTTATTATGAAGGATGCCACAGCAGCTGAAGGTACCGTATTAACCATAATATAGGGGAACTACAAATTAAGGAATGGTGATATGGGTTGTGGAGTGAGTTTGGCTGGATTAAGGTCCTAAAAACACACCTGAATCTCCCAGGTACCCTACCTGTGCCTGTCTCCCACACCTGGATAGAGTAAAATGATGAAACAGAAAGACCGAGATCTGAGACCAGACAGCAGCACACTGAAAAAATACATGTTAAACCAACAGAGAGGGGTCAGCTGACCAACACACCTTCATACTACTGACACACTATGGGAGAGAGGGAGAGAATGTGTGTGTGTGAGTGTGTGTGTGAGTGTGTGTGTGTGTGTGTGTGTGTGTGTGTGTGTGTGTGTGTGTGTGTGTGTGTGTGTGTGTGTGTGTGTGTGTGTAAGCAGACAGTAAGAGCTGTGCAGAGAGAATCTTCCATCTCTGAATACTGATGATACTCAACTGTCTGCTCCAAGTCCCCTGATACACACACACACACACACACACACACACACACACACACACACACACACACACACACACACACACACACACACACATATTCACAAAGATGATTGGTATTCCTGTCAAGGGGAACAATGGGAGAGACTGACAGTGATCCATTTACATCTCTGTCTGTGTGTGTGAGTCTGTCCATTCACACACACACACACACACACACACACACACACACACACACACACACACACACACACACACACACACACACACACACACACACACACACACACACACACACACACACACACACACAGATCCGTTTAGGCTTTCTGAAGAAGACAAAAGCATAAACAGCTCTGACTAACTGTCGAAACGCCGCCTCAGCACAAACTACATAACATCTCAATCCTCTGTAGGATAGACACACACACACACACACACACACACACACACACACACACACACACACGTATTGTAATGAGGGTGCAGGTAGCTGTCAGCAGCAGATTTATCGTCCCTGCTGACTCTGACTGTCCAACTCCTTACTTCAAAGTGTCCTCATGTTCCAGCCCGCAGGCACACACACACACACACACACACACACACATACATCTGTAATTTATTGATAGTCTTTGTAGTTATACTGTTGCTGATTTCATCATAATCTGAGTTAATCCTGATGTTAATCTGACTGTCAGACTCAGGTGTGTCACCACAGGTTTTCTGAGATCACCTGCTCAGGTAAAGCTCATGTTAGACTCATCTGAATATCACCTGTCCTCACCTGTCTGTCTCTACCTGAAGTTATCATACTCTTTTTCCCATGAAGCTCTGCTGCAGCCCTGTGTTACCATGGTTACGGGTCATGTTTATGAGTAAGTTTCAGTCTAAATGTCACCTGTGACTCTACTGATGTTTGGATGCTGAGAGGAGTGTGTGTTCAGCTCATTCATTCTCATACACACACACACACACACACACACACACACACACACACACACACACACACACACAGTGATAATGTGATGCTAATAAAGCTCAGTGTGTTTGGCAGACGGCCGATCAGTGACCTTTACATGATGATGAAAGACAAATGTCAGCAGGGTAACTGTGTGTGTGTGTGTGTGTGTGTGTGTGTGTGTGTGTGTGTGTGTGTGTGTGTGTGTGTGTGTGTGTGTGTGTGTGTGTGTGTGTGTGTGTGTGTCTGAAGGTGTGAAACAGTAAAACTCCTCAAAGGGATGAAGAAGGAGAAGAAGAGCAGGATCCACACACACACCTCTCCCTCTCCGCCTGTGCTGTAAACCCTCAGGCTCACCTGTGTCTCTCAGTGCCACGACATGACACACACACACACACACACCTGGAGCTCAAACACTCATTAACAGCCTCTGCGCTCTTACCTGTAAAGGTGTGTGGAGGTGTATGAAGGTGTGTTGCCCAGCCGCAGGTCCTGCTCGTGTTTCCAAACGAACTAACGCAGCGCACCAGTTCCGTTTCCTGATTGAAGTGGTCACGTGGTCACAGAGCGCCAACTGCTCCTGATTGGTGGTTTAAGTCCTAAAACAAGTTCCTGGTTTTAATCCAAGCCGGATCAAAGGTTTGGAAATCTGAATGTAGTTCAGGCTGAACTGAATTAACTCTGAGAACAGATTTTAACAATAACGCGAATTTTCCCGCTCAGTGGGAGGAGCCACAGGCAGGGGCGTAGCTACAATTAGGCAAACACAGGCAGTTGCCCCAAGATTCCCAGGGGCCCCCAAAGCATCTCTTAAAAACTGATTTATGAAGTTCTCTTCAATTAAATCATTTCTTTTTTCTAAATCTTACTTCACATGCTTCAAAATACATCAAAGGCTTAATCTGTAATGATGGTTTTGGCTCCTCCCCCTCCCTTCTTATTCAATGGGCTATTCCATGTTACAACACATCTGAACATTTGATTCAGGAAGAAAGTGGTAAAAACACTTTTTTCCCTTTTTTAAATATTCTTAACCAAGTGTGAAATAAAACCAATATTGCTCTAAGATCTGAGATAAACGTATCAGACTTTTAGGATTTTAAGGACTTTATCTAGCCCAGGAAACAGGATCATTTTCTCTAAATCAAACTTTTGGAGTTGGTGATAAACATTATTGTATAAATCTCTTTTTTGGAAACATAACTCACTGGACAGGGGGTCAAATAAAAATACATTCACTCTAAAATAATAGTACCAAAAAGTATGCTAACTGTAAATATCACCTCTTTCAGTAGATTTTTTTCCAGTTTGATGTTGTGCTTGATATTTACATATTTTTTCTTTACTAAATTATTTTTTTCAATATTTACCTATTGTAATGTTTTTCACTTCATCCTTTGTTGTTTGTTCCTGTTACTCTGTAAATTCCCCACTGTGGGACAAATAAGCTGTCAATGGACCATAAAAGATTTCAAATCCAGGACAAAGTGGACTAAATGATGGATTCACTTTTTTCTAAATCAAACTAAAGTACAGAACTTGAGGAAATGCATTTAGTTGTGTTAAGTTAGCATGTACAAGATTAGCACTGTCTCATGCCTTGATTCTGGGAAAGAGACAGTGGACCCAGGGAAGGCCAGTCTAGCTCTGAGGAAGAGGAGTTACAAGGACATGGAGGGCCCCATGGACTGGGTTTGCCTTGGGCCCCCAAACCACTAAATACGCCCCTGGCTACAGGACATCAATCAATCTTTATTTAAATGGCGCCAAATCACAACAAACGCCATGTTACTTAAATATCAACGGGTTTATACACAAAGAAACGTCAGTCACACAGCAGACACAGGTGAGCTGTTACCTGAGTTCAGTATACCTACACACACACACACACACACACACACACACACACACACACACACACACAGTCAGGGCCTGTTTGTTACACTCAGCATGTCTAGGAAACACACACATCTCTCCCTCTGCAGTCAGTCCAGTCCTCCTTCTCCTCCTCCTCCTTCCTTCCTCCTTGTTTCCTCCACCTCCTTCCCTCCTCGTCTCCTCTACATACTAACCTTGTTTCAGTCTCTAACCTTCACTTCATCACTCGCTTTTCGTCCCTCCTGGTTTCTTTTCATTTCTTCGTCTCCGTCTTTCAAACTGAATTTGCCTCACTCTGTGTGTGTGTGTGTGTGTTGGTGTCTCTGTGTGTGTGTGTGTGTGTGTGTGTGGCATATGAAGGCGTGTGTTCCGGCGCTGACGGGTAATGGGAAATTGATTGTGACAAAACGACATTACAGACGAACATTTCCATAAGAGTTTATTTACGCCGTGTTTCCGTGGGGAACATCATCTCCCTTCATATTCGCTCACGGTTGCCGTGGCGTTGATGTGATGCTGGCAGGACCGCGGCGGCGTCCTCTGGGGGAATCGAACCCGCGGCGTCCGCTAACAAATGAACAGCCCCTGCAAACGGGCCGCAGTCATCTTTTCATTTAACCCGAGCTCCGCTCCGGCCGCCCGCTCTCTCTCCAAATCAAGACTTAATTTCATTCCCATGATGCCCTGCTGCAGCACGGCGCATGTGGTGGCGGTTTATTGGCTGATATGAAGGCGGCGGAGTGGTAATTACCGCCAAAATAACCCGCGCTGCTCATGTAAATAGAGACAAATCAGAGGAATATTTACTGTTTCTGAAAACTCATCTCAGCCAATCAGCAGCCAGCAGAGTCACAGACTGAATCACAACCACACACACCTAACTCACACACACACACACACACACACACACACACACACACACACACACACACACACACACACACACACACACACACACACACACACACACACACACACACACACACACACACATATACTGAGGCAAGTTCTCCGTCAGTGTGTTTCTGTCTCTCTGAAACTTGGAGATGGACCAGATGTCACATGACCAGGGTCTGGTTCACCTGGTGTCAGGATTCTGAGTTCACCTGAACCATAATCTGTAATCCCACCAATCAGACAGCAGAGGTCACTTCACAGGTTCCCGTGGCTCACCTGTAAACAGGTGTAGGAACCCAGCCAGGTAAGTCCAGCCCATACCTGACTCACCTGGGTCCGGTCTGTTGAGTTCCCTTTTTGATCATGTGACAGGTGAACACACACCTGTCCATTCATGTTTGCAATGCGTTGTCATGGTGATGTGATCTGATTGGACAGCTGATCATCAATATTAACAACACTGCTCATATTAACTATTAACGAGCCGCTCGTTAATCATTAACAAGACTGGGTTCACCTGTCAGAGAACATCACATCACACACAAACAAACACACACGCACACACACACACACACACACACACACACACACACACACAGAGCTTAAATTTTGTTTCAGGATGATCTGAAGCAGTGTTTTCAGTCACATGACAGAGGACGCCTGTCAGACAGAGAGCGGCTGCTGTTTTATTGATGCTGAACCGTGATCACCGGATTTATCTGAAACTCACTAAAGAGACTCATTAATGATTTATCAGCTCAGACAACAGGCCCATAATGGAGCTCTCAGAGTGTGTGTGTGTGTGTGATGCTGTAAGTAAAATAGCTTTTTAGCAGAACATGCTAACAAAAGTGTCTTTAGCGTGTTTTAAGAGCTCCTTTGTGCTCTTCGTCTCTTCCTGACAGAACACGAGGAACATGAGGAGATTGAAGACCATGAGAAACATGAGGAACACGAGAAAGGCGTGGACTATTGGGGGAATGAAGACCTTATGGAACATGGGGAAGATGAAGACTGCGAGGAACATGAGGAAAATGAGGAAGATGAGAAATGAGAAGAATAAGGAACATGGAAAACATTGGGAGAATAAAAAAAACTGGGGTCACGCAAGGAACACAAAGAAAACACATGGAGAATCAGGATCACGAGGAAGATGTGGAGAATGAAGATAATGAGGATCTTGAGGGACAGAAAGAACTTGGGGACGGTCAAGATTAAGAGGTACATGAGGAGAACGATGATCATAAGTAAGTTTTTGAGAAAAAAAGATCATGAGGATCATGAGGGGAGAATGATTAAAAGGAGAAAATTTTGAGAATAACATGAGAAGAATTAATATCAGGTAACATGAGGTGAATGAAGATCATGAGAAACATGATGAACACAAGGAAGGCTAGGACTATTGGGAGAATGAAGACCATGTGAAACATGGGGAAGATGAAGATTGTGAGGAACATGAGGATAATGAGGAAGATGATAAATGAGAAGAATAAGAAACATGAAAAACATTAGCAGAGAAAAAACTGGGGTAACATAAGGAACACAAAGAAAGGGGAAATTAGGATCATGAGAAAGGTGAGGAGAATGAAGACCATGAGGAACAACAAAGAGGATCATGAGGATAATGATTAACAGGAGAAAACTTGGAGAATAACATGAGAAAATTTAAAACTTAGGAGGAACATGGTGAATATGAGAAAGATGAGTAACGTGAGGTGAACAACGGTCATGAGGAAAGTGAGGAGAATGAAGATCATGAGGATCTTAAGGACCATAAAGAACTAGAGGAAAATAAAGATTAAGAGGTACATGAGGAAAACAATGATCATAAGTGCGTTTTTGAGAATGAAGATCACGAGGAACATGAGAATAATTTAAATTCAGGAGGAACATAGTGAACATGAGCAATACGAATAACATGAGGTGAACAACGATCATGAGGAAAGTGAAGAGAATGAAGATCATGAAGATCATAAGGAAAACAACCATCATGAGGAACATGAGAAAAGTTAAATTCAGGAGGAACATGAGAAATATGAGGATTATGAGTAACATGAGATGAACAACAATCACGAGGAAGGCAAGGAGAATGAAGATCATGAGGATCATGAGGATCATAAGGAAAACAGCCATTATGAGGATTATGAGAAAAATTAAAATGAGGAGGAACATGAGGAATCTGAGGAACATGAGGAATCTGAGGATCATGAGGAGAATGAGAAACAGAAGGAACATGAGGCTCAGATTGTCTCATGTTGAGATGAGGTTTCACAGACTCTGGATCTTGGAGCTGAGGCAGACGGAGATAAAGTCTGTGAGGAAGTTGAGTGTTTGTGTTTGAGCAGCAGAGACGATCAAACTTTTACTCTTCAGGTTGTTTTAAACTTGTTGCGGTTCTGTTGTAAACTGTAGGTGTGTGTGTGTGTGTTTGAGTGTGTGTGTGTGTGTGTGTGTGTGTGTCAGCCTACAGATTCAGCATGATATTCTTTCTATAATTTGAGCTGTCAGCTCCTCCTCCTCCTACTCCTCCTCATCTTGGTCGGGTCATTTGTCATGGAGGAAATCGAGGCTCAAATCTTCCTCTGTGGTAATATCTCTGTCATTCACCCTCCCCCCCTCCTCCCCGCCTCCCCCTCCTCCCCCTCTCATCTGTGTGTGTGATGCTATCAGACGAGAGGAGGTGACAGTCTATCAGAGCACCTCCTCCCTGCTCCCTGATAACTCTCCTCAGTTATAATGTAAGAAGATGATAAGGAATAATAGTGTTTCATGAGAGCAGCTATCGAGCGGCGGCGCAGACATCCATCAGCTGCTGTTTATCGCCGTTTGACCAGAGAGCAGCAAAAATAATACAGAGCAGAGAAACAATCAGCAGCTCTATGAGATTACAACTCCTCACATCTCCAAATACAACTCTGAGAGCCGGGAGCAGGGATCAGCTGCTCCCTGGGACACCTGAGGAAACACACACACACACACACACACACACACACACACACACACACACACACACACACACACACACACACACACACACACACACACACACACACACACACACACACACACACACCGTCCAAGGTTTCCACAAAGAATGTCACATTAGGATCCATCAAACCTCAGGACAGTTTTCCACTTCTAGGTCTCCTCAGGGCGACAGAGATTCCCTTAAAGGGCCGGAGACAGAAAGAGGGAATGAGTGTGTGTGTGTGTGCTCGCAGGAGTGTGTGTGTGTGTGTGAGGCTCAAAGGGTCAAAAATAATGAGAGAGATTAATTTAATAACAAGACTTTTCTAACGACCTCATCCGACTCACTGATGACTCCACATAAAGTATGTGTGTGTGTGTGTGTGTGTGTGTGTGTGTGTGTGTTCACTCATTAGCGATTTAAAAAGACAGACTGAACAAACCTGCCGTCTTTTTTCTCTCCTTCATTTATCTTTAGCCATACACACTCTCAGCATGTGGGTGTGTTGTACAAGTGTGTGTGTAGTTCATGAGTGTGTATGTGGAGACTGTGAGTGTGTGTTGTCTTGTTGTGTGTGTAATCCTTTTTCTGAGCATAAAAGGGTCAAAACCACAAATTAACTTTCTTCTCATTAATTTAACCAGGATTAGCAGCCAATCAAACACACACACACACACTCTTACACACACACTCACAGAGGGTGTGTGTGCATGTGTGTGCGTGTGTGTTTGGGGTTAATTGTGTTGATGTTGACTTTTAATTGGTTTCCATTCAGAGAATATTCAGCAAATAATATTCAACTTCTCCTCCCACCACACACACACACACACACACACACACACACACACACACACACACACACACACACACACACACACATGTTGATCTTAACATGTTTCATTCTTCGTCTGTTTTACTGCAATCCTCCTCTCCTTCATAACTCCTCCTGAGACAACATTAGATTAACCTGAGCTCTGTGTGTGTGTGCGCGCGTGTGTGTGCGTGTGTGTGTGAGAGAGAGAGAGAGGGAGAGTGTGTAAGAGGGGTGTGAGTGTGTGTTCAGCCTGATATTAGAAAAGGCAGGATGATAATCGCTCACTTGTCAGCGTGACATCAGACATGGATCATATTTAGAGCCCATGAAACTCAATTACACACACACACACACACACACACACACACGGTAAATCCACTTACTGTTATTAATAACTGCGGTTTGACAGGCTGGACACACACATGACTTTTCTCTCTTCTCTCCATCATTTTGATCTCATTTACTTTATTTGTTTCTCCTCATCTGCTCCTTCCTTCTTTCCTTGTCTCCTTTCCTTACTTCCTTCTGGCCCAGTTTTGTCCTTCATCCATCCATTTTTTAAATCCTGTTATCGCTGTTTTTCCTCTTTCCGTCCATTTTCCCTTTTTCTGTTCACAACATTTCATCCTTTCATCCTCTCTTTCTTTTCTCTCTCTCCTTACCTGCTCTTATCCTTCCTTCCTTTCCTTCCTTTCCTGCTCCCTTTTGATTTTCTTTGTTTCTTCTACCTTACTCCTTCCCCTTCACACTCAGAAAACAGGTTTGTGGGTCAGTGTGTGTGTGTGTGTGTGTGTGTGTGTGTCCGGTTCAATGCTAACAGGATGTTGCAACATCAAGATAACATTGTATCATTATATCCTAAACACACACACACACACACACACACATACACAGACACACAGACAAGCAGAGTGTGTGTGTGTGAGCGTGTGCAAACAGAGTGTGACCTTGTTAAGTCTCGTTAGCGATCAGGTTTGTTTGCAGGTAATTAGTTTGTTTTGTTTCAGTTAAATCAACAAACATGCCCCCCCCACCCCCCACCCTCACCCACCCACCAACACACACACACACACACACACACACACACACACACACACACACACACACACCCCTGGGAGTCCCATGTGTTTACAGCCACTGGGTGTCACGATGACACAGCGCTGTGGAGCAAAGAGCTGATTGGTCGATTGATAACAGATCAGTTCATCAGCGTGTGTGTGTCTGTGTTTGTGTGTGTGTGTGAGTCAGGAGTGTGTTTTCTCCTCTCTTCCCCTTGGGTGATGTCCCCACCCCCAGGGCCTGACTGGCCTCATGGCCCCTGATGCCCGGCAGACTGACGGGCTGAGACCCACTGTCACATGTTTATTCTTTCCCTTTGCTTATAAACGTTTGTTTGGGGTGATGACTGATTTTAACGAACAGAAAGTACAGATTGATGTCTCGGCCTGTCAGGTCTTTGAGCTGAACAAACTTTCTTTAACTTTCCAAAATACCCAAATCTTACTGACACAGCATCTGGACCAGGGGTCTGCAACCTTTACTTTCATATGAGCCATTTGGCCTCAGCTCAGCTGGACTAAAGTCAGTCCAGAGCCACGGATGTACTTTATCTTCACAATTAAGGCTATAAAGTGTATAAAAACCTATATAAAGTAAAAATCTAGAGGATAATTAACTAAACGTGAAGTTTTTTGTTTATAAAAAATGTACATGTGATGTCTTTGTTTTTCATTTTGGACAAAATTGCTAATATTTAAAAACATTTTGGAAAAAAATGCAATTTCATAAATTCCATAAATTTGCAAAATTTATCAAAAAAATGTAAAAAAAAATTAGAAAAATTCCAAAAAAGTGTCAATTCAAAGATTTGCTGTTTGAAAAAAAAAAATCACATTTCAAAATGTGCAAATTTGAAAAAAAAAAAAAAAGT
This sequence comes from Halichoeres trimaculatus, assembly GCF_033239565.1. NCBI lineage: Eukaryota > Metazoa > Chordata > Actinopteri > Labriformes > Labridae > Halichoeres > Halichoeres trimaculatus. Next base: position 23,552,090 of record NW_027437201.1, on the reverse strand, counting down.
AATTTATATATTAGACGAAAAATGCTGAAATTAAAAACCGTGAAAATTTGTAGAAAATATTACAAAAATTTGTAATATCTTTAAAGAGACAACTTGACTTTTAATTATTTAAAAAAGTGTAAAAAAAATGAATAAAAATAAATTCAAAGAATTTGCAGAATTTCAGAAAAATGTAAAGGCTTCAACAAAATTTCACCAAAATGTTTATGCCTAATTTATTAACAGAAATGTCTTTAATCAAAATTTTTTCAAAAAAAAGGAAAAATGTAAAAAAAAGGAAAAAAAAAACAAAAAAATAGTTATTTCAAAAATTTCCAAAGTTAAAAAAGGTAAAAAAAAAAAAAATCAAATTGAAAATTGAATTTAAAAAAAAAGAAATTTAAACATTTGCCAAAAAATGCTGAAAATTAAAACCATTTAAATTTGAAAACCAAAAAAAAAACAAAAATGTGTAAAATCTTTAAAAAATATATTTATATATGTAATTAAAAAATAAATTAGAAGAATTCGCAAAAATCTCAGAAAAATGTAAAGGCTTCAACAAAGTTTCAAAAAAATGTTTATGTATAATTTATTTACCACAATTTCTTTAATCCTCAATTACCTCTGTAAAAAAGTAAAAAATTCTTTATTTCAATAATATTTTTCAAAGCTACAAGAAGCCACTGCAAAGGAGTCAAAGAGCTGCATGAGGCCCCAGAGCCACAGGTCACAGACCTTTGATCTAGAACTTTCTCCTGAGCACAGCCAGGGGCCGTTATGGCGTCATGTGACAGTGGAGTTGGTTGTGAAGGGTTTGAAGTGAAGTTATGTTGATAACTTCATTAGGCTAACTCACAACTGCCAACACTAGACTCTGACAAAGCCACATCCCCTCATGTATCCACATGCTTCTGGAAACTTCTGGAAGTAAAGAAGAGCTGAAGTTTGTTTCTGCTCATTAAGGCGGGTCAGCTGAGGCCAATTGATCCAATCAGATCACCGATGAAGACACAGGTGGGTTAATGAGCTAAACGTGATACCTGCAGGACACACTCTCTTTTACACACACACATACACACAGAGTGTTTGGTGTGTGTTAGCTGCTGTTGTAAACATCCTGATTGGACGATCAGACAAGGTGAGACAGGTCACACACACTCTGGGGGTGGAGTGTGTCGGTGTGTGTGAGGATCAATAAGAATCAGATCAATAGGTGGAGCATCGATCAGCAGTAATGGAGAGCATCAGTCTGAGACAAGGAGGCACACACACACACACACACACACACACACACACACACACACACACACACACACACACACACACACACTGTATATCACACACAGCGTTAAAACAACCCTTGATCATGAACTTTCGCTCTTCTCTTTCTTTCTTTCTTTCTTTCTTTCTTTCTGTCTCTGTCTTTCTCTCTTCATTAGTATTAGCTGAACAGGTTGGCTAATTGCTAATAAAGCCATTAGCGCTGTGTGCTAACAGCTGCTGTCAGGGCAGACTGCCATGTTAGCATGTTAGCTGCTAGCTCAGCAGCCTCCTCCAGCTGTCTGTGTTTGTATTCAGTCAGAGGAGCTAACAGTTAGCATCGTAGCTCTGCCTCAGTGACGTCCCATCCCCTCCATCCTTGTAACGTAAAAAAATTTCAACTTACCATGAAATAACCCCACATTTAGCAATAAAATTTAAGCAATGCATTATGTTTATGGCAATAATTTCATATTTTGTATGCTTCCTATAATATTTGCATAATATAATCCTGATTGCACGTGTGTCTCTTTAGATTTATGAATCTATCTTTAAATTAAAGTGCATTAAAATTAGATTTGACCAATGAAACTTCCTACTAGTTTTTAAAGTTCACTCTTATTTACGGTTCATGCAGGTATACTCAAAGTCAAAGTCGTTTTGATGGTGTAATGTTTTTCTTCTTGTCAAGACATACATTTCTGTGGTATGTTACATAATGCACCAAATTCTTACATTTTCCTGCATTTTGTAAAAACGGCTGTATGATGTGAGATCAGAGTTTTGTGTCATAAGCTAACAAAAGCTACATGAGGCTAGCTGGGGCTAGCCAAGGCCAACTAAAACCTACTAAGGCTTGCTAAAGCTAATGGAAGCTTACCAAGGCTAGCTGAAGCTAACTGTTAACTAATGCTAACCCAAGCTAGCTGAAACTAATTGAAGCTAACTCAGGCTAGTCAAAGCTAACTGAAGCTTACTTAGGATAGCTGAAGCCAGCTGAAGCTAAATGAGGTTAACTGAGGCTGGCTGGAGCTAACTGTTAACTGATGCTAACCCAAACTAGATGAGGCTAATTGGACCTAACCTGGGATAGCTGAAGCTAACCGAAGCTATATCAGGTTAACTGAGGCTAGCTGGAGCTAACTGTTAACTTATGCTAACTCAAGCTAGCTGAGGGTAACTGAAAGTAACTAAGGCTAGCTGAAGCTAACTGAAGCTTACTTGGGATAGCTGAAGCCCGCTGACGCTAAATCAGATTAACTGAGGCTAGCTGGAGCTAACTGGAGCTAACTCAGGCTAACTGAAGCAAATTTAAATCATTCAGTCTGAAATTGTCAAACAGATAATCACAGAATGAACACTGGACTGAACAGAGAAACACCTGACACACCTGGGAGACACACACACACACGTCAGAGAGAGGGAAAAAAAGGCGTGTGTGTGTGTGTGTGTGAGGGGGGAGGGAAAAAGAGTAGAGCAAAAATAGTGAAAAAGGAAAAACAAGTGTTGATGGAGAAGGGAGCTGCTGCTGCCACGGCAACCACAGCACCCTGCTCTCAATCAGGTCCTCAGGGAAAACCCCTGAAGAATGTGTGTATGTGTGTGTGAAGGCTTTCCTCCTGGATATACGAACAGGATGACATGTTATCCAGCAGCAGTAGGAGAGACACTCACAAACACACACTCACACACTCTTACACACACACACTGTGAGATGTTACTTACGGGAGGAAGGTGTTCAAGCTCCTCACAGCTGATCCTGACACACCTGGATCCACCTGCTGACAGATGTCTCAGACTGTATTTAAAGATGGCCAACATGACCTGTTTGGAACACTCAGAGCGCCCCCTACTGGCTGTCTGCAGTAAAGATGATGACCTGGCCTGGTAGATGGACATGGGTCAAACTGTGAAATCAGATGAATGTTCCTTAACCGTGTTTCTGTCTTTGAAGTCAGTTTTCTCAGGCTGAGGGAAGCTGCTCCTCACAGACTTTATGTGAAAGCTGTCGTCTTCTGACTGTCCCGAGGTCAAAGGTTAAAGCGCCAAGGCTCTGAACACACTTCCTCTCCATGTTAGACTGTTCTTCTGTACGACTCTTTAAATCAACAGAACCTCAGTGTGAGCCGATGACAGTGACAGAGGAACCCTCCGTCCGCTGTAAGGTCATAGATTTAATCCACTCATTAACAAACACACACAGCCACACAGGCAGAATAATAAGAGTGTGTGAGAGTGTGTGAGTATGTGTGTGTGAGTGAAATAAAAGAGGTGGAATCAGAGAGAATAAATAAAGGTCTGTGTAATAATGAGGTTTGAAGTTATCACTGATTTATCTTAATCACATCCTGTTTGTGCTTTTGTGTCTCTGAGGGAACACAGCCGTTTAATAAAAGTTCATTAACCACTCTGACTGTGTGTGTGTGTGTGTGTGTGTGTGTGTGTGTGTGTGTGTGTGTGTGTGTGTGTGTGTGTGTGTGTGTGTGTGTGTGTGTGTGTGTGTGTGTTTTGTGCAGTGAAAGCACTTTTTAATCATCACTTTAAACAGAGAGAGAAAAGATATGAGAGAGAATGATAAGAAAACAAATGGAAAGAAACAACCAGAGAAACTCACCAAGGTTCAGGACGGTGCACCAAACACCACTGACGCCAATACTACTGACAATGTCACTATTAATCCAAACTGTACTGACCCCAACATTACTGACCCCAAAAGCTCTGACACAACACTACAGACACTAACAGCTCTGACCTTATCATTACTGACACCAAAACAACTAATCCCTACACTACTGACCCCATAAATACTGTCCCAAACAGAACTAACCTTATAATTACTGATACCAAAAAACTAATCCCTTCACTACTGACCCAACACCACTGACTCCATAATTACTGACCCTTACAGCACTGACCTAATTATAACTGACACCAAAATAACTAATCCTAACACTGCTGGCCCAAACTTAGGACCCCATAAATACTGACACTAACAGCACTGACCTTATCATTACTGACACCAAAAAGCTAATCCCAGCACTACTGACCCAAAACTACTGACCCCAACTCTGCTGACCCTAACAGCACTGACCTTATTATTACTGACACCAAAAAAACTAATCCCAACATTACTGACCCAACACTACTGACTCCAACATTACTGACCCTTACAGCACTGACCCAACACTACTGACCCCATAAATACAGAAACAAACAGCACTGACCCTATCATTACTGACACCAAAAAGCTAATCCCACCACAACTGACCCAAAACTATTGACCCCAACTCTGCTGACCTTAACAGCACTGACCTTATCATGACTGACACCAAAATAACTAATCCCAACACTACTGACCTTATCACTACTGACCCCATAAATTCTGACACTTACAGCACTGCCAAACCCTGCTGACCCCATAAATACTAACCCTAACAGCAGTGACTTTATCATTTCTGACACCAAAATAACTGATTCAAAATCCACTCACCTATCACAGACCTCGTCACCAAAATAACTTATCTGAAATCCACTGATGCATCACAGACACCATCACTATTAATCCCGACAATCCTGACACCATCACCACTGACCCTCACACAACTGACCCCAAAAGATCTGACCTCAAAACTACTGACCCTAACAGCACTGACCTTATTATTACTGACACCAAATAACTAATCCCAACACTACTGACCCAACACTACTGACTCCATTAATACTGACCCTAATAGCACTGACCTTATCATTACTGACACCAAAATAACTGATCCAAAATCTACTGACCCACCACAGACCCCGTCAATATTAATCCCGACAGTACTGGCACTTTCACCAATGACCTCAAAACTACTGACCCCAAAAGATCTGACACAACACTACTGACCCCATAAATACTGACCCTAGCAGCGCTGACTTTATCATTACAGACACTTAAATTGCTGACCCCAACACTATTGAAAACTTATTTAGTGTCTAATAATAACAAGTCTGACGTGGTTCCTTAAAGAATGTTTAATAATTGGAATCAATGGGAATCAAACCTTAAGCTCATCTGCTATAGGACATCAGAACACACTGACTTCTCTACCTGAGGTAATGATGCACAGGTGGAAAAAATGAGGGCGGGGCCACAATCACAAGGGTGGGAACAGACCAGGACAGGAAGTGAGGTAACCTGAAATCAAAAAAGAGACGTGACTACAAAATAAAACTGAGTATAAACTACAAGACTCAGACTCTAACAGTGAGTGTGTTTGTGTGTGTGTGTGTGTGTGTGTGTGTGTGTGTGTGTGTGTGTGTGTGTGTGCAGTCTGACAGTAAAGACAGAAACGTGCTCCTTTAAGCTGCTGATTTTATTCACGGTGAGAAATCATTTCAGTACAGCCAAACATTAAAACGAGGGTCACGTTATAAAGAAGAGAACAGGTGGAGCTGATTGGACGGTCAGCTTTGATTGACAGCTCTATAAATGTGAGACATTAACATTCATTTTTATTTTCTGATACAAAACGATGGATAGTTTTCAGAGTGACACCAGCACAGACACACAGCTACAGCCATGAAGACGACATGAGGACATCCATTATACAAAACACTCTGAGGTCGTATAAATACATATTTATAATCTGTATGGTACAAAAACAGGAAGGAGGCTTCCCTGGTGAGCTCAGTGACAGGCAGGCGGCGGGCGGGCGGGGGCGTGATCAACCACAGTGACGTAGAAATACTCAGCCAGCTACAACTTCAGCGAAAATCACAAAACCCACACAAAAACAGGAAGGGGCGGGGCTGTGAGGTGCAGGGGAGGAGTTTAAGTGCTGGGGGCGGGGCTTGAGTGTCAGGAGTGTGAAAAGTAAAAACATCCCTTAACGAGAAGACAAAAAATCACAGGAGTCGAACAGAAAACAGGATTTGTTTTACAGTGCAAGCATAGAAACGGGGAAGAAATTAATATAAACACAGACAGGCAGGGGGGCGGGGCTTAAACAAAGACATGGAGCTTTCTATTGGAGGAAACTCATTTCTGATCCTGTCCTTTATTAATGTTTATTCTTTCAACCCAGCTTATTAACCAGGTAAAGTTCAGTCAGGATGCTCGTTTCTGATTGGTCAGGATGCTGTCAAACCAGTGGAAAGTTTATAGAGTAAACAGGAAGTGTGAGACAGAGCTCAGTTTCTGCCTCCTGATTGGTTGGAATTTGGCCCACGATGTGTTTGGTCTAGGGACATGAGGTTTTCCTTTTTCTCCCAAACAGAATGACATCACAAGTGGAGTGAGTGATGTCACATCAGAGGTATGACATCACAGATAGTTCACCCTTAGGCCCCGCCCTCAAACACAAACGATAACATCAGAATAATTACAGAGAGATGAAAGCACCCACAGAGATCCTCCCTACAGTCTGTCACTCTGTTTTCCTCCGTCCAATCAGAACCCTCGCTCCATCAGTTCTTTTTTCTATCTATACTCTGCTCTGATTGGTCAGCTGCTGCATGAGGCTCTGCCTTCTGAGGTCACAGGCTCCACCTCCTCTGAGGTGATTGGTGCTCGTGGAGTTGAAGGAGGGACCAAAAGTGAGGAGGAGGAGGAGCTTACATCGGAGGAACAACAAGGCCAGACATGGCTGCAGAGACAGAGACGGAAAGTTAGTAAATTTATTTCACAAAGCACCTTTAAAGAACAGAATCACAAGGAAGATTTTGAAAATAAGATCATAACAGGACGAGGAGAAAGAAAAGACATTAAAAATGTGGTAAAAAAAATTAGAGAAATAAAAGATAGAAAAATCAAATATTAAATTTGTAGAGGGAGAGTCAAAGGAAAAAGGAAAACATTGACATCTGTGGCAGATAGACTTGCTCAGTGCAACAAGAATCTACATTGTCAAGTTTGGAAAAAAATATTTTAAATATACTTTGAGATGATATTCATTAAACAATTTATTGGCAACATACAGGTTAGTAGCTCTTCAGCCCCATCTACCGCAGTTGTATTTTACTTCCATTACGTCTAAAATATGAATTTTTATTTGTACAGAAATATTAATATTAAGAGTTGGAATATTGATTTGTATCGGCGGTCAAAGTATCACGAGTATCTATATTTTTTACACAGCTCTAAATGGCACTCAGCTTGTCTGTGTCACCAGGCTTTAATGACACATACAGCTGTGTATCGTCTGCATAACGGGGAAAAGATCCACCTTTGAATTTGCTCTTAAAGTGGCTCAACGCAGAGCAAACACAGAGCAAATAAAAAAAGAACCCAAAACAGAACCCTGAGGAACACCACAGGAAAGACAAACAGTGATCAACTGAATGAAGGCCAAGCTAAAGTAGAGACTGAACAACTGTTTTAGGGAGAGGACTGCTGTATGACTGCAAATTACAGTGTGTGTGTGTGTGTGTGTGTGTGTGTGTGTGTGTGTGTGTGTGTGTGTGTGAGAGAGAGAGAGAGTATTAACCTAATGTGTGTTTGAGTGTATTTATAAACAAACTGCAGCTATTTATAACATCACCCTGTGTTTATTCATCTGCTCTATGGCTGCTAATGGAACAACACACACACACACACACACACACACACACACACACACACACACACACACACACACACACACACACACACACACACACACACACACACACACACACACAGAGTGGTGGCCTTTCTGGCTGTGTGAAGGCGGAGAGCAGCATGAATATTTAACACTCGACAAACCTCTCTGTCAGAAACACTGACATCACACACACTGACTGCCAGAGAGACAGTGTGTGTGTGTGAGTGTGTGTGTTTAATGTGTGTGTGTGTGTGTGTTTAGAGGATGTTTCTGTGGGTTGTAGTGAATAAAACATGGATTGGCCTGTCACTCTCCATGAAATACAAACAGAACTCAGGTTACCCAGCCTGACCGTGTGTTAGTGTGTGTACGTGTGTGTGTGTGTGTGTTTTTGTACGTTAGTATTTGTAGTAAATTTAAAAAATGTTAAAAAAAAAAAAAAAAAATTAAAATGTTTAAAATGTGAAATTTGTTACATGTGTAATTTTTTTGTTGTTGTAAAATATAAAAATATTTAATTTGTCAATAAATGTTGAAATGTTTAATTAGTTGTTAAATCATAATTTTAATTTAAAATGTTGAATTTGTTTCACGTTGTTTAACAAATGTAGAAATGTTTAATTATTTTAAAAATGTTGAGAAGCTTCACCTTGCAGTCCGTTGGAGTTGTTGGCCGAGCAGTTTGGAGGAGGAGGAGACGCAGAAGGTCGGACCACCGGAGCGAAGGCGCTCTTCTGTTTGACGGCGGCGGAGAAGGCGAAAACTCCGTGGGAGGAGTTACAGTTAGAGACCGCCATGGTGGGACTGGAGGGGACAACTGAAGACAGAAAGACAACCAGTTTAACCAGTTTGACCAGTGTAACCAGTGGGACAAAGCTGCTGAGCTGGTCTTTCCTTTACGACGGTTAATGTATCGGTGTCGGTCGTTACCTTGATACTTACTGCCGTAGGGCGAGTTGGCAGATGAGCCGTTCAGGAAACCCGGGGACGTTGCCACCCCAAGGTTTGGCATACCGGTGTTGCCGTAGCCGTTCATGCTGTTGCTGACAGTGTTGCCGTAGTTACTCTGCTGGGGGGTGGAGCTTGGAGCGTAACCCCGCGGCGAAACGCTGCTTGTGTTACGATTGTAACCAACTGCAAAAAACAACAGATTAGAGACAATCTGCACTCGTAATCCACAAGGGGGCGGGTGTTTCTACTGATCTACAGGTGGACATGTGTAGACCTGAGGGGTATTCCACGAAGCTGGCTAAAACAGGCTGGGCTGGGTAAGCGTGGCTTGAGTAAGCATCCACTTTAATCTTAGCTGCAACTCCTTCCACTAACGAGGCTCAGCTCATTTTCAGAGACGCTTCTTAAAGCCAGGCTGATCCAAGCTGCAGCTAAGCGCACGTCCGCGGTAGATAAAGATAAAAAGCCCCGACGTGTTGATCGTCGAACTGATGAAATCATGTCAAAACCAAGAGCGGAGACGCTTCCCTCAGCAGAGAAAAAACTCCTCATGGTGTTGTATGATGACTATAAGGTGAAAATCACATAAAAGGGTAAAACGTTGGTAAGTGCTCGCTGCTTAGTGTATCAGTCCGCGCACACGGCGTGCTAGAAATAAACAAACGCAGGTAGTCTGCCAGGATGAAGAGACACGATGAGAACTAGAGCCTTATTTAGCGGTGTTTTTGTGTGAAAGTAACGCACTGAAAATTCTCTAAATAAAGCGTGAATGCAGACCCATATCAGAGTTTTTCGGTGGGAGTCCGTTTATTTGTGTTTTTGGTCAAGTAAAATACGGCCCCGTCTGAGTGCAGAGGAAACCAGCAGAGGAGCAGGGAGGGGGTGTTTGGTGTGAGCGCTCTGGGCTTCTGCTGCACAAAAACACTGCTGTAGGGGTAATTTCTGCCCTAAACCTTGCGATAGGACCCAACTTGTTCCATCCTGGAGTATCACTTTAAAATTAGCGAGGCTAACCCAAATAAGCCAGGCTTTGAGCTAAGCCAGCTTCGTGGAATACCCCCCAGGTCTTCATGTGGACCTGTGTGGATCTGTACCTTGCGTTGTGTCTGATACGTTGACCGCCAGCTGTCCGCTGAAGGAGTTCACTCCCATCATGCCGTGGGACGCTGTGTTGCCTAGAGACGGGATCTGGTTGTGGTTTCGTGGAACACTGTAAAGGGCCTCTGCGATGTCTGCCGCTCTCTTTAGGATGATCTCCTGCACACACACACACACACAAATTGCGACTCAGGAGGTTTAATAACGTTTGTAGTTCAGTAACGTCAAACTGAGCTCCTTAAATATTAATCTATCAGGTCAAACATGACGGATCAGTTTCATCTTTAACACACACACACACTCTACACACTACACAGTTAAATTTACAATTGTTTGCCACCTCTGTTCAAGGTTATTCTACAATTCAGCAGAGCTACTCGCTGAGTGTGTGTGTGTGTTATAGTGTGTGTGTGTGTGTTACAGTGTGTGTGTTCGGGGTGATTAACTGTGGCTGTAGGAGCGTGTCGGGGAGCGTTCAGGAGCAGGATGGACTGAATATAAAGTGTTTTGGTGTTTCAGGTTCTGAGTCATAAACCTGTAGGGGGGTCGTTCGCTGAGCATTATGGGAAATATGTTTACTCCGATGTTTACAGGAACTCCGTTCTGACTTTTTGAAGTAAAGGTCAGAGACGTTTGGAAGTGAAGAGGATGAAGAGAAATCAGTCACAGCAGGGTGTGTGTGTGTGTGTGTGTGGTGTGTGTGTGTGTAACCTCACCTGGTTGTTGTGCGGCATACCGTAGAGCGCCTCCACCAGGTCAGCTGCTCTCTTTAACAGCACCTCCTGCAGGAGAGGAGTGGAGTAAGGATGAGCAGATGTTTGAGGACTTCCTGTCTGATGGTGGTCTCTCTGGTCATGTGACCAAACAGGTGTGAGGCAGGTTAAACACTCAGAGTGTGTCCTGATGGATTTAAACTGTGTTTACTCCAATCAGAGCTCAGTTACACCTCACAGAGCGAGCACACACACACACACACAGACACACACACACACACACACCTCTCTGAGCCTCTTTAATAGTAAGCCACTTCATTAGAAATCATTGGGTTCTGACAGTGTGTGTGTGTGTGTGTGTGTGTGTGTGTGTGTGTGTGTGTGTGTGTGTGTGTGTGTGTGTGTGTGTGTGTGTGTGTATAATCAGACAGCAGCACTCTGCTTCGTTGCCTCTTTATCTTAATTAAACACTCTCAGTTAATCTGCTGCTTTCATTAAACACTTTTGCTGAAGCCTTTTAATTAATCCCGCCCCCTCACTGCTACTACTCTTTAACCCCGCCCCCTCACTACAGCTACTTTTAACCCTGTCCACTAACACACCCAACTCTGAGGCCTGCCCCTCACAAATGTTACCCTTGGCACCGCCCCTTCACAGCTGTAACATTTTTATCTCATCACATTTATTTTCAAAGCTGCAAGTCAAACAAAGTTTCTCCCAGACATTGGTATTAACTCAAATAATCCACACATGAAAAGAAATCACAACGTTCAGGTCCATAAATAATGATTATGGTGAATTAAGTACGATAACACAGGAAAAAAGGATTGAACACGCTAACTGAGACTCATCTAATGATGGTTGTCCTGCTGGAAGGTCCAGCCACGTCTCATCTTCATCATCCTGGTGGATGGCAGCAGATTCAGATCAAGAATTTCCCCATACATGGCTCCATTCATTGCTCCGTCAGTTATATGAAGTTTGCCAACACCATGAGATGAGAAACAACCCCATGCCATGATGCTTCACCTCCAAACTTCACTGTTGGTGTAGTGTTTTTTGGCTGATGTGCAGAGCCATTTCTCCTCCAAACATGGTCTGTAGTATGACAGCCCAAAAGTTCAGTTTTGGTCTCATCTGACCAGACAACATTCTCCCAGTATTCTACAGGCTTGTCAAGATGCTGTTTAGCAAACTTTAAACCAGCTTCAACATGCCTTTTCTTGAGGAATGGAGTCTTGCGGGCTGAGCGTCCATAGAGGCCATGGCGGTGGAGGGCATTGCCTCTTGTTTTCTCTGTAACAATTGTACCTGCTGCCTCCAAGTCTTTCTGGAGCACTTTCAGGGTGGTCCTTGGCTGGTTGAGTCCTCTTCTGACTATCTTTCTGACTCCCTGGTCAGAAATCTTCAAGGAGCTCCTGTGCGTGGCCTGTTGATGGTAAGGTGGTGCTTCTTCCACTTGTGAATAATGGCCCCAACGGTGCTGACTGGAATATTCAGGTGCTTTGATATAAGTCTGTAACCAGTTCCATTCTGATGCTGAGCAACAATCAGGTTGTGAATGTCTTCAGAGAGCTCTTTGCCTTTACCCATCATGAGGTGTGTGCTATTTAACTGCTTGGTGAAAAAAACACCTTTTTTATAGGACCATCAATTTGCTCTAGCCCAGCTGATGTTGGTTTGCACTAATTGGAAGTTCAAGTAATAATTACTGACAGATTTCAGGTGGTATGGTGCATTTCCTGTCCAAAGTATTCAGCCTTTCCATGGTGTGTTCAATACTTTTTTCCTGTGTTATCGTACTTAATTCACCATAATCATTATTTATGGACCTGAACGTTGTGATTTCTTTTCATGTGTGGATTATTTGAGTTAATACCAATGTCTGCTAGAAATTTTGTTTGAATTGCAGCTTTGGAAATAAATATGATGAGGAAAACGTTGATGTGTTCAATACTTATTTTCCACACTGTAAATGCTCAGAGCTGTCCGTGGTGCTGAACTCTCAGTCTAACCTCACTAACAGCAGAAACACACAGCGACTCTTTCCAGATCTGATAAGAAAACACTGATAATCACAAGTGTGAGTGTAAGAGTGTGTGTCAGTATGCGTGTTAGTCTGTAGTAGTGTGTGTGTCTGTTTGTCTGTGTGTGTGGGAAAGTGTGCCAATCTCCTTTCTTGCCACATGGCTGCTCCCGCTGATTACCTGATTTGACTGTTTCAACCTCCCTGTTTGCCAATAGGCTTTACACACACACACACACACACACACACACACACACACACACACACACACACACACACACACACACACACACACACACACACACACACACACACACACACACTTTTTATTCAATCATCTCTCAGACATGTGTCTGATTTAATGCTCTTTCCTCTGTGTGTGTGTGTGTGTGTGTGTGTGTGTGTGTGTGTGTGTGTGTGTGTGTGTGTGTGTGTGTGTGTTTGAGCTAACAAAGATAAATGCTGTTTTGGTTCATTTACATAGAAACAACTTTAACTCTATAACAGTTGTTTTTGAATGATGTCACAGACTGTCTCTGATTGGTTCGTTTGAGTGTCAGTCACAGAGTTCTAGAATGTAATGTGGGCGGGGCTTCAGGTGTATTCCTGCAGTGTCATTGGACGTTTCTCCTGAAGAACTGTGGACAGTCAGAGACATACTGAATCTCCTCAGTCAACCAGACAAGGCTAGAAACAAAACACACACACACACACACACTGACCACACACACACACACACACACACACACACTGACTGAACAAGAGGCTGGATGATGAAAATGTAGATCATAAATAAGATCAAAAGCCTGAAAATTAAAACTCTACGACTGACAGAGCTCCAAACACAAACCGTCTTCACATCTGGTTGAGAAACAATCTGTGTGTGTGTTTAAGGGAAAGGAGTGTGTGTTAAAAACACACACACACACGGTGAGCAGATAAACAGCAGAATCAGGAGATGCAGCTGATGGTAATCTGGACTCGGAGCAGCCGAGCAGAACATGGACTGATGGAAAAAACACCAATCAGAGACTCTGTCTGTGTTTGTTTAACCAGCTGAGTGTGTGTGTGTGTGTGTGTGTGTGTGTGTGTGTGTGTGTGTGGGTACCTTGGGCAGTCTCTCTGGGTCTCCGGGGTGACGGGGGATGACCTTTTGTAACCTCTGGAAACCGTAGTCGATGGTCGGCTCGTTCAAGGCTGAGGAGAAACGAACCAATCAGAGATCAGAACATATGACCACAGACACACACACACACAAACACACACACACACACACACACACACACACACACACACACACACACACACAGACTTTCTCTATCTGATTCTGATTCTTCTTCTCTGACACTCTCAGATGTTTAAACGGGCCTGAAGGTGATAAATCTGAGCCTCAGTGAATGCAGCAGAGCACAGAGCAGTGTGTGTGTGTGTGTGTGTGTGTGTGTGTGTGTGTGTGTGTGTGAGTGTGTGAGTGTGTGTGTGTGACTGAGACTGAAGAGCATGAATCATAATCCTGTCTTGGTTCAGCTGCGTTTAACAAGCTTTAGACTGACTCTCCTATACATCACAAACAGTGTGTGTGTGTGTGTGTCTGCGTGTGTGTGTGTGTGTTGTAGAGTGTGTGTGTGTGAGCGTGTTCAGTCCTTGAAGACTCACAGGGCGTAGCAAGCAGCAGTTATGAGAGTGTGTTAGCTCTGAGGATGTCTGTGTTACTTACAGCACACTGTACATGTGTGTGTTTGAGTGTGTGTGTGACCTTGTGTTTACTGTCATCACCTGTGTGTGTGTGTGTGTGTGTGTGTGTGTGTGTGTGTGTGTGTGTGTGTTCTTAGTTTATAGATCAAACTTGGACTGATCTGCAGTGTGTCTTTCCTGGGTATTTATCAGAGTTTTAACCCTTTAATCCTGAACCAGTCTTTAACAGCTGGTCATGTGACTCTGCTGTGTGTGTACTAGTGCCTCTGAGCTCCTCCTCTGATTGGATAATTGGCTGTGAT